>NC_091090.1:51668055-51995277 GCF_032405125.1 Capricornis sumatraensis | reverse complement strand
CAGCTGACAGCCCCGCCAAGGCTGTGGGGCTAGTGCCTGAGAAAGTCTTTGATATTAATATTATATATGTAATATTTGGGAATAAATATAAATATCTCCAAGCAGAGAGTGCTTTCTTAAATTCCCCATTAAAAAATCATTCACTCCTTGTCAAGGGAGCTGAGAGCAGAGACGCTGGAACTGAGTATGTCAGTACCACTGCCAGCTGACGATCACTCAGGGAGGAGAACAAATCTTGACAATATTATGTCAGTAAAGGACTATGTTTCAATTTACTAAAGGGCTATTCAGCTATGCAAGTGTGCATTTCTGCAGAAAAGGTACACCACCCCTCACCACACCATCTCTCACTTTCAGGGGCTGGAGAAAGGAGGTGATGAGCTAGTCAGTCCTCAAGTCACAAAGTGATGATGCGAAGGGAGGAGCCAAGTGCCTGCCGAAACTCACCCGGGAGCGGCCTGCAGCCCCAGGTCTGGCCATGTGCGCGTCTCACTGCTGCCTCCAGGCCTCTGAAGCCTCAGCGTTCACCCCTGCCCTCCCTTGGAGCACCTTGCCTCCTGGCACCGTCCGCAGGAACACAACCTCAGTTCTTCCCTCTGCCAGGATGACTTGGCCCATCTGCACCATATTGATTGAAATTCAAGTGGAAACTTTTGAGTCATTTTTTTTAAAAGAAAGAAAAACATCAGACACAACTGAAAAAAACCTCAAATGCTGTTCAGTTCTCTGGGTTTGTGCCACACTGGAGGGAACAACGTGTAGATTCCTCTTCAAAAGCTGTCAGAATATTTGCCTTCAGTTTGCTCTGACTCAGCTCTCTGCAAGAAAGACATGTTGCTCCAGCTGATTCATCAATAACCACCTCTGGTTCAAGAGCAATCACCAGTCACCTCTGAGGCCACTTGACCCACTTCAAGAAGGGGGTGCTTGTGGTCAGAACGGAACACACTTATCTCCCAGAGTGAGTATACCTTGAACCGCCCAGAGCAGGACAGCTGGGTTTATCTTCTTCACTCTTGGGTTCATCCCAAAGGCTTTGAGCAGAAATAAGTGTTTGGGGGAAAAGACACTATTTAGAAAATGTCAAATCACCAGGTGTTTATATTATCATGATGAGTCAACAAAAGTTCTTTTAAAAAGAATGTCAGCTGTACCAGTCCCAAATATCCAGGGATTAAGAAGGCCATGCACATATCCGGGACTGTGTGTATTTCTAAAAACATCTGAGAGGACCCCAGTCTCTCATCCTAGGCTGAACTTTAGGTCCTGTACAAGAGTAAGTGAAGGTTAAGACAGAGTTGTAAGCTACCCAAGCACTGAAAGCCTTCCCAACACACAGAGCCCTTTAAGCAAAGGGTGGAAATATTATTGGCTGAAAGCGTAGAAGGAACTCTCTGATCAATCATCAGCTGATTGCTAGGAATGGTGTCTTCACAGTACAGGGAACGCACACCTTTCAGACTTGGTTAAGGAATGTCACTAAGCGAAGAGACAGCAGCAACAACAAAAGACCAACAGAAACAGATTTGCGCCCGTGAGGACTCAGTGTCTGGAGATGAGGAGCCTGTCCTAGATTAGCTGTGCGTCCAGTGTAACCACAAGGGTCCTTGCAAGACCGCGGCAGGATGGTCCGAGTCAAAGAAAGCCACGTGGCAGTGAAAGCCGAGAAAGTCAGAGATGTCACAACAAGAGAGGACGAAAAGGAGGCAGGGTGATGAAAGGGAAGTGGGAGGGATGCCAGGGCTGGCGGGAGGCAGAGGACGCAGGTGACCTCTGGAAGCTGGAAAGGTCCTCCCGGAGTCTTCAGAGGGATGACAGCCCCACCAGCACCTTAGCTTTAGCCGGTGAAATGGATTTAGAATTAAGACTGCAGAGATAGAAGATAATGAATCCATGTTGCTTTAAGCCCCTAAACACGTGGTAATTTGCTACAGCCACTCTAGGAAATTAATCCAATATACACGAGAAATAAAAGCATATGTCCACACAAGAACTGTACACAAATGTTCTTTCAGCAACACTTAACAATAAGCAAACCACGAAAACAAATGTCCATCAACTGATGAATGGATAAACAAAATGTGGTATTTCCAAATAATGGAATGTTACTTGCCATAAAATACTGATACCAGCTACCATGTGAATAAACTTTGAAAACATGCTCAGCGGAAGAAGTCAGGTATTTGCATGAAGTATTCAGAATGAGCAAAGCTATAGCAGCTCGTGGAAATTACTAGGAGGATGGGAAGTGACCATTAAACTGAGATTTCATTTGGGGATTAAACTGCTCTAAATTACTAGGTGGTGATGGTCACACAACTCTGTATATGCTAAAATCCACTGAATTATATACTTTAAATGGAATAATTATATGTTGTGAGTTACATGTTAATAAAGGTGTTAATGATCTGAAACAAACTTCAGCTGCTCAGCTCAGTCTGTTGTTATATTAGTAGCTCAGTTGTGTTGACGCTTTATGACCCCAAGGATTGTGGCCCACCAGGCTCCTCAGTCCATGCAACTCTCCAGGCAAGAATGTTGACGTGGGTAGCCATTCTCTTCTCCTGGGGACTCTTCCTAACCCAAGGATCAAACCCTTGTCTCCTGCACTGCAGGCAGATTCTTTACTGTCTGAGCCACCAGGGAA
The DNA here is from genome assembly GCF_032405125.1 of Capricornis sumatraensis. Classification (NCBI taxonomy): domain Eukaryota; kingdom Metazoa; phylum Chordata; class Mammalia; order Artiodactyla; family Bovidae; genus Capricornis; species Capricornis sumatraensis. Next base: position 51,992,630 of record NC_091090.1, on the reverse strand, counting down.
GCCCTCACTTCACTCTACTTAACAGCAAATTATTTGAAACATACAGCAAGCAATAAGGTATTGATTTTTATTTCTCATCTGAGTTTTTAGTTTTGTTCTAAGTATTAGCTACCTGATAGTGAATGCTAAGTGAATTTGCTTAAAATGAGTTCCTGCTCTATACCATACCCTGGTTGGGCTCTGAACCATGAGGACCAATGGAATAGGCTAATGGCTTCACCGATTTTTAAGATTCTACTTGGGAACTTCCCTGGCAGCCCAGTGGTTAGGACTCCATGCGTCCACTGCAGGGGTGCTTGGGTTCGATCCCTGGGCAGGGAGCTATGATTCTGCATGCCACAAAGAGCAGCCAAACAAATGAATAAAATCCTGCTCATAGAAGGGTAATGGTTCTGCTACCTTCCTCCCCACCAGTCATGTACCTTAAATATGTAAGTTTCAGCACTTCTATCACTCCTTGTGTAGTAAGGCAACTCTATGCTGTTGAAATAGGTTCATTTAAACTTGCTTACTTTAGAGGGCTTCCCAGGTGGCACTGGTGGTAATGAAACCAACTGCCAACGCAGGAGACGTAAAATGACGCAGGTTCAATCCCTGGGTTGGGAAGATCTGCTGGAGGAGGGCAGGGCAATCCACTCCAGCATTCTTGCTTTGAGAATCCCTTGGATAGGGGAGCCTGGCGGGCTACAGCCCATAAGGTCGAAAAGAGTCGGAAATGACTGAAGTGCCTTAGCAAGCATGCTTCCAAGATTACTGTCCATCTCTAAGTGGTAGATTCGGATTAGCTTTAACCTGTTTTACACACGCACATGCCTCACTACCCATGCTGGAGTATTTAAAATTAATCAAATGCTTGATGCTTTTGAACTGTGGTGCTGGAGAAGACTCTTAAGAGTCCCTTGCACAGCAAGGAAATCCAACCAGTCCATCCCAAAGGAAATCAGTCCTGGGTGTTCATTGGAAGGACTGATGCTGAAACTGAAACTTCAATACTTTGGCCACCTGATTCAAAGAACTGACTCATTTGAAAAGACCCTGATGCTGGGAAAGATTGAAGGTGGGAGAAGAAGGGGACGACAGAGGATGAGATGGCTGGATGGCATCACCGACTCAATGCACATGAGTTTGAGTGAACTCTGGGAGATGGTGATGGACAGGGAGGCCTCGAGTGCTGCAGTCCATGGGGTCGCAATGAGTCAGACACGACTAAGCAACTGAACTGAACTGAACTGAAGTGCTTGCATAAAGAAACATGTAGCTGAAGTAAGGCTATATATGGAATTTTCAGGGGGTTAAGACTAATTATTGCCTTGTTTCTTAGGTCAAAGAAGTTCTTTCCAAGGAAGCAGGCAGGAAAGTATTTCAGGAAGGCATCCAGATAAGAGGATGCTTGCTCACTGAAGGAAGAAGCCCAATGCAGTGGAGCTTTTGAGCAAAGAGACAATGGCAGGGCCAAAGCTAGTAGGACCTTAAAGACCATATTGGCGGAGACTGCTCATGTACCTCAAGATTTATTTTCAAAACCTTTATTGTGAGCACTCAGTTATTAATACCCGCTTGTTACCTGCATGTTGTCCACATGGAGAAAAGGCTATACCCTACTTCCTTCACAGCCATGTGGTTGTGTGATAAACGTGTGGATAACAAGGTGAGCTGAACGGGCTCTTATGAGAGAGAGTGAGTTTTTCTACATCACGGCCTTCTTCCAGTTACATGGAAGGTAGGTATGATGACTGAAGGTTAGGTGGCCAGCTTGACCAGGAGTGAAAGCCACGTGCCTGAATAAGATAGAAGGAGTGTCTTGGATGCCCTGTTATATACGAAGTCAACCCCGATCTACCTACACTCATTTCTCTCACATGATCGACAAGACATTTCTATCCTGTTAACCCACTGTTGTCTCAGGTGTTCTGTCCTTCATGGTCAAATACAATCTGAATTAGTGTATTGTTAAAGATGGCACAGTGGTTAAGAAAAAGAAAAAAAGAAAAATCCTTCTTCCAATGCAGGAGATGCGAGTTCACTCCCTAGATCAGGAAGAGCTGCTGGAGGAGGAAATGGCAACCCACTCCTGGATTCTTGCCTGGAAAACTCCATGGACACAGGCGCCTGGTGGCTACAGTCCACGGTGTCGCTACAAGTTGAACATGACTGAGCAACTGAGCACGCACACACACAAAGATGCATCAGTCTCTCCTACAAGCACTGGGACGATCATAAAGGTTATGACATGGTTACCTTTCGCTTTAAAAATCTGCTTTGGTTGTTGCATGGAAGATTTAAGTGGGAAATTTGGGAATGCCAGGAGACCAAGTGGGAAAACATCACAATAATTCATGTTAAAGATGTTGGTGGATTTAGACTTAAACAGTGTCAGACAAAAAGAAAAATGAATTTGAGATATATTTAGTGTAGAGAATCAAGGGAGCTTGGTGGCTGATCCCTGTAGGGAGTGAAAGGAAGGGAGGTGTCAAGAATGACTCCAGTCTTTCTAAGCTGAGCAACGGGTGGGTTGAGGTGCTGTTTCCTGAAATGGGAAACACTGGCGGAAGAATGCTCTTAAAGGAAAGATCAAGAGTTTAATTTGGGACTGAGAAAATCTGAAATGGCTGTGGCTATGACAAGTTTTCAACTGGAAATTAAGACATGGAGATCTTGGATTCGAAAAATTTTTGTTATGGTATGTCGTTGATAAAAATTTCAGTGGGGGGCCTTTGGGCTACTGCTTTTTTTCCCCCTAATTTAGGATTTTGCTTCGTTAACTGAAGATAACTGTCAGTCACTTAGTGGTTCACAAAATCAATTTATTCTTTCCTTCACTGGAGTCATTTTAAAAATAAGATAGAATTTTAAGTCGTGATGCACCATTGAGAGGTTAAGTGTGATTCAAATAGAACTTGTGTTCCCACTTTTATGGACGTGCACGCAAACACACAGGCACATACACGTTTGTACGCATACATACAGTAGCATGGGGATAGATGTATATGTACGTGAATAGATGAACAGGTAGGCTCTGTGAGAAGACATTTTTTTCTGCTTCGGTCACTGCTGTGCGTCTGTTGCCTAGAATGGCATACGGCGGGCGTTTGTAAGCATTAGCTGAGTGAATAACATGCGGACATGTACGTAAGTGTACATTCACTGGGTTATGATGTAAATTTTATTTTTACTGTATTTATCTTGACATAATTTCAGATTTAAAGAAAATTTGCAGGGGATCTTCCATGGAGGTCCAGTGGTTAAGAATCCGCCTTGCAATGCTGGGGACACAGGCTCAGTCCCTGCTAAGGGAGGATCCCACATGCCGTGGGGCAAATAAGCCAGAATGCCACAACCACTGAGCCTGTGAGTCAGAACTAGAGCATCCAAGCGCTGCAAGGAAAGATCCCACGCGCCACAACCAAGGCCCAACGCAGCCAAATAAGCAAATATTATAAAAATCTTCTCCCCAGATCTCCTTAGTTACCCCCCCAAACACCTAACGTGCTGTATAATGTGAGTGAGAGGTGTATGAGTTGTGTAACTGTTACCCAGCCATCTTCTTTGGACAGGCTCTCCCTTGCCATTCAAATCTCCCATCTCTGCCTCAAATAACATTTCCATCTCAATCTTCAGGTAAAGACACAGGTTGTTGTGGAGTCCAATCTAGGAAGTCACCTTTGAGGAGCGGGGGTTAATTTTTCTTTTTGCAGTTAGGTTTACTCACAAGCTTAATGGTTGCTGCCATAGTAATCATTTAATAAACATTAGCCCTAGGAAAAAATGTAATTGTCCCATGTTCCAGTTTATAATCCCTGTCAGAAATGTTTCCTTTCATTAATTTATTGCCAAAATAATTAAATGTGGATATTTTTAAGGCTGACTTTCCTACAAGAAACTGTCAAGAACTAAGAGGTATTGAAAAGACACAATGAGCAATAACTTCCATAAAATAATGATTCACTGCAAATTTTCTGCAATAGGGATGAGAAGGAAGCAGCTGACCACTGACTTGAGGGTCTCCAACATAATCAGACATCCTACTCCACGTGTGTGTGTGCACACGAACATTAAGTCACTTCAGCTGCCTCTGTCTCTTTGCAACTCTATGGACCGTAGCCCACCAGGCTCCTCTGTCCACGGGATTCTCCAGGTAAAAATTCCGGAGGGTGTTGCCAGGCCCTCCTCCAGGGGATCTTCCCGACCCAGGGATTGAACCCACATCTCTTGCATCTCCTGCATTGACAGGTGGGTTCTTTACCACTAGCGCCACCTGGCAAGTCCCTCTTGTATGCAGCAATTTAAATAAAATCAAGGTTTCATCTGAGAGAGATTTCTCACATCAATATTATTTGCAATAAAATCTCTCGATCAAAAATATCAAAAGTAATGTATTTTTATAGTATAACAGAATATTTTTGCAATATATATAATTCCCTAATGGCAAAAAGGCGTGCTGACTTACCCCCACCCCCACCAGCACCTATCTTTACATGACTGGGCATACAGTAGGTGCTCAACAAATACTCACTACAGGGTTTTTCAAAGAGGACTTTGCCACAGGCTCTGAGATTGTCCTCCTGGTGGGATCCATCAGAGAAACACTGGGATTTCTGCTCTGTCTGCTCCATGGGCTGGTCAGCAGAGAACTTTTCCAGCCTGGATTCACAGGGAGCAATCCTACTAAGGATAAGGAGTCATCACCACTTTCCACTTTCTGGCTTTGAAAAGGGGAGTTACTTCCTGTCCTCTTTCTATATATATGGGAGAAGAAATGTAGAGACTCAGACACTTTTTTTTTTTCATAGTATTTGAGAACAAGGGGAAAAAAAGCGCCTCCCCCTCAATTAGAGTCCTAAGAACTGATTCACTGAGTCTGGTGAGCCTCAGTGACTTCACAGAGCAATTATAGGATCACCAGGAACCAGAAAATATAGCCTTAACCGCCTCCCACAGAATTCCAACGACCCAGGTGGTATTTTAGCACACACCCGGGACTCCAGCTGTAACACCCGTCTTGGGCGGGGTGACAAATGTCTGCTAAAACCACAACGCTGTGAGTGAAGCTGTCTGCCTCCTGCTCCGGCGACTCTCGACCCACCCCAGTAATGATGACCCCGTCAGACGGGGGCTGAAGGGGCGCTTGTTGAGATGGAACCAACTCCCGAACACACCCAGCAATGACTCCCAGCTCTGGGGACCAACTCCTGACAGGCTTCCGGATGGAGCCTCAGACCACGACAGAGCCTGGAGGGGGGACGGGGGCCGTGAGAGCGGAGCCTCCAAGGATGGGGTTCATCTGCGTCAGGACAGATGCTCACGTGTTCCAGAAGGAGCCAAGTGCTTGGAGAGACGAGCATGAGCAGGGGGAGATGGTGCATGAGGGGACTGTTCTCTTTAACACCAAGCGTAGGAACACACGGAGAGCTGATACTCTACTGCTCAGCCATCCCTGAGGGTCAAACAGAGAGAGTGCTCCTCAATGGTCTTGGAATAATCTGGACCTTTAGGTGGGCTGCTCTGGTGGCTCAGCAGTAAAGAATCTGCCTGCAAGGCAGGAGACACAGGAGACTCGGGTTTGATCTGTGGGTCAGGAAAGTCCCCTGGAGGAGGGCATGGCAACCCACTCCAGGATTCTTGCCTGGAGAATCCCATGGACAGAGGAGCCTGGCGGGCTACAGTCCATGGGGCCACACACAGCTGGACTTGGTTTAGCAACTGAGCATGCACGCATGCAGACTCCTCGGTATTGGGTGCTATCTTAGGTCAAGATTCCAGAAGCAGACCCCCAAGATGAAGTTTCATAATGTTTATTAGGAAGTGTATTTAGGACACCTAGTAGAGGCACACAGCAAAGGAAAGGCGAGGAAGTCATCCACAGAGGGTGAATTTGGCTCATTTTTGCAGGGGGAGCTGTAGAGACGCCACAAGCATACCTCCAAGTTCACGGACGACAGAGCTGGAGTGTTGAGGCAGCTGCACCCATCAGTCACCAGCAAGGCTGCCCTGGGGGCTGGGGCAGGGGGGTAGGCTCCCAGGCTCGTCCCGCTCTCAGAGTGTGCAGAGGAAGCCAAGTCCAGGATCCTCACATCCACACTGGATGTCAGGAGTGAAAGCATATGGGGGCCACCGTGCGAGAAAATGGCAACAGAACCAAAGGGGTTTGCATGGGGCAGCAGCAGCCTCAGCTGCAGAGGGGCTGTGCCCAGTGGCAGCTGGGGAAGGAGGTCTACCTCTGGTCACAAAAGCAGAGGCCACCTGTGCTCCAGTTTCTAACAAAGAGCCCCTGGGCTACTCATCAGAGTGGGTTTTGATGAAACTACCTTGCTCCTGCAGGCTCAGAGACATGTCCCCCCTCAGCCTTCTTCTCCTGTCTTCCTCAGTGTTATTTACTTATTTTTTAAAAGCACTGATTTTTTAAAAAGTTGATTAATTTATTGTGTGGCTGTGTCTGGTCCTAGTTGCAGCACGCAGGACCCTCACTGTGTCACGCGGGATCTTGCGTGGCAGTGATCGGACTCCAGTGGTGGCCCCGGGGCTCTGCAGCTGTGGTGTGGGCTTAGCCACCCGCCCCCAGGCATCTACCCGGCATCCTTTTCTTTGCAAGGTGGATTCCCATCCCCTGGGTGCCCAGCGAAGCCCCTTCCTTGGAGTTTTTTCATCCCCTCACCTCACGCCCGCTGTTACCAACCCCTGCCCTTCACCCTCTTCCCTCCTTCCTTTCCTTTCCGTTCTCCCCCTCTCTCTTCTTCCCCTCCTGCTCTCTTCATTCCAACACCATTTTCTCGCCTCAGGCCATCGATGAATCTCTGTAAAGACAATGGTTCCGAAACCAAAAACTAATCGACACACAAGAAAGGCCAACAAAGTAAGTTTGGACAGTATTTTCAGCTGTCAGTGTTCAGGCGCTAAGTCATGTCCAGCTCTTTGCAACCCCATGGATTACAACATGCCAGGCTTTCCAGTCTTTCACTCTCTCCTTCCCTATCTTTCAGCTTGCTCAAATTCATGTTCATTGAATCGGTGATGCTATCTAACCATCCCATCCTCTACTACCCTCTTCTCCTTCTGCCTTCAATCTTTCCCAGCATCAGGGTTTTTTTTTTTCCAATGAGTCTTTTTTTCACTATCTTTTTTCAGCCAAACCAAACTTATTCAAGGTGGGCACATCCCTGTGTAACTGATAGAGTAATGTTTGATTCCAAAGTGTCAATTAAACTCTTTAAGGTTTAATAAGGTGGTTGTTTCACTATGGCTATAACATGCATTTGAAAAACAAAAATGCTGGTAAAGTGCTTTGTGGTCTCCTTCTAGAGCTTTCTGTTTATTTAGTAGTAGCTTTCTCTTTCAGTTAGAGATACCACCACGTGAAAACATCTGACGAGCCTGTCTTCCCAGCCAAAGTAAAACCTGACAGTGTCCAACATATTTGAAAGCCTAATGGACTCTAGCTGAAGATCAGAGACACTTTCTCCTATCTGTACTCACAGGAAGAGGTCGTCATAACTATTTCTTGTTCTCATTGTCCCTCAGCAAAACCTTGTCCCTTAGCAAAAGCTACTTCTTCCGGAACGACAGTGGCATGCACGCACCCAGTCAAGGGTACAATGTTTGTGGGAGACAAAATGTTTTGAGGTTCACTTCACCTACAGCCTTTGTGAGCTTTGCTCCCCAACACCTTTCTCTGTATTTTTCAGATGAATCCAAAAAGGCGGCCATCAGCCCCGACAATATATTTTGGTCAATCTACAATAATATTGCATCTCTCATCCATTAATAAATATAACATCACCTGTGAACTTGTCAAGTAAACCAGTGGTTCAGCCACCTCTGCAGGTGCTTCACGTATGAACAGGTACCTGGAGTCAGGAGAGACCATAGAGCTCTGGGAAATTTGGCCCATTCAGCAGAAATTACTTTGAACTCGTCTCCTCCCCCACCCCCTCCCATACACACACTCTCAAAAAGATGATGTCCGAGGAACAGCAGTTCTCTTTGACTGATTCAAGTGCTGTGAATAATCTGGAAGCGCCGGAAAACACGCTGGGACGGTAGGAGGAAGAATGAGCTTCCTTTATCTTTGACTCCTCCTCTCATCAATCAGACGAGCAAGCTCCTTCGGAAGCGAGCTCCCTGTGCGCCCAAGAGAGCTCCGGGTGATGCATATTTAACACACAAGTCAGCGGTGAGCAGCTGTAACTTCCGGGTGCAGACACCCAAGCAACACCAGCGTGGAGGGCCTGCCCCCGGGTCTCAGGGCTCGTCCTCCCCGCCTTCCAGCGCCACCCTGCCGGTCCACAGCCTCCTTAGTGTTGCGACTCTTTGCCCACGCACCTTGGAGGGTAATAGACGGCATTCGATCGCGTTTGCCTCTGTGGATCCGATTCATCCCCATTCACGCTCCCTCGTTTGGATTTATCTCAGGCTTGACTTTTCTCTGTTCCTCATTTGCTGCTGAGAACAGCACGATTTTCTGGTTTTCTTGCTGGTCTGAGTGCCCCACCCCCAGCTCTATCAAGCATGGACCTCAGTGTGTCTTCTGAACGAGAAAATGGAACCGTATTTCCTGCTCGCGTCAGATTTTGCTTCCAGCACTTGTAACTAGGGGCACCTGGGGCAGACCTGCCTCAAGTTTATGGCCCCACGTGACACAGCTCCCCCCCGGGGCTGGCTTGTGATATTTTGGCAAAGTGATAGGTAAGCAGCAAACCCACATCGCGCATGAGCTGCGTCAGGACCAAGGCTACGTCTAATGGACAGCTACAGAGAAACACACACGCATTTTGTCAGGGCCAGGGGCTTCCCAGGTGGCATTAGTGGTAAGGAACCCACCTGCCAGTGCGGGAGACAAGAGAGATGCAGGTTTAATCCCTGGGTCGGGAATATCCCTGGAGGAGGGCATGGCAACCCACTCCAGTGTTCTTGCCTGGAGAATCCCATGGACAGAGGAGCTGTAGGGCTACAGTCCATGGGGTTACAGAGAGTCGGACACAACTGAGTGCACACACACACACACACACACACACACACACGGTTAGATGCCCATGTGTGTGCCCTCTGCCCCTACAAAACAACAACAAAAAAATCCACAAAGGCCAAATGAATACCATGATTGAAATAACTTGTTGACTGGCTTTTGAAAACTGGGGAATCCTTCAAGATTAAAACTAAGAATGATTACCTAAGTCATGAAACACAGTAGTCTAAAAACCTTGGAGAACCATAAAAACATGTTAGGATTCAATTCACAGTACAGGAATGAAACTCAAGAAGCCCGCTAATCCTGTCTGGACTCTACTCCAGAGGCGTTATCTCGTCTTAAAGACCATTCCCCTCACCGTCCCTAGCAGAAGGAATTTCATAGTTCCTTACACAGTAGCTGCACAATTAACATTTGTACTAAACAACTTATTATTGACATGCTAGACTGATTCTCATAGTCAATCTATTTTCCCCTGAGAACTAATCCTATCATACTTCAGAAAAGTCACTTAGCAAGTTCCTCCATTAAATATAACCTTGAGACGTCCCTGGTGGTCCAGTTGTTAAGACTCTGGGCTCCCAATGCAGGGGCCTCGGGTTCGATCCCTGGTCTGGGAACTAAGATCCAGCATGGCAGGATCACCCATCACTTTGCCAAATGGCATGGCCAGAAAAAAGTAAAGAAAATTGATTACATAAGTAAACAAACAAATATAACCTTAATATCATGTGTTGCAGCATCACTCTGCCTTCCTCTCATTTTCTCAAAAATGGTGGGGCCCATTTAATCACGACTAATGCCATTTCTTATACCAGAAAGCATAACCTTGGTCCCTCTCCAATCCCTTATTCTGTTAGCTTAGCGGCTCAGGCCCTTGGCTCTTCTCTTGCAAGCCTTTGTTTCAAACCTCATTGCCACCTCCACTTCCCGGGTTCTGCACAGTCGCTGTGATGCTCTTGCGCAATGACTAGAGGACAACAGAACATTCTGGTAAGTTCTGGCCTCTTTGGAAATAACGCGTCTCTCCTGGGTTGCTAAACTCTCCACTCCTATTTGTCCTTCCTCAGACACTCCCTGGTTTTTCTCAAAGTTGCACAACGTGGCTGATTCACACTCGGCTCAGTGTGCAAACACCACGCAGCCTATGACATTTCTACTGGCTCCACATAAGAAATGTGAGCTTCTTGGCAAAACTCGGATGGGCGAGGTTTTACTTCCAGTCTCTGCTGCCAAATGCCAACTGTCCTCTCATTCTCTCCTGAAAAGATTTGAGACTCATTCACAAATTCACAGCTCACTCTTGGAGAAAGTCTCATTTCAACAGGGTCCTAAGCTTTTGACCAAATCCATGTGGCCCCTCCACAGAAGTGCTTCCTCCAAGATCATGCCAACTCTGCCTTCACATCATGCTACTTCCAACCACGCGTTCACTCAGTTCCAGTCCCTTCACGTGAACCAGGTCCAGGCCTCCCAGACTGCGCTGGATCTTGCATGAGGCCGCTGTGAGTGGCAACTTTCTCCCTGTTCTACATCCAATCTTCTCAGCTTTCCTGGTTTTAGGATTTCACATGCTGAGTGTGTGCTAAATCGCTTCAGTCATATCTGACATTGTGCAACCTTAGGGACTGTAGCCTGCCAGGCTCCTCTGTTCATGGGACTCTCCAAGAATACTGGAGTGGGTTGCCATGCTCTCTTCCGGGAGATCTTCTGACCCAGGGATCAAACCCCCATCTCCTGTGTCTCCTACAATGGCAGGTGGGTTCTTGACCACTAGCTCCACCTGGGAAGACCAAGGCTTCCTTGGTCTTTCTAACTTTCTTTGGGTCTTTCTAAAGACCCAAATTTAGAAATGGGTCTTTCGAAATCTCTCACTGTTAGGAGCATCGTCTCTAACTTCATAGAAATCACAAAAGCCAAAACCTGGGCATAACACAGGCCCCTTCCCGCATCCCCTTGGTTTCGTCCCCTCATCACCTCTTACTACCAGCCATGCCCTCCTCCTCTCCCCAGTCCCAGGAGGGCTCCAGCCTCCAGCACTCAGTACCCACACAGCAAGTTCTCAATAAATATTTGCTGAGTGACTCTCAGGGACGACGCTTGCATCAACTCACATCTTTCTCTGTAAGTAATTAAATCATCAAAAAATAATCTTGTGATGTGTAATTGTTTTGTACCCCCTCTTGGATTCTCTCAAATCAACAACTTTGGTGGAATCATCTTTTATTGGCATTGGATGCTTTCTAAGTAGTGGGTCACGTGAAGAAAAGTACACAGGCTTCATTAATTTTTACGACAAATAATGAGTCGGGCAAACTTGAGTTTGTTGTGAAGGTCATACAGACACAAACAGAAGGCAAAAGCATAAAGAGAGAGTTCCGATCTTTCTATCCGTAATCCTAGTTTCATAAACTTTTTGTGTTTACCTTAAACAGGTTGTAGTCATGTCATTAAAGGCATTTGGCTTCACACACATTACCTGCCCCCACCCCTGCCCTGGTCACAACTTCACACACACATGATGAAGGTGGCTGAACGTGCTCACGGGGAAGAAAACACTGTAGGTGAGTGGACAGCACCCTGGGTGTAAAACATGGCTGTCCCTGACCCTTCCAACCATCCCATATGCATACGTAACAAGCAGGACGCCAGGAGAAGGTCGTCTGGGTGCTGGAGATTAAGGGCTACCCACTCCCTCCCCTGCCCAGGGCTCACTGACTGCTACCATCAGGCCCTGGATCAGACTGCTACCGTCAGGCCTTTGTCTTGGACACAGACAACAAGAGTGAAGCTGTAGTTGGGACGCAAACACTGATGGCCCCTTGCTGGCTCCATGGGACGCGCTGAAACCCTGACAAGTGTGATTTTGTTGCGGTAAACATCTGAATCATCTTGGCATTCAGGAAGAAATGACCCGAGCCGGCGGGTAACCAGGATGAAGACAAATGGCCATGAGGCTCCGGGAGAGCCCCAGGCTCACTGCCTCAGGCCTTCAAGACCCGTTGTCATCCCTCATCTGCCCACACTCAGCGGTGAGCACTACACTTCTCACTCCTGACTATTTGATGATGCTGCACAAATTACTCAGTGCTCCCACATATATTTGTCAATAATCTTTATGGTAATATTGCAACTTGAATATGATCATTATTTTTTCCATTTTCTAGCTGAAGATAGGACTATGATAGGATAATGGATTGTCTAATATTACATGATAGTAGTAAGGATGGTTACTAATCTACTGGCTACTTTTTATCTCATATTCATTTTCTTCTGGCCTGATAAACACCTGGCTAAGTAGGCTGGAGAAGATTCTTGAGAGTACCCTGGACAGCAAGGAGATCAAACCAGTCAGTCCTAAAGGAAATCAACCCTGGCCACCTGATGTGAAGAACCGACTCATTGGAAAAGACCCTGATGCTGGGAAAGATGGACGGCAGAAGGATAAGGGGGCAACAGAGGATGAGATGGTTGGATGGAGTCACCAACTCAATGGACATGAGTTTGAGCAAGCTCTGGGAGACAGTGGAGGACAGAGAAGCCAGGCAATGGGGTCTCAAAGAGTCAGACATGACTTAGTGACTGCACAAGTCAGCTGCCATGATATCATTTTATAGAGCAGGAAAGAGACACGAGGAGGTCAAGGTCAAGTGACTGGTTCAAGGTCAAATAGCTAAGGAGTGTCAGAGCCAGGATTTGTGCTCAGAGCCCATGTTGGTTTGATTTTAGCTAACTTCCTCCAAGTTTATTTAGCCCAATCTCCTTTGTAGCCTTTGGGAACCTGAGAATTTAGAGATTGATTATATTCTTTGCAGCCAAAGATGGAGAAGCTCTATACAGTCAACAAAAACAAGACCGGGAGCTGACTGTGGCTCAGATCGTGAACTCCTTATTGCCAAATTCAGACTTAAATTGAAGAAAGTAGGGAAAACCACTAAGCCATTCAGGTATGACCTAAATCAAATCCCTTATGATTATACAGTGGAAGTGAGAAATAGATTTAAGGGACTAGATCTGATAGAGTGCCTGATGAACTATGGACAGAGGTTCGTGACATTGTACAGGAGACAAGGATCAAGACCATTCCCATGGAAAACAAATGCAGAAAAGCAAAATGGCTGTTTGAGGAGGCCTTACAAATAACTGTGAAAAGAAGAGAAGTGAAAAGCAAAGGAGAAAAGGAAAGATATACCCATTTGAAGGCAGAGTTCCAAAAAATAGCAAGGAGAGATAAGAAAGCCTTCCTTACTGATCAATGCAAAGAAATAGAGGAAAACAGAATGGGAAAGACTAGAGATCTCTTCAAGAAAATTAGAGATACCAAGGGAACATTTCATGCAAAGATGGGCTCAATAAAGGACAGAAATGGTATGGATCTAACAGAAGCAGAAGATATTAAGAAGAGGTGGCAAGAATACACAGAAGAACTATACAAAAAAGATCTTCATGACCCAGATAATCACAATGGTGTGATCACTCACCTAGAGCCAGACATCCTGGAATGTGAAGTCAAGTGGGCCTTAGAAAGCATCACTACGAACAAAGCTAGTGGAGGTGATGGAAGTCCAGTTGAGCTGTTTCAAATCCTGAAAGATGATGCTGTGAAAGTGCTGCACTCAATATGCCAGCAAATTTGGAAAACTCGGCAGTGGCCACAGGACTGGAAAAGGTCAGTTTTCATTCCAATCTCGAAGAAAGGCAATGCCAAAGAATGCTCCAACTACTGCACAATTGCACTCATCTCACATGCTAGTAAAGTAATGCTCAAAATTCTCCAAGCCAGGCTTCAGCAACATGTGAACTGTGAACTTCCAGATGTTCAAGCTGGTTTTAGAAAAGGCAGAGGAACCAGAGATCAAATTGCCAACATCCGCTGGATCATGGGAAAAGCAAGAGAGTTCCAGAAAAACATCTATTTCTGCTTTATTGACTATGCCAAAGCCTTTGACTGTGTGGATCACAAGAAACTGTGGAAAATTCTGAAAGAGATGGGAATACCAGGCCACCTGACTTGCCTCTTGAGAAACCTGTACGCAGGTCAGGAAGCGACAGTTAGAACTGGACATGGAACAACAGACTGGTTCCAAATAGGAAAAGGAGTATGTCAAGGCTGTATATTGTCACCCTGCTTATTGAACTTTTATGCAGAGTACATCATGAGAAACACTGGGCTGGAAGAAGCACAAGCTGGAATCAAGATTGCCGGGAGAAATATCAATAACCTCAGATATGCAGATGACACCACCCTTATGGCAGAAAGTGAAGAAGAACTAAAAAGCCTCCTGATGAAAGTGAAAGAGGAGAGTGAAAAAGTTGGCTTAAAGCTCAACATTCAGAAAATGAAGATCATGGCATCTGGTCCCACCACTTCATGGGAAATAGATGGGGAAACAGTGGAAACAGTGTCAGACTTTATTTTGGGCTCCGAAATCACTGCAGATGGTGACTGCAGCCATGAAATTAAAAGACGCTTACTCCTGGGAAGGAAAGTTATGACCAACCTAGATAGCATATTGAAAAGCAGAGACATTACTTTGCCAAAAAAGGTCCATCTAGTCAAGGCTATGGTTTTTCCAGTGGTCATGTATGGATGTGAGAGTTGGACTGTGAAAAAAGCTGAGTGCTGAAGAATTGATGCTTTTGAACTGTGGTGTTGGAGAAGACTCTTGAGAGTCCCTTGGACTGCAAGGAGATCCAACCAGTCCATTCTAAAGGAGATCGATCCTGGGTGTTCTTTGGAAGGACTGATGCTAAAGGTGAAACTCCAATACTTTGGCCACCTGATGCAAAGAGTTGACTCATTGGAAAAGACTCTGATGCTGGGAGGGATTAGGGGCAGGAGGAGAAGGGGACGACAGAGGATGAGATGGCTGGATCGCATCACCGACTTGATGGACATCAGTTTGAGTGAACTCCGGGAGTTGGTGATGGACAGGGAGGCCTGGCGTGCTGCGATTCATGGGGTCACAAAGAGTCAGATACGACTGAGCAACTGAACTGAACTGTAGCCAAACCTTTATTCTCTTGAATACCCTATACAACCAGTCTGGCAGCTGGCCTTGTCTGCGGTTGGCCGTGGCATTAGGTAAGCTCTAATTTTCTAACGGCACTGTGACATACCAAAATATTTCCCATAGGAAGGGACTGACATCATCAAAATGGCACATTTGGACTTCTCAGCATCATGGTTCTAGCAAGGAGAACAACTTTGTCCTGGGTGTTCCATTGAACTTATCTACATACTTGCAGTCTGAAGGGTTATTATCTCCACCCCACACCCAGACACTTGTTTGGAAAATAAATATTCTTTGTCTTTCCCTAGAAGATTCTCGGTCTTGGCTTATCAACAATTCAAAGCAACAATAAACTGTTGAGTATCTGCTCATTGTTAGGCATGGTGCTAAGTATTTTAATATTAATTTTATTACATTCTCTTAATAACCTGATAAGGTAGTGATTGTTCTTATTTCACACATTAAGTGATGAATCTATTTGCAGGGCAGGAATAGAGACTCATATATAGAGAGTAGACTTTGGACACGGAGAGGGAAGGAGAGGGTAGGATGGATTGAGAAAGCAGCATTAAAATGCATACATTGCCATGTGTAAAATAGATAAGTGGTGGGAAGTATAACACAGGGCACCAACCTGGTGCTCTGTGACAGTCTAGAAGGGTGGGATAGGGTGGGGGTGGGGGAAGGCTCAAGAGGAAGGGGACACATGCATGCTCGTGGTTGATTGATGCTCTTGTATAACAGAAGCCAGCTCTAGTGTTTTAAAGCAATTATTGTCCAATTAAAATTTAACTTTAAAAAGGAAACAAAAGAATTTGCATGTTCTCATAAAGCTATTAATAATAAGTAGCAATTTAAGATTCAAGCATGGATTTTCTGATTTTAAGCATATACACCTTTCCATTTTTACTCTGATAAGTCATGTAATTTAACAATATGTACTGTTTAAGATTCTTAAAACTATCATAGTCTTTGATCCCAAATTCTACTTCCAATTATTCAGCATAAAGGAATAATCAGAGATAATCTTAAGTCTGTATGCCCAAGTTATACACAACAGAAGTATTTATCATTGCAAAAATGGAAAACAATGTGTCTAATAGCAAAAATATTTAAATATCTCCTTAATCTGCATTGTTTAATATTATGGAGTCATGTTTCTGAAGATGTGACAAGGCATTTAATGACATGAGAAACTACCCAAATACAGCAGGCAGAAAAGCACAGAACACAAAGCTCTGTGTGGGCATCTGTTACAAGGAAGCGAGGTCTACGGATGCTCCCTTCCCCATGAACATCGATATCCAGCAAAACCGGTCTTTCATTGAAATATGAAATTTCATGGATGAGAAATCCATCCACTGGGTTCAGATGAAGCCAGATGTTGCCTGTCCAGTATCTCAAGCCTAGAAAGACAGTTAATCCTTGAAGGCAACAACTCCAAACTTGCATCAAATTCAGCTGCTTTGATTCTGTAAATCACAACGGTTAAAACCAAGGAGATGAGAAGAGTCTTGGCCTGGCCCCCATGTCTCTGAAAAAGAAAGAGTATGGCAGGCTGACGGATAAGCCCTAAGCGTTGCCCAGCTACAGAAAGCACAGAGCGCTGGGTGATTCTGAAGACCTGCTTGCGACTTTTCTCAAAGATGCAACAAAAACTCCCTATCGATGTGGGGAGAAACTGTGTATATGCTCGTCAGTTCAGTTCAGTTCCGTCGCTCAGTCGTGTCCGACTCCGTGCTCCGTTGCTTGCTTGCTCCCAGCTCTGTGAGACCCCATGGACTGCAAGCCTCCAGGCTCCTCCCCCGTGGGATTCTCCAGGCAAGAATACTGCAGTGGGTTGCCATTTCCTCCTCCAAGGGATCTCCCCCACCCAGGGATCGAACCCCAGTCTCCTTCATGGGCAGGCAGATTCTTCACCACTGAGCCCCCTGGGAAGCCCCAGAGATCTACACTGGAACACTGTAAATGAATAAAACATGCTAGCCTGGTATCTCTTTGTGAAAGAATTATGACTAATTGTTCTTAATTTTTTCTAATTTTTCCTATGTTTTCTAATTTCCATGGAAGACTTTGTAACGTTATTATAAAATAGAAACAGTAAATATACTATTTTAAAAGAAAACAACTCCTACTAGTATTTCAGGCAAGCAGACGTCAAGGTGCTTCCACTCCAAAAGGTTTCTGGGAACCCCCTTCTCTTTGCTGCTCCCCTACTCAGGGAGCAGGGAGGCAGTGTTAGAATAAAGAGCTTGCTGTGTGACCTTGGAGAAGTCACATTCCCTCTCTGGGCCTCAGCAGGTTTTTCTGCAAAATGAACAGCTTAGATCAGTGAGCTCCATCCCAAGCCTGAGTCCAGAGCCTCCCTCAGTGGCCTCCAGCAAGAACTGTCTTTCAACATGAAATGAGATCCGGCCCTCCCCCATGACTGGAGAGGAAAATATTTATGAATTAGTCTGTAGTTTAGAAATGGATCCCTGTCTGGGAACACAGAACCATAAACCCCACTGGCAAATTAGAGTCCATTATCAGACACTGTAGCAGCAAGCTCAGCCTAGTGGTAATTGTGTCTGCAATAAGAAGGCGGTGAGGGCCACTTTAGGCCATTTGCTACATGAATCAATCATCATTAAAATCTAGCAGCAGAGTAGATGTGGAAAGGAGGCCGCGTTATCAATGGCCGATGCGAGCAAAAATCCATCAAGAGGCTCACAGGGCCGTGACACACGATCTGGGGCTCTGGTCAGCTCACTGATGTCACCTGTCACTCAGGAAGATCCAGCGAGACTGCCTGCAGTTCTGTTTTGGGGTCCCTAGTGGCCTTAAATAACGTCATCCTGCTTGGCCACAGCGTGCCAATTTCATGTAAATACTGAGCCTCCTCCCTGGTTCTTGATGAGGCATTTCAGGGTGCCCTGTGCCTTGGTGTTCTCCAACGAATTTTAGGTGCCTTAAATTCACATGAATTTATTCTTTAACAGTTCTAGAGGACAGATGCCTGAAAGCAAGGCATCGACGGGCCACATCCCCTCTGAAGTCTCTAGAGAAAACCCTTGCCTTTTTCTGCGTCCGTCACCCCAGGTGTCCCTGGCTGGTGGTGGTTGTTGCTGAGTCGCTCAGTTGTGTCTGACTCTTTTCCAGCTCCATGGACTGCAGCCGCCAGCCTCCTCCATTGCAGAGGCCTGATCCCAACGTCTACCTCTGTCTGCATGCAGCCTTATCCTCTGTGTCTCCTTTCTTACAAGGACACTTGTCTTTGGATTAGGGTCCACCTTAGTTCAGTATGCCTGTACCCTAACTTGATTACACCTGCAAAGACTCTGTTTTCAGAAAGGTTGTATGCTGAGGCTCCCAGTGGACATGAAGTGGAATACACTGTTAAACTCACCACTCTGAGATAAGCCAGGGTTCGGTTTTCATTTTGGTCATCCTTCACCCGTCTAACCTGTGATAGTAGACAGGTTAACACCTAGAACTAAAACAGCCCTTACTGTGTGCCAGAGATACATCTCTCTATGTGCATTCACTCATTTATTTATTACCACGAGTAAGTACTCTTTTTATCTTCCTTCTCCAAATGTGGACTAAAGGAACACAGAGGTTAAGTAACATGCCTAAGGTCACATAGGAAGAGGCGGGGTCAGCACCTGAACCAAGACAGGGTGGTTCTGAAGCCTGTGCTCGTCACCACGCATCTTGCTGCTGAAGAAGTTACAGAATTCACAGAATCCTTTTGTGTAAATACCCAGGAATAGGATTACTGGGTCATATGGCAGGAAGATTTAAACCAAGAGGAGACTGGGTACACAATGCCAAATGTGTGTAAGGAAGTAATATGTCTCCATTAAAATAATATTAAGAGTTTGTAATAACAAGAGAAAATGCATATGCTGTGGGTTTTTTTAAATTATTTCCCCACTTTCACGATTCTTTCTGTTTTCTATGGAAGTATATTTGATCCAAAATATTATATTAGTTTCAGGCATACAACACTGACTTGACATTTTTGTAGAATATACTCCATATGAAGCTGCTATGGAATATATGTGCTGTGCACTACTTTCTTGTAACTCACCTATTTTACAGCTACTAGTTTGCACCTCTGTTAAGAGGGTGACCCTTCACTTACTTTGTCCCTCCCTCTACCTTTATGCTCTCTGAGAGCTGAAAGTTAGGATATAAAGTGGCTTAAATAACACGTTAGACTAGATTTGTAAATGACAGAAAAGAGAAAATTTTACATCAAAATGCTCACAGCAGCTCTTTTAGAGGAACTGAGTGTGTTTTTGCTTTCTCTTTTTTCCTACCGTTTTGGATACTGCAACTTCTATAACAAGCATAAGTTACTTTTTAATTGGAATAAAGATAATATGAGCATCTATAATGCAGACTAGTATTAATAATAATGCAAGCAGTATTCTCATGGAAGGACTGATGGGAAAAGATAAAGATGAGTCAGGGCTCCCCAGGTGCCTTAGCGGTAAAGAACCTGCCTGCCAGTGGAGGAGACCGGGTTCTGTCCCTGCACCAGAGAGATCCCCTGGAGGAGGAAATAGTAACCCGTTCCAGTGTTCTTGCCTGGAGAATCCCAAGGACAGAGGAGCCTGGTGGGCTACAATCCATGGGCCACAAAGAGTCAGACACGACTGAGCGACTGAGCACGCACACACACACATGCACGCACACACGTGCACACACACACATGCGCGCACACACACACATGCACGCACACACGCGCACACACACACACTATTAGCCTATCTATCACCACAGGGAAGACTGAGCTGAAAGATGACCAATGAAAATCAGTCCTGATCTTCATATCAAAGATACCCTAAGATCCAAAATAGAATGTACCATGGACTTGCCTTGCATTTAATCTACTAAATTCAGGTTTGACTTTGGTGCTCACTAGACAAGCATCTGCTAAATGAGTGGACATCTGAGCTAAATCAACACAGAGCATGAACGCATGGGGAAGTCAGTGTGCAGGGAAATTGAGTGAATGGTCTGAACAGAAAACGTCTTTCTTGGGAAATAGTTTGAAGCCCCTTCTCTGTTTCCTAGAAATCCCATGGGAAGCTGGTGACTTAATATCATTGACTCCACTTTGCAAGGCTGTGGACTAGACTTTACCTTTCAGCTATAGATGATGGAGTCTCAAATGAAAAACAAAAATCATTAGGCTGAGGCTCAAACCAACAGAAATTAGATTGACCTAAATCGATGCCCAGAAAAATGGCTTTCCCTCTGGACAAATGCTGAAATAAGAACCTTGTTGATTTAAAGGACAAACTGTCCTTCAGTTCAGAGAACTGGGAGAGTTTTCATCTAGAAGAAATGCTTTACAAATTAAACCCCCTTTCCCCCCACTTCCTTAAACGGAAAGGCTGATTTGTGTTTATGACTACATAGCATCACTGACCAGCCAGGATGGCTTTGTGGCTCTGAGTTAGCATCACAGAGCTCAAAATTTGGGACCCGCTGAGCTAGTCAGGTTGCTTTGGCCATGGATACCTTGAAATTTATTACTGGATATAAAGCATACATTCCCATCTTTTGACTTGCAGGACTGGCTATTGAAAGGCACCCATCCTTGTGAGTGAAGTAAAAGTCTCTCAGTCACGTCCAACTTTGCTGCTGCATGGAGTGTGCAGTCCATGGGATTCTCCAGGCCAGAATACTGGAGTGGGTAGCCATTCCCTTCTCCAGGGGATCTTCCCAACCCAGGGACTGAACCCAGGTCTCCCCCAGGTCTCCCACAGGTAGATTCTTTACCATCTATACCACCAGGGAAATCCAAGAATACAGGAGTGGGTAGCCTATCCCTTCTCCAGCGGATCTTCCTGAGTACACCCCTTAGTCATACGATTATTCATTCTCCCAACGACCCAGAGAGGGCTTCCCAAGTGGTACTAGTGGTAAGGAACCCACCTACCAATGCAGGAGACATATGAAGAGACATGGGTTCAATCCCTGGGTCAGGAAGAGCCTCTGGAGGAGGGCATGACACCCCCCTCCAGTATTCTTGCCTGGAGAATCCCCATGGACAAAGGAACCTTGCAGGCTACCGTCTAGAAGTGACTTAACACACGCACATGCGTGCATGCACACACACACATACACAATGACCCAGAGACCAGAGGCCTGCTTTGTCCCCACAGCCAGCACATGTGAAGATGCAACTCTGACTATGGCCTGATGGTGCCAAGTTGGCCACTGATGACCAGGAGCAGACTGATCAGCCTCTAGGATCCCCAGCCGTGCCTGTTTCCCAAGTGGACCCCCAGGTGATTCTGCTCAAGGTATTACATCAGTGCTCCAGGGTACCATGGAGCACAGACCTGGGCCAGCCTTTATGAACAAACATCACAGGTGTCCCACTGCAGGAAGTGTCTAATCCCATCAGATGAAATCTTGATCAGAGCCAGGCTTCCCTGGCATAGACATCTGATATGCTTATATTCACTCATTCAACAAAATTTTGGCAGGGACTGTATGTACAAAGCACTGAGTCAGATGTTAAAGACATCAAGATCACAGTGCATAAAAAGAGGCAGAGATCTTTCTCAAGCCTTTCTCAAGCATAGCATGTGTACAGTTGCTAAGCTGTGTCTGACTCTTTCCTACCCCATGGACTGCAGCACAACAGACCTCCCTGTCCCTCACTACCCTCACTATCTCCTGGACTTTGCCTAGGTTCATGTCCATTGAAGATCTTGATATCCAGTCCCATCGCTTCATGCAAATAGATGGGGAAACAATGGAAACGGTGACAGACTTCATTTTCTTGGGCTCCAAAATCACTGCAGATGGTGACCATAGCCATGAAATTAAAGATGCTTGCTCCTTGGAAGAAAAGCTATCGCCAAACTAGACAACATATTAAAAAGCAGAGACATTGCTTTGCAGACAAAGGTCTGTCTAGTCAAAGCTATGGTTTATCCAGTGGTCATGTATGGATGCGAGAATTGGACTATAAAGAAAACTGAGCACCAAAGACTGGATGCTTTTGAACTGTGGTGTTGGACAAGACTCTTGCGAATCCCTTGGACTGCAAGGAGATCCAACCAGTCCATCCTAAAGGAAATCAGTTCAATTTAGTTCAGTTCAGTCGCTCAGTCGTGTCCGACTCTTTGCGACCCCATGAATCGAAGCACGCCAGGCCTCCCTATCCATCACCAACTCCCGGAGTTCACCCAGACTCGCGTCCATCGAGTCCATGATGCCATCCAGCCATCTCATCCTTGGTTGTCCCCTTTTCCTCCTGCCCCCAGTCCCTCCCAGAGTCAAAGTCTTTTCCAATGAGTCAACTCTTTGCATGAGGTGGCCAAAGTACTGGAGTTTCAGCTTTAGTATCATTCCTTCCAAAGAAATCCCAGGGCTGATCTCCTTCAGAATGGACTGGTTGGATCTCCTTGTAGTCCAAGGGACTCTCAAGAGTCTTCTCCAACACCACAGTTCAAACACATCAATTCTTCAGCGCTCAGCCTTCTTCACAGTCCGACTCTCACATCCATACATGACTACTGGAAAAACCATAGCCTTGACTAGATGGGCCTTAGTCAACAAAGTAATCCCTCTGCTTTTGAATATGCTCTCTAGGTTGGTCATAACTTTTCTTCCAAGGAGTAGGCGTCTTTTAATTTCATGGCTGCAGTCACCATCTGCAGTGATTTTGGAACAGTCCTGAATATTCATTGGAAGGACTGACGCTGAAGCTGAAGTTCCAATACTTTGGCCACCTAATGAGAAGAACTGACTCACTGGGAAAGACCCTGATTCTGGGAAAGTTTGAAGGCAGGAGAAGAAGGGACAACAGAGGATGAGGTGGTTGGATGGCATCACCAACTCAATGGAAATGAGTTTGAGTAAGCTCAGGCAGTCAGTGATGGACAGGGAAGCCTGGCATGCTGCAGTCCATGGGGTCGCAAAGAGTCGGACATGACTGAGCCTATAATATAATATATATATTTTAGAAAACTTAATGAATTTTTGCTTAGCTAAAAAGCTTATGGCATTTTGGTTCCACTTGTTTGACTAGTTTGACTAAATACAAATAGAATATTAGATTTCTAATTTATATTCACTCAAAACTTTGATATAGTTCCCTTTCTTCTGGCATCTAGTATTACTGCTAAAAGTAAAGAAAGCTTATCATTTTAGTGATTTAAAAAAAAATTGAATGAGGTTTGAAACTTCTAATCCAATTCTGAGAATATAAAGAAAAAAAAAACAAGAGGAAGAGACATAAACTGACATTTACAATGTGCATGTTCTAGACTGGGGGAGGCGCCTAACCCAGATAGGAGAGAGGCTGGGAAAAAAGTGTCGGAGGAGAAGATGGCTAAACTGTGTTCTGAAGCTCAGTGCTCTCCTGGAGGCGAGCTCCAGAGACGGAGGGAAGCTGCCAGGGTAAGTACAGAGAAGAGACTACACATCTTCCCAGCACCTCGAGTCTAGAACCATAAGACACAGGGGCTCCAGATAATAGGATTTATGGCACAGAATCAGAGGATTGCTTTCATGTCCACTAGAAGGCAGTGAAAGTGAAAGCCACTCAGTCGTGTCCGACTCTTGGCGACCCCATGGACTATAAAGGCCATGGAATTCTCCAGGCCAGAATTCTGGAGTGGGTAGCATTTCCTTTCTCTAGGGGATCTTCCCAACCCAGGGATTGCACCCAGGTCTCCCGCATTGCAGGCAGATTCTCTTCCAGCTGAGCCACCAGGGAAGCCCAAGAATCCTGGAGTGGGTAGCCTCTCCCTTCTCCAGCGGATCTTCCTGAGCCAGAAATCAAACCAGGACCTCCTGCACTGCAGGTGGATTCTTTACCACCTGAGCTATGAGAGAAGCCCCGCCACGCCCCTAGGCAGCATTTGCAGGAACTGCAGCTCATTCCTGGGGCAATAATATAATAGAGGCTTGTAAGCTGGGAAGCCACAGTTCAACCGGCAACTTCAGGTACGGGTTTTATCACTCATCCAGTTAGCAACGCCTCCAGTCCTATGCCCCAGTCTGCACTTTCCATTTAATGAATAAAAAGAATGTGGATTCTTCACTGGCTTAAGAGGATCGTTTGGCTTGGCTGATTGCTTGGGTTTTGAACGGAGGAGAGAGGATCATCAGATTTTAGAACTTGCATCAGAGTGCGTGTTCAAGTCTAAGAAAAGCACTTCGCTTGTCTGGTTAAACAAGTTATGCCAGTTGCACATGTTATATAATTGCACTAAAACAGGCCAAAATTGGCTAGATGTTGGCACTCTTGAAAGAAAAAACTAAGCATTATAAAGGTGGGTAAAAGCAAAGATCTGTGTTGGGTTAGAGAGGTTCATAAATTGGGGATTCTAAGAGAAGTGGTGAAGAAATTAATTCTTCAAACAAAGGTCTTCCAAACACGCTGTCTTATAAAGCCAAGGGTGATGGTATATCTTGAAGGATTACAAAGAGAGTGCATTCTAGAAGGAAATATTCCATTGGGGATCAAGGGGGACCATCTGTCTTTGAAAACTGATAGGTTAATGACTTAGGTGTAGAAAGGGACCAGAGTCCTTTGTTCAGCCAGACAGAATCAAGAGGCTATCTTGACCTTTATTTCTTTTTTTATTTTTCTTTCCCCTCAAACTAGCCCAGCTATACCCCATAGTTAATCTTAGAGTCCACTTCAAATTCACAGACTCAGAACCCCAAATCAGACTGTACCTCCATCTGCCACTAGTTAAAATATTTTTCTTAACATTTTCTTTTTTTAAAAGTGTTCTTGAACAATGATTCTCTTCCAGACATGATACTTAGAAAGCAGCATCTTTATGACTTCAGTTCTGATGAAGCAGAAGCCCAAGCATTACGTTTCCCTTCAAAATGAAGAGGCAAAAATTAACCGGGAGAAAACGAAGGCTGTGTTTTCTTAAACAGTATTCAAAATGCAACTCTAAGAATCCAACATGTCTGGGTTATCTTGCCTGTCCCCAGCATGGATCTTGCAAAGAAGACAGATGGAAAAGTCTCCTGGGTTTCAGGGACATCCATTTTAAGGGGATTTTACAAAACCGTAAAGTCCAAATCTGCTGACACGCCAAGCATCATCTCGGAAGGGAGATTCAGAGCCAACAGCGGCCCACGAAACAGCCCCACTCTGCATTCCTGTCGTGTGGTTGGGATGTTTCCTAGGACCTGTTCGTGATGCTCAGCGTCAGTGATGAAGTATTCTGTGGGGGAATCCCAGCTTCACACAGTGGAAACAAAATAAAGGATTCTATCTTTAAAACGCTGGTTTCTGTGGGTTTTTTTTTTTTTTTTTAACATCAAAGAAAGAAAACATCAATTATCCAAGGAAGTGAACTGGAAGCTACAGCTTCACAGCTTCCAGGAGCCCAAGCTGTCTCCAAAAGACAAGTCCACCTTGTTTCTCTCCAGCAAAGCAGTGACTGTCCTTCCGTTGCCGTCACACCCAACACACCAGCTTCACTACCCAGAGAATGAGCAGAACCATGAGCCCTGAGCACAGGGCCTTCCCAAGGCAGCCAGCCCCAGGGGCCCTGGGTAAGCTCTCCACAGGGACACTAGGAAAAGAATCCTCCATGCAAAACTGCTTCATCACAGTCTCACTCATACAAATGAGAAAGAAAAAAGTGGAAAGACCTGAGACCTGTTTCCTCCCGAGTGCGCTAAAGAAAGGTATTCCACTAAAAAGGGTATTTCTGGGTTCCCGTCTACAGGTGACTCTCAGGGCAAGCAGCCAGGGAATGCGAACACACGGGTGTCGGAAGCTGGTTTTGTTTGGTGACTTTGTGCCACATCTCTTCTGCCTGGGCTGAGTGTAACCTGCAGCCGCCTTGGTGATGGGCTAACACGTGAATCCAGGAAGCCCTCTGTCAGGACAACGGGAACCAGTAAATGACGTTCAGAGGGACCTCATTTTAGGGAAGCAGTCAAAGGCCTCCATATCCATCTTTCTGGTCTAAAATATTTTCCTTAGAATGGCTCAGCATAGCGGACCAGTCCGGTTGTGGGGAACCTCTTTCTAGGTCAGTTGGCAGGGAAGACCCCAGGACCCCAAAGAATAAGGTGGGGCCTCTGATAGGGACCCTCCCCAAAGAGTGCTGGGCGCTGAATGTCTGACCACCCCCAGCTTGCTGGGGTCAGGAGAAGGGACTGTACCTTCCAAATTCAGGGGCAGTGGAACAGAGTTGGGGGTGGTCTGGCGGGTGTCTCTGTCACAAGGAGCAGCAATGGTCGCCGCAGGACTGAAACACGGCAAGGGAGGGGCCCCTGTTCCTGGGCGGGTCTGACTGCGGACAGCTCAGCAGTATTGACAAGAGGCAGGCTTGGGTCCACCTTTTGCTTTGTCAACTCAGCCTTGATGATAGTTCAGAGGAAACGGGAATTGAAACTGAAATACTCTCTGTTGTTCACCTTCATGGAAAGGAAGGGAGTTACCATTCCTTCCTTCCTCTTAAAACAATCTGAAACAGAGGAAAAAAGCAGCCCCTGGACCAGAGATGGGGCTGAAAAGGATTCAGTGAGGTTGGACTGTGTGAGGAGAGGATTCAAAGTGCTTTCGAATACATGCAACTCTGTTAAAGAACTTCATTAAGACCTCACGATGGAAGAGTGAAAAGGCAAGCCCCAGGCCAGAAGAAGACAGGTGCAATAGATAAGTCCAACAAAAGCCTTAAAAACGAAAGTATATCCCAAAACTCCTTCCAATTGGTAAGGAAAGATCATCAGGTTTTAAAAGATGAACATAAGACTTGAAGCAGCGCTTTATAAGGTATACACATGACCAGCAAGCATATGAAAAGTTATTCAGCATCACAACCTAGGGTGAAGGTGAAGTCGCTCAGTTGTGTCTGACTCTTTGCGACCCCATGGACTGTAGCCTACCAGGCTCCTCCATCCAGGGGATTCTCCAAGTAAGAATACTGGAGTGGGTTGCCATTTCCTTCTCCAGGGGATCTTCCCGACCCAGGGGTCGAACCCAGGTCTCCAGCATTGGAGGCAGACGCGTTAACCTCTGAGCCACCAGGGAATACTCACAACCTAGACAGCATATTAAAAAGCAGAGACATTACTTTGCCAACAAAGGTCCATCTAGTCAAGGCTATGGTTTTTCCAGTAGTCATGTACGGATATGAGATTTGGACTACAGGAAAAGCTGAGCACCGAAGAATTGATGCTTTCTAAATGTGGTGTTAGGGAAGACTCTTGAGAATCCCTTGGACTGCAAGGAGATCCAACCAGTCCATCCTAAAGGAAATCAGTCCTGAATATTGATTGGAAGGACTGATGCTGAAACTGAAGCTCCAATACTTTGGCCACATGATGCGAACAATTGACTCATTGGAAAAGACCCTGATGCTGGGAAAGACTGAAAGCAGGAGGAGAAGGGGACAACAGAGGATGAGATGGTTGGATGGCATCACCGACTCGATGGATCACCGACACGATGGACATGAGTTTGAGCAAGCTCTGGCAGTTGGTGATGGACAGGGAGGCCTGGCGTGCTGCAGTCCATGGGGTTGCAAAGAGTCAGACATGACTGAGCGACTGAACTGAACTGAACTCTTGACAGAAATCCAAGTGAAACCATGACTGAGACATTATCAAATACTCCTTCACGCATGCATGCACACACACACAAGTCTATGATAACAGTGTTAAATGGGCTGCAACCACTCGAATCCAGTGTCACTGAGACTGTCCGTCATGCATACCCTTCCCCTCCAACCTCGTACTTGGGATGTGGAGGTGAAGCATGGAGACAAACCTGGGCCAACTCCCCTCCCCCTCTTCTCAGGTTTCAGCTGATGAGATCTGCGAATTCTCTCCCTTACGGCGGCCGGTCCGCACCAGAGCGTCTCAGGTCAAGGAGCGCAGAGCGCGAGCGCTCAGTTCCTTCAGTCCTCTCCGACTCTTTGTGACCCTGTGGACTGCAGCCCACCAGGCTCCTCTGTCCATGGGATTTCCCAGTCAAGAATACTGGAGTGGGTTGCCATTTCCTCCTCCAGGGGATCTTCCCTACTCAGAGATCAAACCCATGCCTCCTGTGGAAACTGCAATGGCAGGTGGATTCTTTACCGCTGAGCCACCTGGGAACCCATACTCAAGTATAAAGCTTCTTAGACATGCAGACCCCTGGCCCTGGCCCCAAAGACTCTGGTTTATTCAGTGGGGAAGGAACTCAGGTCTGTAGTTTTACCAAGAACTCCAGAAAGTTCTGATGGCCCACACAGCAAAAAAACACAAGCTTAGACACCGACACTTCTGGCCTTGGACAGGACTCTGAATGCTAACTGGGTATTTCCAGGCAGGCTGACATGGTTTGCCCTCTCATTAAGGGGAGAAACCAGTTCCAGATGGCACCCCCCAAAGTATGAGATCTCTGGTGAGTTCTTCAAGAGAGGACTATTCTGAAAACACCTGGATTAAGTAGTGTTTAATTCACTGGTGTTTAAACGGATCCCCTAGGATCTTTCTTTCTGGGGGCCTTGCCATGTGGCATGTGGGATCTTAGTTCCCTGACCAGGTTTGAATCTGTGCCCCCTGCAGGAGAAACTCGTTCTTAACTGCTGGACCACTGGGGAAGGTGGCTCAGACAGTAAAGAATCTGCCTGCAAGGCAGGAGACGTGGGTTTGATCCCTGGGTCGGGAAGATCCCCTGGAGAAGGGAATGGCAACCCCACTCCACCACTCTTACCTGGGAAATCCCATGGACAGAGGAGCCTGGTGGGCTACAGTCCATGGGGTCACAAAGAGTCAGGCACGACTGAGTGACTAACACTTTTACTTTAGGATCCATTAGATTCCACCTTTCTCTGGAAACCAAGAAGCATGTGGGATCCTTAATTCATCTGAGAAAACAGCCACTGTGGCATAGATTTCACTTCTGAGGTCATGTGCTACTTACCACTGGGAAAATGAGGAAGCTCTGGGAAGTGCAGTGAGAGATGTTCTTTTCTTTTGTTTAAATTTTTTGCTTTAAAAAAAATTATTTCTCATTGATGTATAATTGATTTACAACATTGTATTAATTTCTGCTGCACAGCAAAGTGACTCAGTTAGACATTCTTCTCATTACGGTCTATCTCAGGATATTGAAGATGCAAACTATCACATGTAGAATGGGTAAACAGTAAGGTCCTCCCGAATAGCGCAGGGAACTAGACTCAATGTTCTGAGAGGTTTCCTTCTAAAGAAATGATATTCGGGGAAATGTTTGCCAGTTTCTCTCTAGATAGAGGCCTTAAGGCCATGACCCAGACTGATAAGAAACTGGAAACTCCAAATCAAAACTGGCACCTTGCCCCCGATTTGCATCAGTAAGCTGAGAAGGAGTTGTCAGATTCAGCTTTCTCCTTGTGTTCAATTATTTTATCAGATAAACGGTGTTCTCTGGGGAAAATAAATAAAAATGAGGGACATCCATCAGTTCACATGTTAAGTTTCTTTTAAATGTTGATACACACACACATATATATATCATGTATTTATACATGTATATATATAATGTATATGTATATATATAATGTATATATATAACATGTATAATGTATATGTATATATATAATGTATATATATATAACATGTATTTATGCATGTATTTATACCTGGTGGCTCAGATGGTAAAGCATCTGCTTGCAATGCAGGAGACCTGGGTTCGATTCCTGGGTCGGGAAGTTCCCCTGGAGAAGGAAATGGCAATCCACTCCAGGACTCTTACCTGGAAAATCCCACGGACAGAGGAGCCTGATAGGCTACACCCCATGGGGTCGCAAAGAGTCGGACACGACTGAGCGACTTCCCTTATTTATATTTTAGGGACTTCCCAGGTGGCTCAGTGGTAAAGGACCCACCTGCCATTGCATAGGAGACACGCGTTCAATCCCTGAGTAGGGAAGATCCCCTGGAAAAGGAAATGGCAACCCACTCCAGTATTCTTGATGGGGAAGCCTCATGGACAGAGAAGCCTGCAGGGCTACAGTCCATGGGGTTGCAAAGAGGTGGGCACGACTGAGCACAGAACACCTTTATATACATACAGAGAGAGAGACGCAAGAAACAGAGAGAGCCGGAGAGGTAGGGACGGAGAGGAGAAGCCCTGCCGAGTCCTGGCAGCAGAGGGGTATGCGTGTGCCATAAAGCACGACTCCTGAAGGGATTGTTCAGACTAGGCACTCCCGTAATGTACCTGGGTTGCAGAGTAAAACCAAGAAACCAAAGACAGATACATAAATAACTACATAAATAAACAAACCCCTTGCAAACACATGGATGTATGTCACGTCCAAGCATGTGGCCATCCAGGAACTTTAGTTTAGCCCCTCTGACTGGAATGTAACAAATGGCTTTTTTGTTTTGCTTTGTCATGTCTTTCTTCCTAATGCAGACAAGAAACATATTCTTGAAAAGCAGCTATTAATGGATAGTGACAAGTGGTTTCCTGTGGTCTAAGAAAAAGCCATCAATTACTGCCTTCTACACTCTTAAATTCCAGAGGCAGAGGAAGCTCAATAATACGGCACTGGCTTCATGGTTATTGACTGAAGAAAAGGAATCGTAAGATAAAACTTTTTTTCCATTTTAAATGAAGCTATAAATAATTTTTAAACTTGAATAGTACAAAATTGCAGGGAATTCCAAGCTTCCACTTGGCTCCCTATATTCCTGTGGACAAAACTGAATGACAGAAATGATAGAACGAGGGTGAAGTGTGGACTTTCCCAGGAGAAGGTCAGTAACCCAGCTCCTTGGAGACCCTTGCTTCCCTGGTGGCTCAGCTGGTAAAGAATCCGCCTGCAATGAGGGAGACCTGGGTTCGATCCCTGGATTGGGAAAATACCCTGGAGAAGGGAAAGGCTTCCCACTCCAGTACTCTGGCCTGGAGAATTCCATGGGCTGTACAGGCCCTGGGGTCACAAAGAGTCGGACACGACTGAGTGACTTGTTTTAGTTTTCAGGGTGGAGACCCTGGATCGGGCACTTGCGCTCCATACCCGACTTCCAGCTCCGTTCCTGCTCTGGAGGCCTCCTGAAGATCCTTTCTGCGGTCCAGACTCTGATTTCATGCAGACAGGGCAGAACCCAGGGGCTACAGTGAGCATCTTGCAGAGAAAGAGCTGGAATTTTAGAAAGTAACATTCAGAGACGGGCACTTAATTCTTCCCCTTCTTTCTTCCCATCACTGCTTCCATCGTCAGCTCCCAGGACTTTAGGCCCAACCTCCCACCTCTGTCTACACCTGCCTCTGGGTCTTCTCACAGCCCAAAGCTACCAATAACTGTAACAGCATCAAACATGGCCCCTCGCTGGGAATTTTAACCATCGCAGGGGAAAGCAAAGGCATTTCTATCTTTGGAATTTAAAGAGAAGGGAGAAGGGCAGAGGGGAGAAAAGAGAAGGCTTGCAGGGGAGATCGAAAAGCTGCAAGGAAGCCGCCAAAGGGGAGGAGAGCGAGCGGGTGTCCACGTGGCTGCAGCCGCTCCCGTTTCCTGTTCGGAAGGAGCCGGGC
This sequence comes from Capricornis sumatraensis, assembly GCF_032405125.1. NCBI lineage: Eukaryota > Metazoa > Chordata > Mammalia > Artiodactyla > Bovidae > Capricornis > Capricornis sumatraensis. Next base: position 51,961,144 of record NC_091090.1, on the reverse strand, counting down.
CTCCCCCTCCAGGGATGTGCTCCCAGGCGCCTCCTGGAGGAGCGCTTGCCATGCGGCCACAGCCTTCACTCTCCACCCTGGAGACTCCAGTTTCATCTTTGTCTTGGCACTATCACCGCCTGAAATTGCGTCTCGTCTTTATTTCCTTGTTTCTTATCTGTCTCCCTCACTGTCTATGAGGTAGCGTATTTTGCTGGTGTACTGCCGACTCCCAATGGCTGGACAAGTACCTGGGTGTGGCGCTCAGTAAATACTCACTGAGTTCATGAGTAAATGATGGAGCAGGTGGATGGGTGGAGTCTGGTTTCTGCAAGCCACCTGCCTCGATACCAGCTCCCAGGGAAGCACCTGCTGGGCCCAGAGCCTTGGAGCTGGGATAAACCATGGATCTGGTGTGCCCAGGGCTGTGGGGCTTCTTGGGAGGCATGACCTTCAGTGCCACAGCTGAGAAAGCCCTAAGCAAACTGGGATACGTTGGTCAGTCAAACTAGAGACTCCTAAAAGCCAGAGCTTACATGAAAGGAGCATGAAGTCAGCGTTTACCCTTTCAAGGGCACCTCCGACTGGCTTGTTCCCTGACGGAAGGTCACTGCTCCTTTCGAGGTCTGTGATGCTCACCTCTTTCCTGGTGGTTTTCAGTCATCACTTCCGTTTTCACTGGCGCTGTGATGCTGCTAATCCTGAATAACCTCTAGCCAATATTCTTCCCCCACACCCACCACCCGCACCTCAACTGTACTTTCAGAAATTAACCCTCCCCGAAGTTGTTGTTGTTGTTCAGTTGCTAAGTCTCGTCTGACTCTTTGCCACACCGTGGACTGCAGCACCCCAGGCTTCCCTGTCCTTCACTATCTCCCAGAGTTTGCTCAAATTCATGTCCCTTTAGTCAGTGATGCTATCTAACCATCTCAGCCTCTGCCGCCCCCTTCTCCTGCCTTCCATCTCTCCCAGCATCAGGATCTTTTCCAGTGAGTCGGCTCTTTGCATCAGGGGGCCAAAGTATTGGAGCTTCAGCTTCAGAATCAGTCCTTCCAATGAGTGTTCAGGGTTGATTTCCTTTAGGACTGACTGGTTTGATCTCCTTACAGAGAAGAGAAAGACACTAATTTCCACTGGGACTCTGACAGGAGGGGGGAAAAGGAAAGTATAAAAAATAAGCATTATGAGGAATCACTAATATGCAGAGAAAATGAATACCTATAAGCCTCAGTTTTCCATCTAAGAAACTGAGGCCACCTCTCAGGGCCATTATAAGAAGCAACTAAGAATGTTTGCTTAAGGCTGTCTGTTAGTACATCAAGAGCACTCAGCAAGTTTTTGCCTTGTCATTTTAGGCACTGCTCTTCATAACAGGACCAACCAGGAGGAGGGGGATTTAAACTTCAACCATACACCAATCACTGTTGCCTTATTATTGTACGTTAGGGCTTTGAGTAATACCCTTAACAATCTCTGTTTTCAGATTTAGTGGTTAAGCCTGATGTCTGTTTGGGGGCAGGTGAAGTGAAGGGTCTTCCCAGGGGACACTAGTGGGAAAGAATCTGCTTGTCAAGGCAAGAGATGCTAGCAATTGAGGTTCAGTCCCTGGGTCAGGAAGATCCCCTGGAGGAGGGCATGGCAACTCACTCCAGTGTTCTTGCCTGGAAAATCCCATGGGCAGGGGAGCCTGGGGTCGGGAATGAGTTGGACAAGCCTGAGTGAGTAAACAACAAGGAAACGGGAACTGGTGGTTATTTCTGCATATCTTTGTAGATATGCAGAAACCACTCCATACACACACATACCTACACCGGAGGGATAAGGCCCACCTCCTTTTGGTACTAGGCTGCTGAAATATACAAGAAATCAATCGGCAACAAAATGGAAACAATTTTGAACTCAAGATAAATGTTCTCCTTTTACGGATTTAATGGAGTGTGACCTATCTGCAGACCTTGCATGAAAAGGCACCACTAAGAGCATCCCCAGGGGTTGCAGAAGCAAGCAGTCTGCACACTAAGAGCGAGATTTCTTTTCTCATTAAAAGAAAAAAGGTATATTTATATTTACAGTACCAAGTGAAGTGCCAGCAAGGAACTGAGAATTCCATGATGAAATAAGACAATTTAGGAAAGACAGAGGGTGGGCAGAGCACTCAGCTTATTCCAAAACATGAAAACACACACACACAAACACACACAAACACACACACATGCACATACACACAAATACATGCACACACACATACACACACACACAAACATACTCATGCACACACATACACACACAAACCCACACACATATACACACAAACACACATGCACATACACACATATACACACGTACACACATACACATGCACACACATACACACATGCACACACATACATATACAAACATAGAAATGCTGTGCATATAACTTTCTAAGAAAATTGGGAACAAAGAAGGAATATTCAGGAAAACAAAGAGCACTTAGTTTCTAAGAGCAGGACCAAAATTAAATCACTTCGAAGTGTATTAAATAGAGTGTGTGCATGCATCAGTTCAGTGCAGTCGCTCAGTTGTGTCCAACTCTGCAACCCCATGGATCACAGCACGCCAGGCCTCCCTGTCCATCACCAACTCCCAGAGTTTACTCAGACTCACGTCCATCGAGTCCGTGATGCCATCCTGCCATCTCATCCTCTGTCATCCCTGTAAGAAACACCGCGGGAAGAAGGAACCACCCCTATGACCGTTGAACAGGGCCTTTTATTGGGCAGTCGCTCTCGGGCAGAACTCCCGGGGCGGGTAAGCAGGGGAGCGAGGAGGGGTCTGCGAAGCAAAGGGAGTCTGCGGGGTAAAGGGAGTCTGTGGAGTCTGCGAGGTGTGAGAGGCGGGGAAGGGGTTTTATAGCCCGGGCCGGGGCTCCCATATAAGGAAGAAAACGCGGGCTCAGCGGTGATTGGTGTTCAAGGGCTCCGTGTCGGCTCCTGATTGGTCGGATTGGTTGCCGGCCCGTCTCCGGGGTGTGTCTGCAGCGCCCTCTGCCGGGGCATGTCCCGACATGCCCGGGCATGCCTCAGCACGCCTGACCTTTCCCTGACCTTTCGTCCTGACCTCGCCCTGACCTTTCAATCCCCTTCTCCTCCTGCCCCCAATCCCTCCCAGAGTCAAAGTCTTTTCCAATGAATCAACTCTTCGCATGAGGTGGCCAAAGTACTGGAGTTTCAGCTTTAGCATCATTCCTTCCAAAGAAATCCCAGGGCTGATCTCCTTCAGAATGGACTGGTTGGATCTCCTTGCAGTCCAAGGGACTCTCAAGAGTCTTCTCCAACACCACACTTCAAAAGCATCAATTCTTCAGTGCTCAGCTTTCTTCACAGTCCAACTCTCACATCCATACATGACCACTGGAAAAACCATAGCCTTGACTAGGCAGACCTTTGTTGGCAAAGTAATGTCTCTGCTTTTCAATATGCTATCTAGGTTGGTCATAACTTTTCTTTCAAGGAGCAAGCATCTTTTAATTTCATGGCTGCAGTCACCATCTGCAGTGATTTTGGAGCCCCAAAAGATAAAGTCTGCCACTGTTTCCCCATCTATTTCCCATGAAGTGATGGGAAAAGATGCCATGATGTTCGTTTTCTGAATGTTGAGCTTTAAGCCAACTTTTTCACTCTCCTCTTTCACTTTCATCAAAAAGCTTTTTAGTTCTTCTTCACTTTCTGCCATAAGGGTGGTGTCATCTGCATATCTGAGGTTATTGATATTTCTCCTAGCAATCTTAATTTCAGCTTGTGCTTCTTCCAGCCCAGCGTTTCTCATGATGTACTCTGCATCTAAGTTCAATAAGCAGGGTGACAATATACAGCCTTGACGTACTCCTTTTCCTATTTGGAACCAGTCTGTTGTTCCATGTCCATTTCTAACTGTTGCTTCCTTACCTGCATATTCTTTCAGAATTTTCCACAGTTTATTGTGATCCACACAGTCAGAGGCTTTGGCATAGTCAATAAAGCAGAAATAGATGTTTTTCTGGAATTCTCTCGCTTTTTCCATGATCCAGCAGATGTTGGCAATTTGATCTCTGGTTCCTCTGCCTTTTCTAAAACCAGCTTGAACATCTGGAAGTTCTCAGTTCACATGTTGCTGAAGCCTGGCTTGGAGAATTTTGAGCATTACTTTACTAGCCTGTGAGAGAACAGTGTGTGTGCATAGTCGGGTCCAATTCTTTGCAACCCCATGGACTGTAGCCCACCAGGCTCCTCTGTCCATGGGATTCTCCAGGCAAAAATACTGCAGTGGGTTGCCATTTCCTCCTCCAGGGAATCTTCCCAACCCAGGGATTGAACCTGCATCTCTTGCATTGGTAAGCAGATTCTTTACCACTGTGCCACCTGGAAAGCCTTGTATTAAATAGGATTTCCCCAAAATTCATGTCTACTCAGAACCCCAGAACGTGTCCTTATTTGGAAAGGGGGTCTTTGCAGATGTAATCAGTTCAGCATCTCAAGATGAAATCTTCCTGGATTTAGGTGCCCACACAGGAGAAAGGAGAGGGAGGTTCGGACAGGGGGACACATAGACACGCGCTGACACACAGCCGTGGGAAGGTGAAAGCAAGATCAGAGCAGCTTCCAGGGAACAGGGAACTGCAAACCTCTGGAAGAAAAGTAGTGAAAGTGTTAGTCGCTCCTCCACGTCTGAGTCTTCGACACCCCATGGACCACACCCGCCCGTGTGGCCCTGTCAACAACACCTTGTTCTCAGATTCCTAGCCTCTGGACTTGTGAGGAAACATTCCCTTTGTTGTAAGCCACCCAGTTTGTAGCAGTTTGTCACAGCAGTTCTCAGAATCTGACACACATGCTCACGTTCTTTACCTAGTTTATACAGCAGGAGCTCAATAAGTACTGTTTGCCGAACAAATCATCTCGATAAATCTGCTCAGCACCACGATACACACACTGTGGTCTTGTCTCAAAGTGAAGACCCAGCACTTCACACTTCCTGTTTTAAATTTTGCAGCCGGGGCGTTTCACGTAGAATGAGCACGGAACTGAGAAACCGAACAGTCAGGCTGAGATTGACGCGCATGCTAATCAGGCCTGGCACTCTGTTTCTAAATGGCTCATTCGCACAGAAGTCACTGAATAATTACCCCCAACAGGAGACGGGTACCCAACACCACAGGGACACGTGTGTTACCCTCATCTGTGTCAAGCAGGGCCCTGTTAGGGCATGCCATGACTGATCTTGGCCATGGTGTGGGCGCAACTGCAAGCCTGGGTCATCCATCCATCCACCCAGGGTAGAACCTAACAGCTTGGGACCCGTTCACTGTTCTGTGTCAGAGTTGGGGAGGGCTGCCTGCACAAGGGAGACAGGGGGTCTGCAGGGGGTCTCTGTTTCCTAAGGGGCTGGAGAGGGGCAAGGAGGAAGAGGAAGCGTGTGTCGCAACACCCAGGGCAAACTGTCCCCTGGAAGGAGTCGGTTAGCCTGGCTCTGCTTCGGGCCCCTGCCCGGGGAAGGGTCGGGATATTTTTCATCCCGTGTATTGAGTGAAATCGCGGAGGTTCGTCTCTTCTGTGTTTACTGCCAGTGATTCTGTGGACTCTGCATCCGGGCTGCTCTTCCTGCCTCCTTTCCGACATCACGCTATTTGCTTCAGCGCTCTGCAAGTCTGATTTGGGCACAGTTGTAGCTGATTCTTCTTCTTCTCCACTTACCGCTCTGCTCTTGGCCCTCCTCCTGGGCTCCGGGGCATCTCCTCCCGTGGGTTGCATCAGCCAAGTTGCTGGAGCTTGTGTTTACATCGCGGGCAGGATGCAGGGTGGGAGCAGGGAGAAGGCAGCCCAGGGCACTCACCCCCTCCCTGAGGGCACGCCAGGCCTCTTCTGGGCCACAGCTCAGTGTCTCTACAGTCACAGCGCCTGCTCGATCACCTCTCCCGAGGCTAGGGCTCTGCGGGTCCTTCAGGCCTGGGGCTGGAAACTGGTTTCCGCTCGCATATGAGCCCCTGAGCACTAGCCAATACCTTTGGCTTCCTCAGCTCTGCAGCCACAGCTGTAAACAGTGCTTCCCTTACACCTCTTTTCATTTAAACCTGGAAACAGGTGCAAATATTAATCTTGCTTTCTGTGTTTAATACTTTGCCACGCTATATGCATTAAACACACACACACACACACACAGAGCATCTCGTGTTACATGCGGAGCACGGTTCAGAGTAAGACATCCTCAGGGCAGCAGGCATGGCAGTGATCGCTGTCTGTTTGGGCCATTTAGTCTCTGTGCTCAATCCCTCGGTCGTGTCCGACTCCCTGAGACCCCATGGACTCTCGCCCACCAGGCTCCTCTGTCCATGGGATTTCCCAGGCAAGAATACTGGAGTGGGTTGCCAAGTCCTTCTCCAGGGGGGTTTCCCAGCCCAGGGATTGAACCTAGTTCTCTGCATCGCAGGCAGATTCTTTACCACTGTGCCACCTTGAAAGCCTTTAGTCTCTGTGAGTCTCAGCTAGTTCATCTGTGAAATGAGACCGTAATAGCTACCTCATATGGTTATGATGGAGCCGAAATGAACTAACACTGCCCGTTTCTGTGTGTCTTTCCCCATCTCTTCATTCGGCTTCACACAAACCCTCCAGACTCCACCTGGCCATCCTCTCTGCTCTGTCTGACCCTGCCTGGTTGTCTGACTTGTGCCCACAAGCTGTCCTGGGTGTGTGGCCTTCACTGACCAGTCTGTTTTGGAGGCCAGTATTTGGGACATGACGGGGAGAGGTGGTTCCTGTCAAAGTGTTTTCCCAAGAGTTCACTCAAGCCTTACCACTTCCACATGGATGGACATGAGATCTGCAGGGGGAGTGTCTCAGGCAGAGGGATGGGTGGAATGACCTGTCCACTTTCCTCCGAAATTCCAGGGGCAGGGTCTCATCTCCTAGGCAGGGTCTCCGACCCCCTCACCCACCACATCGTCTGTTTGCCCCACCGGTGTGAGATCTGCCTGAGAAGGTGATGACAATGATGGTTCTTTGGTCTCCAGCCACCAGCCAGGGTGGGGGAGTTTGGAAGTGAGACTCTGGAGGAAGTCAGCGTGGGCACAGAACCAGCGCCCTCCACCCCCTGCCTTGCCTGCGGTGACTTGAGCGGAAACAGATCCGCTTCTCAAGTTGATGAACTGGCAGCTGGACACCCAGCTGCTGGGTGTTCCCGTCCCGACTGAACACCCTGCGTGACATGTCCGTGCGTGGCAGACCAAGGGGAGCATTGCTATGGAAGACCTTGTCAGTCCCCCGGCCCCCAAGGATCACGCCTCGGTGGGCACAGCAATGCATGTGAGGGTCAGATTAGACTCAGCAGAGAGGTCCTAGAGTCAGTACAAAGCTGTCACGGTGAGAGCGAGGGAAAAGTTGCAGACATCCGCAACATTTCCGAATAAAAGAGAAATTAATTCAGGAAATGTGAACACAGAAAACAGAAGGGGAAGAATTCTTACTGAGACTTCACTTTTAAGGTTCATTTCAGCAGAACAAAAAGGAAGGGAAACGTTAATATCTCTTTCACAAACTGTATAAACAGATGCATGAAAGGAGGTGAAACAACGAATCCAAACCACTTTCTCACTAAAGGGTCTGTAAGGAAATGTGTGGCTTTTAACAATCCCAAAATATTCAACAAAAGGTTTAGAAAGAGTTGCTACCCTTATTTTGCTTAGAATTTAATTTTCAAATCAGATCCGTTAAATTTTTTTTAAAAACCCAGAGTTTACAGAAAGCAGATAAAATGGTGAGTAATAAAAACTGCAATTCGTGGAACAGTCGGCAAACGGCCCTCCTCCGGTCACTCGGCTCACTTTACGGCTGGTCTTGACAGCTGGTCATTGGTGTTTGTATCATCACCCAGGCTGACAATTAAGAGTCAAAATGACCAGATCCCCTATGCCCTCTCAGCAGACAAATGAGAGGCTCTAGCTCATCAATAAAATCCACCCTGACTTTTTTTTTTCAGTTGTAAAAGCCAACAGACCCACTCCCCAAAATGGAGAAAAAAAAAATCACAAAACAAATGAAATTAAAATAGTCAATAATTTCACATTTCAGAGATATTCTTTGTTAAAATCAGGGAAGTGCCTTTCCATATTTTTCTAGTTCATATATCAATCAAATAAAGAAGTTTTAAATATAAATTATATGTGAATATAAATAAGAAAAAATATAAATAAGTATAAAGCTCTACAATATGAACCCATTTTATTTCACGATATGGCAACCATAGTTTATCGGTCTTCTGCGGAGTCTTTTCAAAATTTTCGGTTATAAATCAAAGTGTTCTGTCTAATGTTTAAAATAAAAATTTAGTCTCCTAAATTTAACTTAAAAGGAAAGCCAAAACATTAACCAACCAAATCCCATACCTCACTGCTATAAACTTCCCATGTTATTTTAGCCCCAGGACCTTTGTACATGCCATGCTCCCCATGTGAGATGCTCCCTCCCTTCCATCCATCTTCCTACAAACCTCTGGCTTCTGGTGGAAGATGCTTAACGCCACACTCCCATCAGGGAGCCAGGACTTACGCTTCACTCCCAGGAGGGAATAGCGTGGGAAGCATAATTCCAAGACTCTCTCCCTTTGTGCTCAGTGCTCCAAAGAGGTGTCAGGAAAGGCAGGGATACTGTGAGAGTATTAGGAAGCTCATCTTCCCAGCGGAAGGACTTAACACTAAAGCCTCATGCTTTCCTGTGACTTTCCTCTTGTGGAACACCCTAATCTGAATACAGAAAATCTCACAGTATCACTCTCTCACTCACCAGATATTAATTAGGTTATCTACTAAGTGAAAACCAGGCTTCCCCAGAGGCTCAGCGGTAAAGAATCTGCCTGCAGTGTAGGAGATGGTGTTTGATCTCTGAGTCAGGAAGATTCCCTGGAGAAGGGAATGGCAACCCTCTCCAGTATTCTTGCCTGGGAAATCCCATGGACAGAGGAACCTGGTGGGCTACAGTGCATGGGGCCACAGAGTCGGACACAATTTAGCAATAAAATAACAAGTGAAAACTACGATGGAGGCCCCAACAGAGAAAAAGAAGCAAAATATTTAGTTGTCATCCAGAGGGATCTTATCAGCTGGTTGGGAACATAAGTAGATATATTTTTAAAAGATAGCTAAAATTTCCAAATAACAAATGAGAATTGTCCAAGGATGTATAATAGACAGGGGAAGCTGAAGTAACTTGGAGGGGGAGTGGGATGGCTAGCCAAAGCTAGAAGAAGTAAAGAGAAATCTGTTTAAGGGCAGCATCTGAAGACAGAATTTAGGGGCCAGACTCTGGCCAGAGTTAAGTTCCAACGAGATCTTGAGACCCAAGCCAATCGTAAAAGGAAAGTCCCACTCATGAAGGTGGAGCGTCTTGACTTCTGCAGAGACAGTAAGGGTGCCTTTGTCAGTTAGCTATTGGCTCTCCTCTGTGGATGACATTGCTCTGGAATAGTACAAACGTGACTCCTCGCGGCCATCTGGCATTTTCTGGCTCAGAACAGCTCCTGTGCTGAAATGCAAAAACGGCAGCAGTTAAAATAGCACAGAGAAAATGGTGGCCCGTGTTTACTGACGTGTCTCTGCATATAGACTGGAGGAGGAAATGGCAACCACTCTAGTGTTCTTGCCGGGATAATCTCGTGTACAGAGGAGCCTGGCAGGCTACAGTCCCTAAAGCCTCTGCCAATTAAGGAGATTATTCCAAAGTATCTCAACAGAGTGTTTTAGGGAGAGATGAAAGGTCTGTAGCTCTCTCAAGGAAAAGAAAGCCCGTAGAAGTGCAAGGCAAGGCGTCAAAGAGCTAACTACATCTTGAAGGGAAACAGTACCTGAAGCTCTGAATTTCCTTTCTCAAAATACCCACAGTCAAGGGTGTAGATTCGATCCTGGTGGGAGAGCTAAGATCCCACATGCATCAGGGCCAAAAAAACAAAACCGGAACCAGAAGCAAAATTGTAACAAATTTAGTAAAGACTTAAAAAAAAGTGGTCCACTTAAAACAAATGTTTAAATTGATTTTTAAAAGAAGGAAAATGTCAACATTTGTGTAATGGATACACTGGCTTCTTATATTCTGGGCTCTCCAGTTCTGCCACGACCCAAAGAAGAAGGCAACAGTAACAGTGAGGTTCAATTTCAGTTCAGTTCAGTTCAGTTCAGTTGCTCAGTCGTGTCCAACTCTACGACCCCATGAATCGAAGCACGCCAGGCCTCCCTGTCCATCACCAACTCCCGGAGTTCACTCAGATTCACGTCTATCGAGTCAGTGATGCCATCCAGCCATCTCATCCTCTGTCATCCCCTTCTCCTCCTGCCCCCAATCCCTCCCAGCATCAGAGTCTTTTCCAATGAGTCAACTCTTCACATGAGGTGGCCAAAGTACTGGAGTTTCAGCTTTAGCATCAGTCCCTCCAAAGAAATCCCAGGGCTGATCTCCTTCAGAATGGACTGGTTGGATCTCCTTGCAGTCCAAGGGACTCTCAAGAGTCTTCTCCAACACCACAGTTCAAAAGCATCAATTCTTCGGTGCTCAGCCTTCTTCACAGTTTACTGGATCCTAATTAAAATAAAGTTTTAGGGTCAAAATTTCATTCACGGAAATTGATAAATACAGTAGAAAGTACACTTTCAAAAACTGAACATGGTAAGGTAGTCAGTGAGACTGAGGTCTTTCAGTGAGATTAATAATGAGGGTTATTTTAACTGCTTGTGAGAAATGTTTAAGAGACGGTTGGTACCCTGGTTTTTGTGCACATCTCTTTCATTTGCTTGTCTCCTTTTAATTCTGCCTTTCTCCTCCCTTCCCTCTTTCCCTTCCTCCTTCCTCCCTTCCTCATTCTGCTTTGTTTCTAAACAAGATTCTATTCTTGTCTCTAGAATGCTCATGTTAAGCAGAGGAATGTAGATAAGAGATGAGGAGACTTTTAACAAGGAAATTCATTTTCAAAAACGCCATCCCGCAGTTGAGGACGTGACCGGTGTGAGACGACCGATCGGAAGTGTGTGTGTTGGCCCCGTTGCCAGAGATTCCACCAAAATGACAGTGTTGGGGCGAGGAAAGGAATAAATCTGCAGCAGCGAAGAAACTGGGGAGGAAGGTCTTTGTAGATGAAAGACTTCCACACATTTCTTGCATATGAAAGTAGACGGAAATGCGTGAGTGCATGATGGAAAGCAGAGGAAGCCAAACCCCAAATGTGAGTTTGGGACCCTCAGCGGAGCGACTGCCAGTTACCCTCCCAGGATGCGCTGAGCGTCTAGAGGAGGGTGACAGGTCCCCCTTCCATGCAGGCTGTTACGTCCGGAAGACAGAGGAAAATAACCGGAGACTCTTCCGTAAAGGAAATGAACCAGCTGAACAGGGATCTTGTTTGGACTCTTCTGAGCGTCGGTCTCCTTGTTCTGCATTTTTCAGAAATGAAGTGGAACGTCCAACCCTAGGCTGGTTGTAAACAAAAGCCACCAGTTGGTCCTGAGCACTCACATGGAGCTCCTTCTCTGCCTTCTCATTCAGGAGACCTGACCTGAAAAAAGGGACCTGAAGTGAAGTCGCTCAGTTGTGTCCAACTCTTTGCGACCCCATGGACAGTAGCCTGCACCAGGCTCCTCCGTCCATGGGATTTCCCAGGCAAGAATACTGGAGTGGGTTGCCATTTCCTTCTCCAGGGAAACTTCCCGACCCACGGATCAAACCCAGGTCTCCCACATTGATAGACAGACGCTTTACCATCTGAGCCACCAGGGGACCTGTCCAAAAGGATGTCAATTCAAATCCAGAAGAAACCAATGCTGGACAATTATCATTATGAAACTAACTCCCACTTGCCAATGTGAACATACAAATATGGTCACCAGATATTTGAGGGCAACACCCAGAAGGAAATTAAAAGGTCAAAACATATAAAGTCTCATGAGAACAGAACATAGTTTGAAATATTTAATGAATATATTCAAAGATATTTGAGAAGATGTCTTATTCATAAAACACAATTAGTGCGATTAGAAAGGGAACAGCTAGAGAACAGGGAAAATTCTTATAAAATAGAAATATAATACTTAAAATATGAAGTTTAATAGAAGGGATAAAATATAAAGCCCCCAAACTCCCTTAAGGTTTAAAGCAAATGGCAAAGAAATAGCTAATTTGAGGAATAAGATTCATAAATGATTAGTGGCAGAAGTTGTGGAGGTCTACCAGTTAGCCAAGAGAAACTGCAGGAAAAGGGACTAGAGACTATGGATGGAGTTTTTTTTTTTTTTTTTTTTAAGAAACAATAGAACATTTCCTTGAACTGAAGAAAGGCAAATAGTCACATTTGATAAGTCTATCGAGTTCTGAGCAGGATGAACTTGAAAATAGCTGCATGACTAGCAGCGGATCCTCTTGAAATCTCAGAAAGCCAATGATACAGAAAAAATCACAGAGGCTTCCAAAGGAAAATGCAAGGGGAGCACCCAAACTCTTCATTAGTCACATTAGATTCAGAAGATAATAAATCAATGCTCTAAAAGAAGCAAAAAAAAAAAAAAAACATTCTGAGCCCGTAATTCTATACCCAGGCAAACTAGCAATGCATTTTGAAAGTAAGATAAAAATATTTTCAGACATACAAAGACCCGCTTTAGATACCATTTTGTCTGTCTAAAGTCTTCTGAGTATATTTTCTTATAAAATCAACAGGACCAAAAAGATGACACAGACTCAGACTGGCCTTTCATCCAGGAGGTCAGTGAAGAGAAGCCCGAGGCTGATGAAGGTCTGGAAAGCAACAGGCCCAGATTAGGGCACCCTGAAAGAAAGAAAAAGAAAGCTCAGTCATATCTGGCTCTTTGCAACCCCATGGACTGTAGCTGACCAGGCTCCTCCATCCATGGGATTTTCCAGACAAGAATACTGGAGTGGGTTGCCGTTTCCTTCTACAGGGGATCTTCCCAATCCAGGGATCAAACCCGGGTCTCCCGCACTGCAGGCAGACTCTTTAACCTCTGAGCCACCAGGGAAGTGACTACTGGAAACCTGGATACCTATGAAGTTATAGTGGAGACCCAAGATTCTTTTTAAGTAAGAAAAAGAGAACTCCAATTAGAAGCACCTGGTAGACATAAAGAAAAAAAGTCAGAAGTCCCAAACTGAGGGCAAGAAAAATGTGACTTCATTTTGAACGAAAAGTGTAAGAACAGAAAAATCCGTATGACCTTGAAGCTGGGAACATTCTGTTTCAAGTGCACAGAAAGCAGGACACTGAACCTACAGGGCAGAAAATGCAATCATGAGCTTTCCCCTCATCTCTGAAGTCAACATTTATAGAGTCTTAATAATGTCAATGTTGCTTATTAGCTTCCCAGTTTTAGAATCCACCGAGAGATAAAGCACACAGATTTAATTCTGATTATAGAATAGAATTGAAATATCAGCTTGGACAAAGCAAAAACACAGCTGCAGCTGAGGGAAGAAGGGAGGAAAAAGGGTGATAAGAGATAGAGGGAAGGGTCATTTCAGTTCAGTCACTCAGTCGTGTCTGACTCCTTGTGACCCCATGGTCTGCAGCAGGCCAGACTTCTCTGTCCCGCACCAGACTGACCCAGACTTGCCCGTGAGTGTCCAGGAGCCTCTGGCAGAGATGTGGGTCGGCGGTGGCCTGGTGCCGGGTTGGGGGCGTGGAGTGCAGCGTGTGCACGGGACCTTTTGAAGGGGGTCTCCGTTATCTTCATTACCTCCACCATAGTTTGGCCTCAGGTCAAACAACAGGAAAGGAACACAGTCCCACCCATCAATAGAAAATTGGATTAAAGATTTACTGAGCATGGCCCCGCCCATCAGAACAAGACCCAGTTTCCCCCTCAATCAGTCTCTCCCATCAGGAAGCTTCCATAAGCTTCTTATCCTTATCCATCAGACAGAATGAAAACCACAGTCACAGAAAACTAATCAAATTGATCACATGGACCACAGCCTTGTCTAACTCAATGAAACTGTGAGTCATGCTGTGTAGGGCCACCCAAGACGGACGGGTGATGGTGGAGAGTTCTGAAAACACGTGGTCCACCGGAGCAGGGAACGGCAAACGACTTCAGTGCTCCTGCCCTGAGAACCCCAGGAACAGTACGAAGAGGGAGCGGTGGGAGAGCTGAATCAAGAGGTAACGCTGATGAGAGAGCTGGGGTGTCACCAGCGGCTGGGGTGGGGGCCACATTGATCAAAGAGTACAGACTTCCACTTCCAAGATGAGTAGCTTCTGGGGAGCCAGTGCACGGCACAGGAGCTGTGATTACTACTTGCTGTTTAATCATTCCGTCATGTCTGACTCTTTGCGACCTCATGGACTGTAGCCTGCCAGGCTCCTCTGTCCATGGATTTCCCAGGCAAGGATCCTGGAGTGGGTTGCCATATCCTTCTCCAGGGCATTTTCACAACCCAGGGATCAAACCCAGGTCTCCTGCACTGCAGGTGGATTCTTTCACCATCTGAGCTACTAAGAAAAGTCCTTAAAACATCCACCTTTTTAAAAGTCTGTATTGAATGTGTCGCAATATTGCTTCTGGTTTGTGTTTTGGTGGGCTGTGGGGCTTATGGGATCTTCTCTCTCTGACCAGGGGTCAGACTGACACCCCTGCATTGGAAGGCGAAGTCTTAGCCCCCGGACCACCAGGGCAGTTCCTCGATTTTATTTCACACATGCCTGTGTCATTTGGATGAAGATCTTAACTTTTGATATTAAACCTCACCCTTGATATAAATTCACTTCAACAATGATATAAATGCAAAAGTACCCAAAACCCTACCAGTGTTAACTGCCACACACAAATATCTACCTAAAAAACAAAAAAGTTTTCTTATATTTATACATTACCCAAATGTAATTTGGTACTGAACTTATCAGAAATCTTTTCTTCTCCCATAAATGCCGATTTTCTTTTATTTCAGAAGAATTTTGCGTATCCTGTTGTCCTGAAGGAACTACAGGTGAATGGATGGCATCCTGGCAAATGGTGCTGAAGCCGGGAAGGTTCTTTCGTGAGTCAGCAGCTTATTAAAGTAGCATGAGAGCCTGACCTGCAAGAACAGGGCGGGGAGCCCAGCAAGCTCTGCTCCGTGGAAAGCTGTCTCCCAGGTTCAGAAGCGGTGCAGACCACTTCCTGCTTCTTGCATCTTCCCTGATACGTTTCCAGAGTCTATTGAGAAACCAAACTGATGCTATCTGACTTTCCTTCCCATTTTTCTGCTTTGCTGTGTGTTAGAGCTGTGAAAAAGTCATAGCTAGATTTCTCGTGAGCCATCATTACCCAGGCAACTTTTCATCCTTTCTTTCCTTTATTCATTTATTCAGCCAAGTTACTGAGCCCCTGCTGTGTGCCAGACAGTGTGCTAAGCCCTGGGAGTGCAGCAATGAGCAATACATACTGACCTCCTGTGAGCACTGCAGCAGTGCAGGACACGCCCGTGGTTAAGCCTAAGACCGCAAGAGGGAGACCCACGTGTTCAAGACCCACGCTGTCGCTAATGAGTTGACTGACTTTTAGACCGCTTACCTCACTTCTCGTTCTTCAGTGTCCTTGTTCTGAAATGGGAATGTTATTTCTCTCAAGGGATTGTTGTGAGGATTAGATGACACAGATGTAAACAGTTGGTGCGCATTATTTCAGCGAGGGGCAGGGGCTGTCTGTTAGGACAGAGTTATACGGCAATGAGCTCGAGAACAGGTCATAAACAGGATCCACAGAGGCCACCTATTTTGGTCTGGGTGAGTCAAAGAAGGCGCCCCAGAGGAAGCAGGATGTAAGAGAAGGATGGACACGCGAGGATGACTACTGGGCAAGAAATGGAGGAGACTGTTCCAGCTGGAGAGAACAGGGCCAAGAGGGTTTCTTAAAATATGAGGCTTTCAATGACATTCATCGTGGTTGCACATGGGCCACGAGTCAAAGACTAGCCAGAAAAAGATGCAGGAACCAAATCAGAGACCTGTAGACATTTTAAAGGTTTATCTTTCTTCTAAGAGCCCTGGGGAACCATGAAAGGGCATTCAACAGGGAAGTATTTTGATCAGATCTGCTTGTAGAAATATCACTCAGGTTGCAATGCAAACCGCGGACAGGAAAGAGGGTGAGGCTTGACACGAGGAGACTCCTGAGAAGGCTTATTCTGACCTAGAAAAACAAATGAATAATTGTGGCAGGTACAACGTGTATTGGTGGAGACACAGGGAGGGAGAAACCACAGGTCTGGCGAAAGATTTAGTGTGAGGGCGAAGGAACACAAAGGGGTCGGGATGATTCAATTAGGTGGACAAGGACACATTCACTGAGTCAGACAGCACAGTAAGAGGGGCGTGTTTGCGGGGGAAAGCAGCGATTTTAAATTTGCACCTCTGGTGTCTGGGGTGCCAGTGAGACAGCCAAGTGAAGCAGGCAATCAAAGATGTGTTCAAAGCCCAAGAGAGACCTGAGCTGGAGACAGAGGCACCCTAACAGCATCAATCATCAGAGGCTTTTCTTTTCCCTGATGAGATGAGTTGCCAGCAACTTCATGGTCCTGGGACAAAGAGAAAGTCATCTTAATGCAGATCTTTCCTGTTCAGTGGAGAATATTTTGGTTGGTTCTCTCTTTAGTTAGGTTAGTGTGGACCTCACCATCTTATTAGAGGGGTATAATACATTCTTTGTGTTTAAATGTCTCTTAAAAGTTGCCTACACTATTCAAAAGAGTACGTGCCCGAGTGGGAAGGGTCTGTATTAGTCAGGATAAGCTAGGTTCTGCTGTGGTAACAAGCAGGGAATTAAGCCAGCAACGATTCTGTTTCACTCTGGCTGTGTGTCCATTATAGGTCAGCAGAGGGCTCTGCTCTCATGTATCCATAGCAACAGAGCAAGCGCATCACTAGCCTTGTCACTGCCCATGACAGGGAAGAGAGAGCTCTGGAGGACCCAGGACCCACGGACCCACCCCTAGAAGTAACCCCTAGTGTGACTTCTGCTCACACGCCATTGGTCAAAATAGTCACATAACCCTGCTGGACAGAAAAGGACCAGGGAGGATAACAATGGCCTTTGTCTCATAGTGGAGAAGAAGAACCGAGTTGAGTAGCATCAACTTTCAAACAGAGGGGAAGAAGGAGGCAAGACACCAGAAATTGAGAAGAAGCATCCACAGAGGGAGAAGAAACTATCAGTGTTCTTCAAAGCCAAAGGAAGAAATGCTCCACGATAGTGAAAGCGGTCAGTATTCCTGAGAAGCCTCCTAAGACAAGGAGTGATCAAGAAACAGATGGTGCTGTGATCTGGGCACAGCGCTTCAGTGGAAGGATGGAGGTGGGACCCACGTGAGAGGATGTGGAAGGTAACAGGGAGATGAGGCAGGAGAGATGGAAAGGCGACCGGCATATTCTGCATAACCTCGGCTGGGGGCTTCCCCGGCACTCCAGTGGTTAAGACTGCCTGCTCCTGCTATGTGGGGTGAGGGTTCAATCCCTAGTTGGGGAACTGAGATCCTGCATGCTACACCATGCAGTCAAAAAAAAACAAAAAAAAAAGTGATTATTTAAAAAAAAAAAAATGACCTCAGCCATCGTATCAATCCTGTAAGCTAAATGTTCTTTTCTACATTTTTTTTTCTTTCTTTTCTTTTCTACATTTTAAAGCATAAGAAGTAGAGTAAACCAAGGAAATCCAGCGAGGAGACAGCAGAGCTGAAATTTAAACACACACCACTGTCTTCCCAAGCATCCTTCTCACCCATGCGTCCGTAACCACATCAGCACATCCAGTGGCAAATACTGCAAAGGATTCTTCCTACTTCTGATGGAGACAAACACCAAGCAATGAGGTGGAGTTACCGGGCACGCGCTCGTCTGTTAGTCAGAAGTGGAGTTAGACGAAAACCGGAAAGAGCAGCGGCTCCCAGCCCCCTCGCAGCAAAGTGTGTGTTCGTTGTCGCAGGCCCTGCTCACGAGCCCCTCCAGCACATCTCAGAATTCCTTGGACTCAGATACCCTTTGCTGTGGTGCAAAGAGGCTCCACTGCCAAAAGCATGTAACAGGCTGTGTCTCTTTGAGGAACCAGCTTGAACTGATTGTTCTTCAGCTTTGCACATAAATTACAGAACATGAGGCCTGCAGCTTTGCCCAAAGTTGTCAACAGGTTTTAATTGTCTCTGCTTTTCCGTACACACAGATGGCTGTGCTAAGCTGCTCTGCAGACCCCTGTTGTCTTCACGAAGGAAAATCAGACACCACAAACGGAAATTCGTTTAAAAAGAAAAGTTTCGGTAAAACAGAGTCCAAGGTAAACAACCATTGTTTTTTCCAGAAGATAAATGCTACATACAGGAAAATAGGAGAAGTGAAGAAACAGGCACAGGCAAGGCAAGAAAAACTGTAATGAAAACATGGGCATTCACAATACAGGTGCGGAAACTATTAAGAAAAGTAAGAAGCATTTGAAAAG
Organism: Capricornis sumatraensis; assembly: GCF_032405125.1. Lineage (NCBI taxonomy): Eukaryota > Metazoa > Chordata > Mammalia > Artiodactyla > Bovidae > Capricornis > Capricornis sumatraensis. The sequence goes on along the minus strand of NC_091090.1, from coordinate 51,942,699 downwards.
AGCAGGAAGTCCTTTTTATTGGAAGCATCTATAATGGGACACTGAGTTCAAGTTTCTTTCTCTGAGTTCATTCCGAGAAGCTGCAGATTCAGCAATTTCACTCATAGGAATCAGTCCGTCAGAAATAACAGGACTAGAGGATATCAGTTCAGTTCAGTTCAGTCACTCAGTCATGTCCGACTCTTTGGAACCCCATGAATCGCAGCACGCCAGGCCTCCCTGTCCATCACCATCTCCCGGAGTTCACTCAGACTCAAGTCCATCTAGTCCGTGATGCCATCCAGCCATCTCATCCTCTGTCTTCCCCTTCTCCTCCTGCCCCCAATCCCTCCCAGCATCACAGTCTTTTCCAATGAGTCAACTCTTCGCATGAGGTGGCCAAAGTACTGAAGCTTCAGCTTTAGCATCATCCCTTCCAAAGAAATCCCAAGGTTGATCTCCTTCAGAATGGACTGGTTGGATCTCCTTGCAGTCCAAGGGACTCTCAAGAGTCTTCTCCAACACCACAGTTCAAAAGCATCAATTCTTTGGCGCTCAGCCTTCTTCACAGTCCAAATCTCACATCCATACATGACCACAGGATAAACAATAGCCTTGACTAGACAGACCTTAGTCTGCAAAGTAATGTCTCTGCTTTTGAATATACTATCTAGATTGGTCATAACTTTTCTTCCAAGGAGTAAGCGTCTTTTAATTTCATGGCTGCAGTCACCATCTGCAGTGATTTTGGAGCCCAAAAACATAAAGTCTCACACTGTTTCTACTGTTTCCCCATCTATTTCCCATGAAGTGATGGGACCAGATGCCATGATCTTCATTTTCTGAATGTTGAGCTTTAAGCAAACTTTTTCACTCTCCTCTTTCACTTTCATCAAGAGGCTTTTTAGTTCCTCTTCACTTTCTGCCATAAAGGTGGTGTCATCTGCATATCTGAGGTTATTGATATTTCTCCCGGCAATCTTGATTCCAGCTTGTGTTTCTTCCAGTCCAGCCTTTCTCATGATGTACTCTGCATAAAAGTTCAATAAGCAGGGTGACAATATACAGCCTTGACGTACTTCTTTTCCTATTTGGAACCAGTCTGTTGTTCCATGTTCAGTTCTAACTGTTTTTTCCTGACCTGCATACAGATTTCTCAAGAGGCAGGTCAGGTGGTCTGGTATTCCCATTTCTTTCAGAATTTTCCACAGTTTATTGTGATCCACACAGTCAAAGGCTTTGGCATAGTCAATAAAGCAGAAATAGATGTTTTTCTGGAACTCTCTTGCTTTTTCCATGATCCAGTGTGTATTTATGCTAAAATGTTACCTTACAGCCTTGTTTAGTAGCAAAACTCAGGGAGCAAGTTAGTTAACTGTAATTTACCCACGTGACCAAAGCACCATATATTTATGAAAGTTAATGATTTAGTAACATAGTGGCTGTGATTTATTAAGCGAGAAAAGTAGAATAGCCAAAAATGATTCAGTCTGTGTACACAAGTCCTACCTATCTGTTCTCTGTGCTTAGCAGACAGTCTGATAGTTCAGTTGTCAAAATGTGAACCGTACTTAGGTCTTAGTGATGGGCTTTCAGGTTATTTTCATTTTCTCCGCTTTATCACTCTCTGTTGTCAGCCTCTTACTCTTTAAGAAAACATATTATCTTTAGAATTGAAAAGATGAAGCCATTTTCATTTTGAAAAAGCAAAAGCATATCATGAGGTGGATGAGAAGAAAGGGATGCCTCCTGCTTGAGAGAAACACACGTGCAGCAGCAGCCCTGGTCCACCTGGCAGCCCAGGGCAGAGAAGGCGGGTGAAGGGCACCCCCCAGTGTGGGGGATGGCTCCCATGAGCATTTGCCCTCTGGCGATAAGAACAGCTGCTGTAGCCCTGCTCTGTGCACAGAACCTCGCTCGAGAAGAGGCGTAGACTGGCGGATATTGATCACAGCGTTTCACCTGTGGGATAGGGACGTGGATGCAGAATAGGGACGTGGACGCAGAATAGGGACGCGGACGCGAGATAGGGACGCGGACGCAGGATAGGGACGCGGATGCAGGATAGGGACATGGACGTGCCACCAGGCGCTCATTTGAAGAACCGTGTGTGACACCTGCAGAAAAGGGAAGAGACCCAACGCTAAGTGAGCCGGGGCTCAAACCCTGCTCTAGATTCTTACCACTCGAACTTGTACAACTTATTTAACTCTCTCAGGCTCAGCTTTCTCCTTAGAGAAATGAAAGATGACAAATATACAAAAGAGGTAAAGAAGGCAAAGCATAACACGGTGATGAAACAAGTGGACTGCATGGCATAGTATATTCAGGTGTCTGGTATATAGTAGATGCGGGCTTCCCTGATAGCTCAGCTGATGAAGAATCCACCTGCAATGCAGGAGACCCCGATTCAATTCCTGGGTCAGGAAGATCCCCTGGAGAAGGGATAGGCTACCCACTCCAGTATTCTTGGGCTTCCCTGGTGGCTCAGATGGTAAAGAATCCGCCTGCAGTGTGGGAGACCTGGGATCCCTAGGCTGGAAGATCCCCCGGAGGAGGGCAGGGCAACCCACTCCAGTATTCTTGCCTGGAGAATCCCCATGGACAGAGGAGCCTGGCGGGCTACAGTCCTTGGAGTCGCAAAGAGTCAAACATGACTGAGCAACTAAGCACAGCACATACAGTAGGTGCTCAAATGTCACTATTATTAGCATATTATCCATCATATTGGATAAAATAGTAAGCGAAGGGAAACACAGATTTGTGTCCTGATGCTGGTTTCAGCGATGACTCACTGTGGGGCTCTGGGCTCACCACACCTGGAGCTGTGCCTGGATCATTTCTCGTATCTTTCTCAACACTGCCCCGAGACCAGAATGGGACGTTCATGAGGATGTACTCTGCATGAATGGAAGGGTTGTTTCTGAACTACTTATCATTGTCCTTTAGGAGCCAAGACAAAAAGTCTATATAGTCAATCGAAGCTATAGTTTTTCCAGGAGTCATGTACAGATGTGAGAGTTGAACAGTAAAGAAGGGTGAGCACTGAAGAATGTGATGCTTTTGAATTGTGATGCTGGAGCAGACTCTTGAGAGTCCCTGGGACAGCAAGGAGATCAAACCGGTCGATCTTTAAGGTGATTCGCCCTGACTATTCACTGAAAGGACTGATGCTGAAGCTGAAGCTCCAATACTATGGCCACCTGATGTGAAGAGCTGACTCAGAAAATATGTTGATGCTGGGAAAGATTGAAGGCGGGAGGAGAAGAGGGTAGCAGAGGCTGAGATGGTTGTATGGTATCATCAACTCAATGGACATGAGTCTGAGCAAACTCCTAGAGATGGTGAAGGACAGGGAAGCCTGGCATGCTGCCGTCCGTGGGGTCGCAAAGAGTCAGACATGACTGAACAACAAAAACGAAACGAACAAAGGTATACTCATTTCCTACTTCTGGGCAAAGGAGAGTATGAGTTCTGGGAAAGCCATGTTGAGACCAGGCCATCTTAGAAGTTCTCCAAAACAATCATTAATCAGAGCCATTTAAAAAATAAGCAATCCATTCTCATGGCAAAACACCCGAAAGAGATCAAAGAGAAAGCCGTCAAAGTCATATTGCTCCCTCTGTCTCCTGCAGACTCCTAGTTTACCTTCCATGAGGCAACGGCTGTAAACAGTTTCTTCTTCCAGAGACACTTCGTATGTCGACACGCGTCTGCACGTACATATACACACTGTACATGAAGGCACACACACACAGGCATACATTTCAACAGTCACATGCTGTGCTCACTGATCGGTGTCTTTTTCTCAACAGTGTATTTCTTGTATCAATATGCAAAGAGCTGCCCCATTCTTTTCAACAACTGTGTAGCATTCCCTAATATGGATGTAATACTGCTTTCTTTACAGTCTTGACCGGATTGTAAATTGTTTCCAACACAGGATGCTCTGCTAGATACATACATGTGGGCAGAGTGGTGGTAAAGTCAAAAGTCATGTCCAACTCTTGCAACCCCGTGGACTTATCCTGCCAGGCTCCTCTGTCCATGGGATTCTCCAGGCAAGAATACTGGATTGGGTTGGCATTTCCTTCTCCAGGGGATCTTCCCAACCCAGGAACTGAACCCAGGTCTCCATTCCAAGCAGATTCTTAACTGACTGAGCTACGAGGGAAGCACACATGTGAGTATATTTGAGATAAATACAGAGAAGCTCAAAAGGTAAAAACATTTTACATTTTAAAAGGTATTGCCAAACTGCACTCCACAGAAACTGCACTCCATAGAGACTGCACTCAAATTACATTCCCAGCAGCAATGGAGGACAAAGCGTACGTCTGTACTTTGTCGCCAGGGCAGCATGTATTATTAATGTGATAGGGACCCAGAACGATGAGTCATCATGGGTTTAACCGCTATTTCCCTCATTATGAATAAAATCGAATGCCATTTTGTCTGTTTGAGAACTGTCTCCTTTACTATGATTTCTCCTTCCACATCTTTTGTCCGTTTTCCTGTTGGGAAATTAGTTTTCCTATGGACTTGAGTTTATCAGTCTTTCCTTTATGGCTTTTTTCAGTCTTAGGGAGGATTTCCTATTTAATTTTTAAAATTTTATATATTTTTCTAAAACGCTTAACTCCCATTTGTAACATCTAAATTTTAATCAATCTGTAGATTTCTGTGTATATAATATGAAGAATGGGAATCCAGTTTTTTTCCCAGATGATTATCAAGGTGACCCTAAGCCATTTACTCTGTACCCCTATTTGCTCCTCCTATGTCCTGGATGTGTTTGAGCTGCACATGTGTATAAAAGGGCTTCCTATTCTGTTTTAGTCATCTGTTTTTCTAGCCATGCACCAACATCACATTGTTTTAACTTTTGTAGCTTTAGAATATGTTTTGATATCTGACAGAGATAGTTCCCCCACTTTTTTTTAATTTAAATTTTTATTTTTACTTTATTTCACTTTTTTTTTTAAAATCAATGTTCCTGGACACTCTTTTTTTTTTTTTTTCATATGATGCTTACAATCAATTTATCTGGTTAAGAGATTGTTAGAAATTGCATTACATTTATGGATTAACATTTATGAAATTGAGTTACTCTGCTCATGAAAAGACCATGCTTTTTTCAAGTAGAGTTCTTTATGAAATGAAGGTAAATAAAAATCAGTCTTTATGTGTCCAGGATGTCATAATCCTAATAGAGAGTTTTATTCAGGCCCATTTATTTCAAAACGGTTCTTTGTCTTAGATGCTGTTTCCATTATTATAGAAAAAGATACTCCATCACTTACACAAACTGTCTCCAAATGTCACATTTGCACACCAAGGGCAGAACCAAGACAAAATGAGTCACCCACATGTGGAATGCTTCTCTTTAATAATGCATCAATCTCCAAATGCTCTAAAATTAGGTATGCCTGCCCAACCCAAAACACAGCTTAGTTCCATGCTCTCATCTCTAATACCGGCTGATACATCACTCAATGAGAAAACATCTAAAGTTATTTCATTTGGAACTGCTTCAGAAAATAAGCATTATTGACTAATACCCGACAGTTAACTTTGAAAGATAAATTTCTTTGAGAACTGGTGGTCTCAGAAATTTTCATTATTGAATATTCACACTATCTGACAATTTAATAGTATAATTTTAACCAATTGCCATCAACTTCCAGATAAAGAAGGAGATCACCCACTGACTATTAGCTGCTTTTTCTAATGTCACACTGAGGGTCTATCAGTGAGTTGAGAGTAAAAGAGGAAACATACGGCATTATCACACTAGTGAGCTAACTCACCCAGCACGCTTCCCAGAAAATGTTGTTCCTGAAACAGTTTGTTAGTTCTGGGTTCACTGCTTGCTCATCAGCTGTTACCTCCCTGATACAGTTGGCCTTCTGTGTCCATGGGTTCTGCATCTGCAGATTCAAACAACCCTAGATTGAACACTGTTTGATCCACAGAACTTGGATTATCAGACACAGAACCCACGGATACCAAGGGCCAGCTGTAAGACACTTGAACATCTGTGGCCACTGGCATCCCCAGAGGGTCCTTAAATCAACCCCTGATGGATCCCAAGGGACAGTGGTACACAGTTCCAAGGTGGGCCTGAAGCTAACTAACTAAAGTCCCCAAATTAGGCTCCTATTCTCGCTACTAATCTGTACTTTGATGTGGCAGAGGGAAAAGGGATAGACATTGTTAGAGACAATAGTCTCCTCAATCTGAAGCCTGTCCCTAAACCCTTTAGCCTTGAACAAGTTATTGAAATATGTGTTTCTGACAATGTGGTCCATGAACCACATGCAACAGAATCTCCTGGGTGTTTGTTTAAAATGTGTATTCCTGGGCCTCATTCCTAACACCACCACGGGGTGGTCAAGTCATCTTCATCAGCAGCAAACTTCTCAGGAGATTCTTATGCATGCATATTGTTACAATTTTTTTGCTCATCTATAAAATGTCACACAGGCCAAACTTTATCACAGGGCAGTTTTGAGGGTTTCAGATAATTATATGCGCAAAGCACCGGGCACAGAGAAGTAACTGAACGACACTGGTTGCCTTCCTCTCCTTTCCTTCTGTTCTATCAAATAATAAGGAAAACTGGAAACAAATATAGTATTCTACTGTAAAGTTTTGCTTTGTTCTTTACTAGGAAAGCATGGAGCTGCTATTCTCTTCTTAGAACTGAATAAATCTTGGGTTTCCCTAGTGGCTCAGACGGTAAAGAAACCACCTGCAATGTGGGAGAACAGAGTTCCGTCCTTGGGTTGAGAAAGTCCTCTGGAGTAGGGAATGGCTGCCCACTCCAATATTATTGCATGGAGATTTCCATGGAAATAAATCTTAGTTACCTAAAACTGCTGCTGCTGCTGCTGCTAAGTTGCTTCAGTTGTGTCCGACTCTGTGTGACCCCATAGACGGCAGCCCACCAGGCTCCCCGTCCCTGGGATTCTCCAGGCAAGAACACTGGAGTGGGTTGCCATTTCCTTCTCCAATGCATGAAAGTGAAAAGTGAAAGTGAAGTTGCTCAAGTCGTGCCCGACTCTTAGCGACCCCATGGACTGCAGTCTACCAGGCTCCTCCATTCATGGGGTTTTCCAGGCAAGAGTACTGGAGTGGGGTGCCATTGCCTTCTCCATACCTAAAACTAGAGCTCAGAATTTTTCATGGAAAGCATTTAATTGATGTTATAGATCTAAACTTCTCAGATGGCCACATAATTTTGAAATACTGATAGACAGCAACCTTCAATTTTTCGCCTCTTAGCTCTAAATTCATACTTCATTATCTGCTCTAGGAAAATGGATATGGGCCCCTTAAAATATTTCTCTATGAGACAGCATGATATTAAACTTTGTCAGTAGAGGGCACTGGAGAGAACTTACAGGAGGAAAGGCTTTTCTTCCCAGTCTGGAGCGCTTGGTGGCCAAGCTCTGCAGTGGGCACTTTCTCTGGAACCCAACTCGGGTAGTGTGCCTGGCTTCCCAAGTGCATGGACGCCTTCAGCGTGGGATGCGAGCTTCCACTTCCACACAGTGGATTAACAGGAACCTGATTTACCTTTCTACCTTAAACAACTAGACAAAATATATGAGACAGTGGTTTTCAGTCACTGACTGGTAGACATCCAAGAAGAGTAATCTCTGAGAGAAGGGAGACAAATCAATGGCCAGCTTAGTGTTTGCGGTACGCTTGCCGCCAGAGGTACAGAGAAGGGGACCCTCAGAGCCCAGTGGACTTCCTGAGTGGGGGAATAAAGTTCAACATTTGGTGAGTCCAAAGCTGCTAAATTTCTCAGGGCAGGGTACTAGGGGACAGAGAGAGACTCAGGAAATCTTCAGAGAGTCTTCGTAAGCGCCTAACTATTGATGTAGGCATGCATGTGAAATAGCTACTGGTGTCAGAGGGGAAAACACAGAAAAGAAGCAGGTGCAACACTCCCCCAGGACAGAAGTTATTTGCACCGCATCGGCTCTGTGAATACGTGTTGCACGGAGTGGAGTCACCTCTGCAGCGGGGCAAAGTGCAAAGGCCATTTTGCTCCCACTCTCTCAGCTCAGGCTGCAAAATCCCACAGACTGGGCGACTTAGGACACATCCATCCCTGAGGCTTCTGTAGGCTGGGAAGTCCGAGACCACGGTGCCAACAGCATCGGTACCTGGTGAGGACTCTCTTCCGGGTCTGCAGACCTTGCCTTCTCACTGGGTCCTCAGGTGGTAGAGAGTGAGTTCTGGTCTCTCCCTTCTTTTTTTTTGTTTGTTTTTATATTTTTTAATTCACTTTTTTAAAATTATGCTTTTTAATTGAAGAATAATTTCTTTATAAAATTTTGTTGTTTTCTGCCAAACCGCAACATGAATCAGCCATAGGTGTACATATGTCCCCTCCCTCTTGAACTTCCCTCCACCTCCCTCCCCATCCCACCCCTCTAGGTTGATACAGAGCCCGTTTCAGTTCCCTGAGTCATACAGCAAATTCCCGTCGGCTATCTATTTTACATGTGGTAATGTAAGTTTCCATGTTACTCTCTCCATACATCTCTCCCTCCCCTCCCCTCTCCCGTGTCCATAGTCTGTTCTCTATGTCTGTTTCTCCACTGCTGCCCTGTAAGTAATTCTTCAGTGCCGTTTTTCTAGATTCCGTATATATGCGTTAGTATACAATATTTAACTTTCTCTTTCTGACTCACTTCACTCTGTATAAAAGGCTCTAGGTTCATCCACCTCATTAGAACTGACTCAAATGTGTTCCCTTTTATGGCCGAGTAATAGTCCATTGTGTGTATCTTCCACAGCTTCTTTATCCATTCATCTGTCGATGGACATCTAGGTTGCTTCCATGTTCTAGCTTGGAGGACAGTTGCTTTACAATATTGTGCTGGCTTCTGCCATACAACAATGTTCCTTCCCTCTTGAATCTCCCCCCCAACCCCAAACATATGAATTTGAAGGAGACACAGACACAGTCCCGCAAAGCTGCAGCCAGCTCTCTAGGGCACCTCCTTCTGGGTCCCCTTCTTTCTTGCTCCTGCTGCTGGTCCCTTACTTGTGTGCTGAGTTTGTCATTGTTAAGTCACTTAGTCACGCCCAACTCTTTTGTGAACCCATAAACTGTAACCTGCCAGGCTCCTCTGCGCATGGGATTTCCTAGGCAAAAGTACTGACGTGGGTTACTATTTTCTTCTCCAGGCTGTCTTCCAGACCTGGGGGTTAAACCCACATCTCTTGCATTGGCAGGTGAATTCTTCATCGTCTGAGCCACCAGGGAAGCCCCTGCTCTGAGTTTACTCCTTGGTAAAGCAGTAGCACAAAGGGGAAACCCAGACAATGAGAAAGAATCCCAGCTAGGAATTTTATATTCCTTATTACATTACTCTAGAAAAAAATCACCATTTTATAGCATGGTAACTAGTAGTATTAGAGAAAGTTATTATGTTACAGTTTTTGTGATAAGCTAATTTGGGGCTAAATGGCAATGTAGATGCAAAATCTATTGGAAAACACTCTGGCTTTCTTTTTGTTAACATTTGTATCACTGAGCCATAAGGCTCTATTGCCCACTTGTCCATACCTCCTAATTACAGGAGAGGTAGGCGGTAGGCATTGAACTACCTCCTGAGTGCTGGCCTTGCAAATCGAAACCTATAAAGCAATGATAAATGTTACATTTTGTAACAGGGCAGGACAATAACTGAATTTAAAACAAAAGAAAACTGACTAAAAAGCTTTTTTTTTCACATTGCACCAAACCTATAATTCATTAGCACACCATTTCTCACTTCCCATAAGAAACCAAAAATACTGATGATGTATATTACATGTCAGCATTCAACAAAATCGTCTAAGAACCATACATTTGAACGTGTGCAGAAATTCTGTATCTTTTCTTGCATGAGAAGGTGCTTTCCCCTTTTGGCGGAGTTATGCTTTAGATGGATTTTGCCAACACTGACTCTGAACTCAACACCTTCTGGGGTGTTTCAGAATTTATGCCCCACTTCACATTTTTCAGCCCCATTATTTCTTTATAAGCTTTGCCACTGGGAAGTAACCAAAAAAAGAAGGAAAAAAAAAACATTTATTTTTTTCCTTACCCAAGAATCTTAAAAGTCGAGTAAGAAAAATGAAATGACCAACAATGACTCCCACGGGGACTCTGAGAAACAGGGAAGATTCATGGGGGTTTCTTAATGCAAGAGCTTTTCGTCTCTGTATTCACAGCCCACGAGGACGTCAGCACCCACGGTCTGGAGGATGCGGGGGTCTGAGCTGTGCTTACACTCCTGTGGAGACAGCTAATGGGATCGGGCATCTGCCCAGAGCCCAGGGGAACACACCATGCCGTCCCCCCTAGTGCAAGCGCCGCCAAAGGTTCTCCACACCCCCGCCAACTGGCTTAACTGCCCCGAAACGGGATCCAAGTCAACACTGGTTGAGTGTCAAGGACACGGCAGAATATATTCCATCACTGTTTCCCTGAGAGACGATCCACAAATAAAGATGCGCCCTGCAGGGGAAGAGGTCGGGGCAAGCGCACTGCAGCGCTGAGCGCACTCTGCGCTCACCCTGCACGATGACCGCGCACTCTGCCTTGACTGAGCCAGCTGCTGTCTGTGCGTGCCCCTGCCCAGATTCTCCTGCTGAAAGCCTGAGCTCCCATGTGATGGAATAAGGAGGCGGGGCCTTTGGGGGGCGATCAGGTCGTGAAGGTGGAGCCCTCCTGAACGGAGTCAGTGCTGTCAGGGAACAGGCCCTTCTTCCTTGGGAGGACCGACGAGAAACCTGAGGCCCAGGAGAGCCCTCGTCCAGCTGCGCCGGCACCCTGATCTCAGACTTCCGGCCTCCAGAAAGGCGAGCAGCAAGTCTCGGCTGTTTACAAGCTCTCTGGTCTGCGGCGTTTTGTCGTAGCAGCCGGAGCAGAAGAAGACGGAGCATGTAACGGCGAGGGCAGAAGGAAGACGGACGCTTGGATCACGGAGCATTTATAATCCAGGGCGGCAAACTGCAAAACAAATCACCCTCGCACTCTTGTAACGATATGAATCCCTTACTGAAGACCATGGGAGCTGAGGAAAAGAGGGAGGGAGGCCAAGAAGTAATGAGTTACAGCTGGGAAGAGAGGTGTCCAGGCAAGCAGGGTACTGCGAATTTATCACATTGGCCCAGGGACCAGCAGGTGGATGGGAAACGCAGGACTAAAAATTTACTTTTAAGAAAAAAATAATTTCCATACAGTTAACCTTTTGTTTAAGCATGATATATAAGTGAAAAAAAAACACATCCAAGACTCCGCTTCATCATGAAAATCTGCTGGTGGAATAGCCTGAAGAAGTGTGAGCAGTACAAATCTATCTCCCTGTTCAGGGTTTGGAATTAGATTATACACACAGACATGCAATCTTTCCCTTTAGAACAAGTGACCTCTTCTCTTTCGCCTTATTTGACCTTAATCCGAAAGTTCTACTGACCTTTCATGAAAAGAAAAACCAGCCACAGAAGTCATTTCACAGAAGGTTGGCTATTTTCAGTGCTATTGTTATGACAACTCTGACTTCCAAAAGGATTATTAAGAAGGGGGCGGCGGGGGGTGGGGGGGGGGAGGAAGGCCATCTCTGAAATCTACATCAAGTTGTTAAGGCAACAAGAACGAGATTAAATCTAGAAATGTTCGATCTGCCGCCCCCTCCCTCCCCCCTATTAACCACCCCGCATGTTCTCGATGGCCTTGCCAACTAACTGAAATAAATCATCACTACATCTCTGCCACCCTGTCCCAGCAATCAAGGCGAAGTGTGGATCTGAAGAATGGGATGCTGTATGGATTTATGCGTAGGTTAGATTAGTATGTCTGTGGGCTCGGGTGCAATTCTGCAAACAGTTCATCACATTTCCCCCTTAAATTCTGTTTGTCAGATTTAACCAAGGAGGTGGTAATCCTTTAACTAGATTGAAAAAAAAAAAAAAAAAAAAAGGACATCAGGGAAAACTCTGATGGCATTTGTTAGGTTTCAGGAAGCAAAGACTGGAGGAAGGGCAGCCCGAAAGACAGGCAGCACTCACAGAAGTGCAGAGCTGGGGGGTTACGGGATGCATGACTGTTCATAGAGACGCCCAGGAGAAGGGGGGGATAAGGCTTGAGAAATACCGAAGACATCTGACATCTTGAAGGGCCTCGCTGTGAACGGGGAAATGAGGAGCAGGCAGAGGGGAGCTTTCTTGGGAGGAAAGCAGCATCCGTGAGAAGGGGTGGGGCTGGCTGGAGCAGTGGCAGTTAACCGTCATGTCTGTAGTCGAGGAATCAGCCTCGAAAGGGCGCTGAGGGCAGAAAGGGGCCCGTGCCCATGGCGGGAGGATTCTCCACAGTCGGGGAATGATGGTGATGGGATCCGGGCTGGAGAGGAAGGAGGCAGGGGAAGGAAGGAGGGCGGGAGAAGGAAATTCAGAGTGAAGAACAGTTTAGGGCTGCAGGCGACGTGTTCTACTTTAAGATGGGTTCAGCAGGCAGTGTGAAGAAGGCAATGGCACCCCCCTCCAGTACTCTTGCCCGGAAAATTCCATGGACGGGGGAGCCTGGAAGGCTGCAGTCCATGGGGTCGCTAAGAGTCAGACACGACTGAGCGACTTCACTTTCACTTTTCACTTGCATGCATTGGAGAAGGAAATGGCAACCCACTGCAGTGCTCTTGCCTGGAGAATCCCAGGGACGGGGGAGCCTGGTGGGCTGCCGTCTATGGGGTCACCCAGAGTCGGACACGACTGAAGCGACTTGGCAGCAGCAGCAACAGGCAATGAGAAATTCAGGTCGGGGGGGGGGGGGTGGGGCTCTCCAAAGAGATGAGGGCTGGAGACTCAAGGGTTATCATGACCCAGAAAGAGATGAGCCCCTGGCCGTGCGACGACGAGAGGAGAGAGAAGAGAGCCTCAGGTCCGACTTCAGCCTCCCATCCCCTCTCTAACCGGTGCTACTGTTGGTCTGGGGACAGCAGGACCTCACCCTGGTGAGCCGACCAGAAGGGGAACAGCTCACCCAAGACCGAGAGTGTCTCCCAAAGGCCGATGCGCTCTGCAGGATTCCAGCAGCCTGCAGGGGGGTTTCCAGCAGTTTCCTCCCGGCGGCATGGGAGCTAAGAGGTGCTGGAAAAGCCTCTAAGCTCACACACCTGCTGACCCAGTTTCTCTCTGCCTGCCAGAAGCTCTTCCGGCCTCAGGTGACAGGTCTGGAAGCAGCTTAGTAGAATGGATGGTGAGTCACGCGAACACACTTTCACATTAATTCAATTCTCCTCTGTTGGGCTTCTGCAAAATGAACTTTTTCTTAAAGTGCTACATTTTATTTCACTAACAGGGACTCTGCCGGGTGGAGGATGGCTGGTACCCGGGTGGACTTTCCCTAGAGGGCGGGGCTAGGCTTATTGGAGACAGACTGAGGAAGGGCCCCTGGGAGCGAAGGTCACGTTTTCTCCAGAGCATTCTGCATTACTGAGGCCACTGGCTCCCACATCTGGGCAGATCACCTTGGGAAGCTCTTTACTTAAACAGATTCCTTAGACCAGCCAGCCCAACTCAATTAGAACCTCAGGAAAGAGCACCCAGGGATTTGATTTTCAACAGTCTCACCAGGCATCCTATCCAAAGACCCTTTCTTCAAGAATCACTGCCTTCAAGCATTCTGCTCATGCTCTGTAAGAAATATCCAGCCATTTTCAATAGTTGCACAAGAAAGAAATTTGCTTGGCAAGGCCTAAGAGAATGGGGGTGAGAGCTTGCTGATCAGAAAAAAAAGAAAAAGTTCTAAAATCATCCTTTGTTTTCACTGTGATATTTATCTGTAATATCAAACCACACAAAACCTTTGCCTAAGACTTATGTCATTAGCAGAACTTTGGATCAGAAGCGGCTGAGAAACTTCACAGCCTGAGATGGTGCCTCGGTTTGGCTCTGCAAAATTGATCTTAGCAGTTTTACCAGGGTGCTGCCTCTCAAAACCCTAGTCCATTCCTGACTGAGCTCTGGAGAAACACAAACTCTCAGGCTATGAGCTGTGCCTGCAGAGACTGGGGACCCCACATTGATGAAGAAGAACACACAGCATCCAGGTCAGAGCCGTAGATTCCCTCGTGACACGCAACAGAAGAGGGCACCTCCCTCCCGCTCATCTCCAAACCCCAGAGATCCAGGACGCTCGTGTCCCCGGGAAGAGAAGAGGGTCAACGTCTCGGGGAGACCAGCTCAGGAAGCAGTTCTCTTCCCTCCAGCAGCGAAACCAAACATCAAAACCCAAAACCAGCCTACTTTCCGGTGCATCCCTCGGTGGCTGTCTCGACTTTTTTAACTCACAGCCCTCTGCTCCTGATCAAACCCTGGGAGACGCAGTGAAGAGTTTGGGCAGCGAGTGGGGAGATCCAGAGTCAGCTCTTCTCCTCTCTGCCTGTTTCCTCGTCTCTGAATGGGAACGGGTGGTCCTGCTCGCTTAGCAGAGAGGGTTTGGAAGATCCGAAGGCTTCAGCAGGTCTGGCAAGGAACAGAGCAAGGGGCTGGAAACCAGGAGCATCTCTGCCCTGTCTCGGGGCTTCACGAGGTCAGCCCACCACCCCTGTTCCTTCTCATACCTGTTGGGTTGCCAGGAGAGCTGTGGGCAGCCTTTGACTCTTGGAGACATAAGAAATTTCACAAGCCCAGCTCATCAGCGAAAGATTGTAGAGACCGTGTCTCCTTCCCCTGTCTAACTTTGGGTTTTTTAGATTTGGGTTTGTAGCTGTTAGTCACTCAGTCGTGTCTGACTCTTTGCAACCCCATGGACTATAGCCCATCAGGCTCCTCTGTCCATGGGATTCTCCAGGCAAAATACTGGAGTGGGTTGCCATTCCCTTCTCCAGAGAACCTTCCTAACTTGCATCTTCTGCATTGCAGGCAGATTGTTTTCCACTGAGCCACCAGGGAAGTCTGTGTGTTCCAACACTTTGTCTCGGGGAATACAGCACAGATTCAGTTTTTACCAGGGTGAGACTCGTCTGAATGTGAGTCTTGCCTTAGAGTGTTAGGAGCAAAGGAGTCAGGATTCCAGGCAAGGTCACCTTTCCCGGGAACACCTGGGAAGCCTCCCCAGGCCCAGTGCCACCCATGCTCAGGTCTGCACGGTGCCTACTGGCTGGCCTGGTCTCCACAGTCCTTGGGCTCCAATCACTGGTCCCCACACTGCAACCAGCTCTGCCTGAGCCCAACCAGAGTGTCTTCTCCTGCTACACACAGGAGGCAACAGGGTGAGGTCCTTCAGGCAAGCGCCAGCCCTGCCTGTTCACCTTTCTCGATGTCTTTTCCAAGAGACTCCAGCTCTTAACTTCCAAAAGTGGCTTCTTTTGGATGCACAGTGCTTTCTGCCTTGTGCCCAGGTTCCAGGAGCTGCCACGTCACTCCGCCTGGCCAAATGGATCCTGAGGCTCTGCTCTTCCTTCTGCACACACTGCCAACTTCCATGGAATTCCCACAAGTGGAAGACCAGCCCCATTGCTTCATTTGCATCTCCCCCTTTTTAAAACTTGAAAAATACTTATGGAACTGCCTCTGTGCTACAGACCGACAATCATTCCTTTCTACGTAGAGTGTGCTGAGGACAGGGAAACTCCAGTCCGATGGAGCAAGGCGGTCTTGCCTTTGGCACTTTACTTGCACACTCTACGTAAAAAGGTCAGAGAAATCAGAGACCCCACACGACAGTGGTGAGCGAGGTACAGGCTACAGGGCGATGAGAAGCCCTAACCTGTTCGAATGCCAAAACCTACAATTTCACCCCCCTCCCTCAGCATCCTCAGAGGGGAGCATGGTTTGCTCCCTGGGGCCCTTGTTGTGGCTGCTGCACGGAGTAGGTCTTGAATCACAGAGCATCTGTTCTTGCATCTTCTTGCCTCACTGCTAGGATCTGTGGTCACCAGTCCCTGGGCAAATACTTCCACCAGAACAAACCCTTGCAGGCCCTGTCCCTGGCCATCGAGAAACCGCTCCAGCATCACTCTTCCCCAGGGTTGGGTGGAAGCTGACAGATGCTCTCTCTCTCTTTACCCCATGCCAAGCTGACTTGGGCTCACAATCTTAGGGCTGTGTTAATACACACAGACACAGACACACACATTTTTTCCCAAGACCTGCCTCCCTGCCCCCCAGCTTCCACATCTTTAGAATTTCAGAAGCTGAGACTTTTCCCTTCTAACATTGAAAGCTAACCACTTCTTGCCCTAGGATAAGTCATATTCCTCTTAGGAAAAGCTCAGCATTCTAATAGGTTTCATCCTGCTTTCCAAGGTAGACAGGTCTTTTACATCAGAGACAAACATCAGAAGGCCTGAAAGGATGGAGTAGAGTTTGGGTGACAGGGTATTAAAGGAAGAGCTGGCTGAACTGAAAAAAAAGACGCCCTAAGATTACAGAGATCTGGCTTTCTGCTTTCCTTTCCTGGACAATTCAACTGAGAACTAGACGGTACCTGGCTATTTCCTGGAATGACGGACTCAGGAGGTTAGACAAAACCGTCTGGTGTCTCCATGTAAGCTACACACCGATGGAAAGGAATCTAAAGGTCAAGATCTAGTTTTCCCTCTATTTTCCAAATTCTGAAACTCACACTCTGAAATTCAGTCTGAACATATTAACCTGGGCATCCCAGGCGGCGATAGTAGTAAAGAATCCTCCTACCAAGGCAAGAGACGCAAGAGATGCAGGTTTGTTGTTTGGGTTGGGAAGATCCCCTTGAGTAGGGAATGTCAACCCACTCTAGTATTCTTGCCTGGAGAATTCCATGGACAGAGGAGCCTGGTGGGCTACAGTCCATGGGGCTGCAAAGAGACAGACACAGCTGAGCACATATTAACCTAAATTCCATTTTCATACTCCAAGAAAAGTTTGTTCTGTGAAACCATGGGAAAGAGGAGAGTTCTAATTGGACTTTCCAGAAACAGAGCCTGAGATGAGGATTCAGGTGCGGATGACTCTTTGAGAAAGGGCTCCTGCAGGAGGCTGGTAGGGGCTTGGGGGTAGAACCAGGACAGGAAGGGAAGAGGGCAGTTAAGGCAAATGTGGGCAGGGTCCTGTAGGGAGCTTGGGCGCAGGGATCAGTCTGCAAGACGAGGGAGCTGGCGCTTTTATTCTTCTGTACCCACCTGCCCCTCAATGAGGCCACAAATCCCCCCAGCACTTCCTGCTTCCAGACTGTGTGGGCTGGGAAGCACCCTGTAACCAACAGACACACCAGAAAGAGTAGGGGTGATCTGAGCAAAGCCTTGACATCATTTGCCACAAAGAGCAGAGACTCTAGCTGGAGACTCGGCTCCCGACACCCAAAATTAGGCTACTCAACTGCTCTGCACCCCTGATTCCTTACCTGTAAAATGGGGAATGTTATCATACCTGCTTTATCGGATTATTGTAAGGATGAAACAGACAACGTAGGAAGAACACATACTCAGCATTGAGAAAGATCAGCTATTGCAATTATTTAGAGGCAAGCATAACAGTAATTCCAACTGGGCATGTGGCTCTGGCTCGGTTTTGCAAAAAAAAAAAAAAAGAAAGAAAGAAAGAAAACCAAAAATATGTGTATCCAAAAGTCTCAGAGATCTCTGCCATCTCTCAGCAATTTGGCAATGGAGTCTGACTTACCTGGAAATTATAGGTCTCCATTAGGTGAAATGAACATGGACAACCTCTATGAGGAGTTTTAAAAGCACCTTGAAAAGCAGAAACCCACTTGTTTGGATTGCACACAAAGCATTCCTTTAGCTAAAACTCACCTCTGGGTCTGTATGGTGCTTTCTGCCCTGTTCATCTCTCAAACACAATTATAAGGAGAGCTTTTAGTTCCGTAGGTTTGGAGCATCAACGTACTATTAGACTAGCCCACAATGAGCTAAGTTAGGAGCCGCGAGGGAGCTGTTTTTGACATCCGAGTAGCACAAAATGTGATTTTTCTCTGGAGAAGAATTTTGAGAATTAGAGAGAATTAGTCATATTTCCAATGGGGATTTTAACAGTTGTGAAATTATGAAGAAGACCTGACTCAACAATTCCTGTATTGCAATATGTCACCTAGCTGTCTTGTTACTTAAAATTACATGATTTAGGAGACAGTGACTTTAAAAAGAACCCGACTGAGTCTGGAGAGAAAAGGCAGATATGCAGACAAAGCAAGGGAAAAGTATAAAACTGCTGAACATTTATGGAGCTAAGTTTAACCATTCTGGGCTCATTTAAGACATTTCTTTCTTAAATAGCACATTGAATAGGCATGTTTATCCTCTCGGTGAGTTATATGTTCAAAATGCACTCATTAAACAGTGTGGGTTTTTTTTTAAACCTACAATACTGACTCTGAACTGAGTTTAACATGTTGCTAAATATTCAAATGGTTCACCCCTTTGACACTCTTTAAAGAGTTAAAGAAAATGAATAGACTCTTCCTGGACAAAGATGAGTAAGCCAATTTATGGCCCCCCTTGTGCTATATTTTTCTAGCTTCTTCACTTTTCTACCCCTCATTAACTCTCTTAAATGAGCTACAGCTAATGATCAGGTCCTGTCCTTTATACATGAAAATTAGGCCATTAGTGAGCTTGTGACTCTTCAGGTGTTTTCCAGGAGTGGTGAAGAATTTGAACTTTTTCAAGCACACTCTCTAAGTTTCCCTGGTCCTCAGAAAGCACATTTGCAAGATAGTTGGCCAGGGTTAGTGGGAAGTGAAGAGATTCTGGAAGAGATGATTCTAATGAGCTTTGGACTCATTAACACAGCGAGATAATTCAGTAACCTCGCCAAACACAGGCAACACTGAGCGTGTCTGAAGAGATATAACTAGCTCCACTAAATGATAAATACAAAACTAGCTGTGGTGTTAAGCTTTGAAAAACTAAACAAACCGCTGAATAGTATAAGCACTTCACTCATAATCAGAGACTGTAAAGACAGTGAGTGTTCGTGCTAAGGAATTATTGCCACCTACCACTAATGACACCACCCTTATGGCAGAAAGTGAAGAGGAGCTAAAAAGCCTCTTGATGAAAGTGAAAGAGGAAAGTGAAAAAGTTGACTTAAAGCTCAACATTCAGAAAACGAAGATCATGGCATCCGGTCCCATCATTTCATGGCAAATAGATGGGGAAACAGTGGCTGACTTTATTTTTCTGGGCTCCAAAATCACTGCAGATGGTGATTGCAGCCATGAAATTAAAAGATGCTTACTTCTTGGAAGGAAAGTTATGATCAACCTAGATAGCATATTGAAAAACAGAGACATTACTTTGCCAACAAAGTTCCGTCTAGTCAAGGCTATGGTTTTTCCAGTGGTCATGAATGGATGTGAGATTTGGACTGTGAAGAAAGCTGAGCACCAAAGAATTGATGCTTTTGAAGTGTGGTGTTGGAGAAGACTCTTGAGAGTCCCTTGGACTGCAAGGAGATCCAACCAGTCCATTCTAAAGGAGATCAGCCTTGGGTGTTCTTTGGAAGGAATGATGCTAAAGCTGAAACTCCAGTACTTTGGCCACCTCATGGAAAGAGTTGACTCATTGGAAAAGCCTGATGCTGGGAGGGGTTGGGGACAGGAGGAGAAAGGGATGACAGAGGATGAGATGGCTGGATGGCATCACGGACTCGATGGACGTGAGTTTGAGTGAACTCCGGGAGTTGGTGATGGGCAGGGAGGCAATTCATGGGGTCGCAAAGAGTCGGACACGACTGAGCGACTGAACTGGACTGAACCACTAATGAACAATTCCAAAATATATACATGCCTTCTTGGGTGTTTTGCTTCTATCAAGGTAATCCAAGTCAAGTCCATTGAGAGACTCAGGCTTATTCCAGACAAGTAGGAAAGACTGTCCAATTCAACCCAAAGAAATTTGCTCCAACATGTTGATTTCAGATACTGTTCATTCTTCACACGTTTTCAACAGACTTGTTTGCTGTTGCTGTTCTTTTTTCAAAGAGTTTGTTTCAACAAAACAATTCTTCCCAAATCAACCTATAAATTAAATTTATAAATCAAGTTCAGTTCCAATCAAAATTCCAATAGGATTTCGGATGACCTTGACAAATTCATCTGAAAAGTTATCTGGCAGAACAAAGCAGGGGAACTTGCCCAACCAGATATTGTTTTACCTCAAAGATGAAGTAGTTTGAAAGAAAAAGGGTAATACTGGTATCAGAAAAGACAGATCAATGAAATAGAATAAGGATCTCAGAAATAAAGCGAAGGAAGTGTGGGAACTCATTCTATGATAGAGATAGGCTTATAAATCTGTGGGGAAGGATGGGATTTTTAGTAACTGATGTCAAGAAAACTGGTTCACAGCATGAAGAAATATGTCTACCTAATGAAATGTAAAAATACAAACCTAAATTGATTGAAAACCTAGATATGAAAAGCAAAACAGTAAAGCAATATTTTTAAAAAATATTGTGACATTAGGATGTGTGGGAGAAGTTCTAACATTCACACTCCAAAGACATAAGGTGAAAAAGATGGTAACGACAAGAAAATTGAAGATTTCTGTTCAATGTGGAATACCACAAAGTATATTTACAGGGGACAGAATGGGAGAAGAGAAAGGCAACATCTTAAATGAATTGGGGGTAATATCAGTAGTATAGGAGGAATTCCTACAAATTAACAAGAAAAATATAAGAAACAATTTTGAAATGCCCAATAAATATAAACAGGTAATTAGAGAAGGAAACTCAAAAACTAATAAGAATATTAAGAAATATTCAAATTCATTCGCCAATAATCAGAGACACATACATTAAAATGAATTCATGCCCATTCTGTTGGCAAAAATGTGGCCGTCAGGTGTTAGTGAGTATGTTGCCACATAAGAAACTCATGCACTCCTGGCGTGAGAGAAGACTGATTTTAGTGTGTTAGACTGGCCATGATGGTGGTTTGGCTGCTCGGTCGTGTCCTGCTATTTTCCACCCCATGGACTGTAGCCCGCCAGGTGCCTCTGTCCGTGGCTTTCCCAGGCAGGAACGCTGGAGCGGGCTGCCAGGGAGCCCGTGCTAGACTGTCCTTCCCACGTGTTGGCCACCTCTCCACCCCTTCCACAAGCAGGGTATATTTTGTCTCCCCTTGGACTTGGCCATGTGACTCAGTTTGGTCCTGGGCATGTCCCTGCCCCTGGCCTTTAAACATGGCCATGAGATCTGGTTTGGCCAATCAGAAAATTTTCCAATAACTCACACATAATCAAGGGGAAATGCCGACAGCATCACTGCATGTGCTCAGGTGGGGGGATCCACTTTCAAGCTCCTTCACGTGGTGACCAGCAGGGTCAGTTCCTTGTGGGATGTTGGACTGAGGGTCTCAGCTCTTCTCTGGCCACTGGCCACAAGGGGCCCCCCAGCTCCTTCCACTCAGGGCACGCTCCAAGGCAGCTCATGGCATGGCAACTTGATCCCCTCAGAGCAGCGGGACAGAGAGTGACTACCCACGGCAGCCACTTTTGCACATCCTATTTGTTAGGGACTAGTCTTCACTAGGTCCAGTCCACAAGGGCGTGAGGCCCAGGAGGTGGGTGGGGAGCATCTTAGAAGTGTCCTTCCACGTTGTCGTCAACACCCATGACCCGAACAGTATGACTAATTCAAACTTGTGTAACAGACGGTACATAACAGAGGTCTAAAACTTGAAAATAAGACCAAGTGGCAAGGAGTACCCATGTACCTTTCAGCATTATGCATTCATTGGTCAAGTGCTGGTTAACTGACAGTAAATAATACTGACAGACAGTTATTTAGGCCACTTTTTTCTCTTTTAAGTATGTAAATATTAGGGCTTCCTGGTGGCGCAGCGGTAAAGAATCTGCCTGCAATACAGAAGCTGCAGGAGGCCTGGGCTCGACCCCTGAGTTGGGAAGATGCCCTGAGGAGGAAATGGCAACTGACTCCAGTAATCTTGCCTGGGAAATTCCATGGGCAGAGGATCCTGGAGGGCTACAGTGCATGGGATTGCAAAGAGCTGGACATGATTGAAGTGACTTAGCTCGTACATGCAAATATTAAGAAACAGGAAAAATCATGGCTTTTTTTTTTTTAGGTGAATAATAATACAGACTCTATTGAGCAAAACAGCTCCAATTCAGATTTCAAGTAAAAAATACTGTGTGCTAAACTTCTCTGATGTAGGTTCAGGTAATTTTAAAATGGGAGAAGACTTTCAACATGTCCTCACGTAACAGGTGGGTAATCAGAGGCCCAGACGGCCAGTGACTCAGCTCAGGCCATGGCAGCCACCTCTGTCTTTGGTCAAGAAACTCTATCCAGCAGATTCTCCTGCCGGAGTATAAAAGTGATCATTCCCGTCTCCAAGGAGCTGCTGGTCTGATCCTAAGTGGGCTGGACTTGGCACAGCCTTCCTCCCTTCCCCAGGAAATTCTCACCGAAGAGCTAATTGCATTAAAATGTTCTGTATTTAACTTCCACCTCTGCTAACAAGCAAACTTTCAACGGCAGTCTCCATGTTCTTTCTTGAGCCAGAGCAAGACTCCTTTTATTTTGTTTCAACACTGTTTTCCTAAAGCTCTCTCATCTTTTTCAAGCTCCTCACCACAGCGTAAGTCCATGAAAAATTAACACCCCTGTTCAGCGGGGAAGCTTGCTCCTTTTAAAAGAATGTTCTGGCAAACCCAACACCAGGAGATGCCTCTCCAAGCAGATCTGCCTTCGAAAGGCACAGTGTGTTAGGAAAGATTCTCCCTAGAGTGTGCGGGTCGCCAAGGCTGAGGCAATGAGATTAGATTTCCTTTTCTTCTACTGTTCTTAATGGAGTTCTTTTCATACAATCACATATTTTCGATCCATGAGTTTGTAAAATTAAGGTAAACCACTCTAACAATGGACAAACCATTGTACTTTTTAGAACTCCACAGCTAGTGAGGGAAAACTGAGGTCTCAAAGTCCAAATTCTACCAACAAAATGGCATTTGCAGGTGCTTAAAAAAAAAAAAAAAGGTTTTTATCAGTAAGACATTTTGTTCTCAGTAAAAAGTTTAAAACATTAGCATCGACTAGAAAGCGTGCAATGGAAGAAGCAGAGGCAAGAGCTCGCCGTGTCATTAAAGTTCTCACCAGAGAGCACGGTTACTGCAGCGTTTAATAAAAATTAAAATTGCATTTCTTAAAAGTTAAAATTATTTTTTTAAATTTTAGTTCAAAGTACCAGGCTGTTTCTATTCCCAGTCACAAATAACCATTTGGATTAGGATTTTTTGCTGAGGAACAGATTATATAAAGTCATAAGTGTATCATGTTATGAAATAATCCCTATGTACGTGATACGTAAGTAACCCCACTGGACCTCACTTGGTGAGTTTTGGCCACATGGCTGAATTCAATCACAGTTCTCCCTCATCACGCTCGTCCCTCTTTCCTCCCCTATTCTAGGCTTCTTGAAGGTCTCTTATTCCAGATCTGAACCTGTTATACCTCAGTCATCTCATAAAACCACAAAACCACCACATGACTCAACGGCTTTAAGGTAGAAGAGGGTGTGGTCTTAGGAGAAACTGGTTGACCACCACGGAAAACCTTGGCGAGAGAATCTGTGTTTCAAATGCCTGCATGTGTTTCTCTTATTCTTCAGCACTTGAGCCCACTGGACTGTCTCCTCTCTTTCTGCTTCCCCTCTGAGAGTCAACAGACCAGACAGCTCTTAAAAACCTTAGTTTTCGGAATCAAGCCAGATACTCAGTTTAGGAAATAGCCTGTCATTCCGCAATCCCTACTTTACAGTAGCCCATGTTCAGTATTTTGCGTCTCATTATTCAGTTCCCAAAACAACACTCAAATGAAACAGTCAGTTCTTGGTTCTGATACATGGGCTCTTCCTTTAAAGCATTCACAGAGGTCATAATAACTCCCAGACCTTAGAATGAATAGGATAAAACACATTGGAATTTGTAAAGCACCTTCACACATAAATGTGGAATGTTACCTTCTCTCAAGATTTCAGTGACCCACCACTTTCTTCCTTAAGCTTTGCAGGTAGTAAAATGAATGACATAGGACATTAATTTCACAGAGAAATGTGTATGCAGGTTAGGAAGCAACAGTTAGAACTGGACATGGAACAACAGACTGGTTCCAAATAGGAAAAGGAGTGCGTCAAGGCTGTATATTGTCAACCTGATTATTTAACTTATATGCAGAGTACATCATGAAAAACGCTGGGCTGGAGGAAGCACAAGCTGGAATCAAGATTGCCAGGAGAAATATCAATAACCTCAGATATGCAGATGACACCACCCTTATGGCAGAAAGTGAAGAAGAACTAAAGAGCTTCTTGATGAAAGTGAAACAGGAGAGTGAAAAATTTGGCTTAAAGTTCAACATTCAGAAAACTAAGATCATGGCATCTGGTCCCATCACTTCATGGCAAATAGATGGGGAAACAGTAGAAACCGTGGCTGACTTTATTTTTCTGGGCTCCAAAATCACTGCAGATGGTGTTTGCAGCCATGAAATCAAAAGACACTTACTCCTTGGTAGAAAAGTTATAACCTAGATAGCATATTCAAAAGCAGAGACATTACTTTGCCAACAAAGGTCCATCTAGTCAAGACTATGGTTTTTCCAGTGGTCAGGTATGGATGTGAGAGTTGGACTATAAAGAAAGCTGAGTGCCAAAGAATTGATGCTTTTGAACTGTGGTGTTGGAGAAGACTCTTGAGAGTCCCTTGAACTGCAAGGAGATCCAACCAGCCCATCCTATAAAAGATCAGTCCTGGGTATTCATTGGAAGGACTGATGTTGAAGCTGAAACTCCAATACTTTGGCCACCTGATGCAAAGAACTGACTCATTGGAAAAGACCCTGATGCTGGGAAAGATTGAAGGCAGGAAGAGAAGGGGACAACACAGGATGAGATGGTTGGATGGCATCATCAACTCAATGGACATGGGTTTGGGTGGACTCTGGGAGGTGGTGATGGACAGGGAGGCCTGGCGTGCTGTGGTTCATGGGGTTGCAAAGAGTTGGACACAACTGAGCGACTGAACTGAACTGAATATGCATTTTGAAAAGCCTCTTTGATAAGCCCAAAGAGCAATAAGAGAAACTTCAGAAAGTCTCCTCTCCCCCTTTTCAAGGTGGTTTGTTGGCTGAATCAAATCTCTCAGAATCAGATCCACCAATCTTTATTCATCTCATGCCTGTCTCTGTTGCTGCTGCTGCTAAGTCACTTCAGTTGTGTCTGACTCTGTGCGACCCCGTAGACAGCAGCCCAGCAGCTCCTCTGTCCCTGGGATTCTCCAGGCAAGAACACTGGAGTGGGTTGCCATGTCCTTCTCCAATGCGTGCCTCAGTCATTCTACAAAGAATGCATTGACTATCCACTTTGCAAGATGATGCAGAATGTAGGCAGGATGCTAACACAGCTAACACAACCCAGTGCTACCCTAGAAGAGGTGTAGAATCAGAGCCTTAAAGATAACAGTTACACCATGCGATCTTCAAGCAGCAGAAAAAGAGAGAAAAAGTCATTTAAAATACAACTTTCAAAAATAATCCGTCAGCCAAAAACTACTCGGGTCCAGATTCATTCTAAGTCACAACAAGACTCAATAGAAACGGGAAGGGGGGTTCGCGGAAGAAAAGCGCATTATAATTGAACCATCTTATCCCTTGGCACACATAGCAGCCGGTCTGACCACACCTGGAAGACTGTGCTTGATTCTGGCGCCATCTTTTAAGAGGAACAAGGACAAACTGGAACACAATCTGAATAGGACAGACTATTCTGGAACCTATTTCATATGAAAAATGGTTGAAAGAACTGGTGATCTATATCAACCAGTGAGGGAATAAGATAGCTACCTGAAATAACAGGGGTGACTAGCAAGTGGGACTAGAATTATAGAAGAGTGGGCTAGCCCATGAATCAAGGAGGGAACCCTAGCCAAATAAATGCAAATTAAAACAACAGTGAAAGGCTATTTCCACATTCCTGTACCTCGGCAAATTGGGAGATACACACACATATATTTGTTTTTCAGTGGAAAGGCCTAGTGTTTTGCTGGTAGGAGAGGTGAGAAAAGCTTTTCTCATAGTTTGGAAATAAGAATCAAAAAGCTTTGAAACTGCACATACTTTTTTAACCAAATGTTTTCATGTCTAAGAATTTACCTTGAGGAAATAACCAGAAATGTCTTCAAAGACTTTTGTAAATGAAAGTTCATCAGGACATTAAATGTGCTCACAGAGAAATGGGAGCAACACCTTGTTGCTGTTGCTCAGTTGCTCAGTCTGACTCTTTTCTACCCCATGGACTCCAGCAATACCTAGATACCCAGTAAAAACCTTGGAGTTATCTACACTAATAATTGGGCTGCCCAGGTGGTACTAGTGGTAAAGAACTCACCTGCCAACGCAGGAGACATAAGAACCAAGGGTTTGGCCCCTGGGTCAGGAAGATCCCCTGGAGGAGGGCCTGGCAACCCACTCCAGTGTTCTTGCCTGGAGAATCCCATGGACAGAGGAGCCTGGCTGGTGACAGTCCATGGGGTCGCAAAGAGTCAGACACGACGGAAGTGACTCAGCAGGCACGCATACACACTAATAATTACAGTATTTACAATGAGCAGGACACTGCTAAATATTTTTCTCATAACATGTGTAACCCCCTCCATAGCCCTATGAAGGGGATGTTATTATCCACATTTTATAAGTGAAGAACTTCAAGTGCAAAGATGTTGTATTACTTAAGGTCTGACAGACAACACGAGATAGAACAAAAATTCCAAACTTATCAGCCTAGCCCCACCTCTGCGCTCGTAACCACCACACTGAGTGCCTGCGGGCGTGCTAAGTCCCTCAGTCGTGTCCAACTCTTTGCAACCCTATGGACTGCAGCCGGCCAGGCTCCTCTGTCCATGGGATTCTCCAGGCAGGAATACTGGAGTGGGCTACCATGCCCTTACCCAGGGGATCTTCCTGATAAAATAGATAACTATTAAGGACTTATTGGGCTTCTCTGGTGGTCCAGATGGTAAAGAATCTGCCTGCAATGCAGAGACCTAGGTTTGATCAAGAGACTCTTGGCCAACCAACCAAGAGACTAAAGATTTGCCTGCATCAAATGGAGAGATTGAAAACTAGAAGAGCCCAGCCTCTGATGGAGCAGGAAAGAAAGAAGTTATGTGTGATTAATATCACACACCCGCGTCTACCAGCGGTCCCTGTCTTTACTCTCATACGATCCAGAGGAATATTTTTATCAATTATTTTGTAAACGCAAGTTCTTTAGTAGCTCTAGCAGCATTTTTAAGAAGGTGGAAATCCTACCTCGTCCATTTTTAAAGTGCAGGTGCCTTTCTTTGGATTGGAGCATAGTTGATGGACACTGTGGTGCTAATTTCAGGCGCACAGGGAGGTGAATTAGTTATACGTATGCCCACCCTTTTGTAGGTTCTTTTCCTATATAGGCCTAAACCAGAGTATTGAGTAGAGTTCCCTGTTCTACACAGTAGGTCTTTATTATCTTTTTGATATACAGTGTGTGTCTTTGTCAACCCCAGTTTATCCCCCTTTTCCCCCTACCTGGGCTTCCCTGCTGGCTCAGTTGGTAGGGAGTCTGCCTGCAGTGCAGGAGACCCAGGTTTGATCCCTGGGTCGGGAAGGTCCCCTGGAGAAGGAAATAGCAACCCACTCCAGTATCCTTGCCTGGAGCGTCCCCTGGACAGAAGAACCTGGTGGGCTGCAGTCCATGGGGTCGCAGAGTCGAGTACAAGTGAGTGACTAGCCCTGAACACAAGGACCTGCCGTGCAGCACAGGAAACTCTGCTCTGAGCTCTGTAATGACCTCTATGGGAAGGGGCTCTAAAACAGAGTGGCTATTTGGGTGTGTGTAACAGATTCGCCTTGATGTACCACAGAAACTGCCACAACACTGTAAATCAACTACGCGCCAACGAAAAAAATTTTTAACTCACGGATGTCAAGGAATGGACTGATGTGTTCCAAAATGAAGGGAGAAAGGACTATGATGAGCTCACTGGCATGGGTTAGGAATCCATCTCAGCCCCCTTTGGGAGAACTTTGAAGACTTCCCCTGCCCGGCTCCTCTCTGGCCCCTCCTCACCCTGATGCCCACCCCCCAGCTCCTGCAGAGGGAGTGCTCCCAGCCCGGAGGCTCAGCCACAGGAGCCGCTAAGAGCTTGCTCACCGTCATCACTTTTCATCTCCTCTTTCAACTTGCGTTGTTCCGCAGAATCAGCGGGTAGAAGTTACTAGCAGAAGTATTTTTGTTTTCACACTCCTCACACACAAAAAATGTTCAGACAAATTCAAAAGTCAGTTATTTTTTCCTTTTCATTTGGAGCAATTAGGGGAAAATTGGATGGCAGATATAATTACTAAGAGGAAATTCGAAAATGACTTAGGTCGCTCGGGAGCACCTTTCAAACCAGGTCAGCCTTTTCACTTCTTTCCCTCTTGATGCTGAAGAGGTCTTTGTTTGCTGGAGAGAAAAACAAAGAAACAGCTTGGATAACAAAAACCACAAGTGCTCTTGCTGCTTCCTCTGTGCTGGAAAATATCTCATCTTAACATTTGACTCACTTGTAAATATAAGCACACATTTTAAACTCAGGCTATTTTTCTCCAAAAACTACGTTAAGACCGATGCAAAAACACAAATGACCACATGAAAGATTTTATAAATCTCTTTACTAACACCAATCAGAAATTTTAAAAATACATCTGTAGAATTGCTTCAAATACTGCAAAAATGTTTCTTCATCACAAAATAAATATTATATGAAGGACTCTTCTGTTTACTGAGTAATCCTCCCAAAATCAGCAAGTGTGATGAATAGAGAGGCTGTGAGAACTGGCAAGAACCTGGGGTCACCCTGATCTTTTCATTCCTTTGGCTTGAATAATATCATGACTTGTAGACGGTGATGTTCTGCCAAAGATTCATGTGACTTCCCAGGGGAGCCCTGTCTTCCCATGGTTACTCTTGGCTGGGAGGCCCTCGTTCCCACTGTTGTAAATGTGAATCGTCTCACAGTGCCCTACATCCTCTTTCTGTTCTGCCTGAAATTATTCCAGATACAGAAATGGTGCCTTCCTTCATTTTAAAAAAAAAAAAAAAAACGAAATTCACCAAGCAAGCAATAAAGTGAAAGCCTGGCTCACAACAATATTCAACCCGGCAGACTCTACCCAAAGTTAGGGAAGCTCAAAGAAATTTACATCACAGCAAGGCAAACAACAGAAACCAAACCGAGTATAAGCCTGTTCCCAAACCACTTGCTTATGGAAAGCTCACCAGTCACAACAACACAAGCAAAGCTCCGCCCTCAGCATCCTTCCAGCTTCCCCCGGTCCTCCACCCCTCCTCCCAGCCCCTCTCTCACAGCGTCGGTACCAAGAATGGTTTATTTCTAGCACAGCACATTTAGCGCTCTCTCTCCTTTTCTCCTGCTAACCCCATGTGATTTATGATGTTATTGTTTAAAGCAAAGGCATTTGCCCCTAACAGGAATGCTATTGCTATTAATAAATGTTTTTATGCAACTTTTGTTGTAATACTTTTGCCACCTGATGTGAAGAACTGACTCATTGGAAAAGACCCCGATGCTAGGAAAGATTGAAGGCGGGAGGAGAAAGGGGTGACAGAGGATAAGATGGTTGGATGGCATCACCGACTCAATGGACATGAGTTTGAGCAAGCTCTGGAAGTAGTGATGGACAGGGAAGCCTGGCGTGCTGCAGTCCATGGGGTTGCAAAGAGTCAGACGCAATTGAGCGACTGAACTGAACCTCACCTCACTGTAATCACAGAATCTTAGGAATCAGTTGGGCCAAGACCCTTGCCTTAAAAGGTGATAAATACCTAAAAAATAAAGACTAAATAAATGACTTTACCCCAAGGTATTATATCTTAGTAGTAGCAGAGTTAACAGGAAAACCCTACTCTTCTGAATTCTATCTGACGTTTATCATTACTAAATACAAATACAAAATCTTCCAATACTGGCTGATAGTAACCAGTAGGGAAAGCCTAAAATCCTGTTTGTTTTATACATTATAAGAAAGTAGGATGACTAATGAAAAACCAGTCCAAGAGACTTTTCATCATCAAATATTTCTGAGCTCACATTTGTGCTAAACATCAACGCAGGCATGATGGAGCCAAGACTGAGTAAAATGTCTTTGTCTGGCATCTAGTTAGGTGTTTCCCTGGTGGCTCAGATGGTAAAGAATCTGTCTGCAATGCGTGAGACCAGATTCGATCCCTGGGGCACGTAGGTACCCTGTGTCGTGACCCCAAACTACCTCCCCTTACCCGTGGCTATAAATGCCATCTGTATGCTGATGACCGTCTGAATTTAGGTCTTTCCACTCCTGACCTCAGCAGCAAGCTCTGTGTTTGTACACCTAAATGCCTTCTTTAGCCTGCTGTCTGGTTGACTAATCGGCAAAACAGAACTCTCAAATTGTTTCTCAGCCACTCCTTAAATAGTTCTTTCCTTGGGTTCTCCGTCTCAGTAAATAGCATCACAGCTGCCCAGTTGCTCAGGCCCAAAACCCTCAGAATTTTCTTCTATTTGGCTCATTCGATTATAATCTACGCCTACTCTCTCCACTTTTCTCCCTAACTATGTCTGAATCTCTTCCCTTCTGTCTCCACCACAGTCACCCCATCCAAGATCTCCTGACAAAGACTGCTCTAATAATCTCACCAGCTCCCTTCCTCCACTCCTGCCCTCTATGGTCTATTTTCCACAAAGCAGCCAATGGGATTTTTTTAATATAAATCACGTCATAATAATCTCCTACTCAAAACCCTTCAGTATCTTCCCACAAGGCTCAGCAGGACCACCAACTTTCCTTCTAGAGGCTACGATGCTCTGCTTGATTGGCCCCTGCCTGTCTCTTTGTGATTAAAGATATCAATCTCTTCCTTTATGGTTTTCATTTTATTTTATGTATTCCTTTACAGCCTTGATTAATAAGTTCTTCCTATTGCAAGAACATATGGACATGCTTTTCAATTTTTCTAATCCAAATGCAGTTGATGTCGGCATATGGTGTGATGAAAGTACTCAACTTCATCTTTTCCGCATAGATGAAAATCACCTCGATCCCATTAACTGGTATTGACTCCCACTGGAAATCGCATTTCTGTGAATGGGTTCATTTCTGGCTCTCAATTCTGTTTCATTGGTCTGCCCATCTATTGATCTGAACAAACACTGCATTATATTAATGAGTATAACTTTACAGTAACCTTGGAGTCTGATTTTCTTCTGCAGGGAGAAGAAGTTATTGTTGGATCTTTGCTTTTTCACATACATTTCAGAATTAGTATTGATTATAAATCAGCATTGATTTAAACCATAGTACTGCATTGAATTTACAAATTATATTGGTTGTAAGCTAGTATCTTTACAAATTGGGTCTTCCTATTCATAAACATGGTACACCTCTCAATTTGCTTCTCCTAGTTAATAACTCTCCGTATAGTTTTATAATTTATCCCATAATCTTTTGACAGATTTATCGTTAGAGCTGACTCACTGGAAAAGACCTTGATGTTGTGAAAGGCTGAAGGCAAGAGGAGAAGGGGGTGACAGAGAATGAGATGATTGGATGGCGTCACTGACTCAATGGACATGAGTCTGAGCAAGCTCTGGGAGCTGGTGAAGGACAGGGAAGCCTGGCGTGCTGCAGGCCATGGGGTTGCAAAGAGTCGGACAAGACTTAGCGACTGAACAAAAACAACAAAATTATTGCCTGACAAGACTTTATAGCTATTAAAAGTATTATCATTTCAACGTGTCTTCAAGGTGTTTACTGCTGGCTTCTTTATACTGATTTTAAATCTACCCAGTTTTTGACACATTTTCAGATCTCATAATTTGTCCATAGTTGTGTCTTTTGGAATTACCCTGTAAGAAATTATACTATGTGAAAATAATGCGTGTGCCGTTTCTTTCCTCCTTTTCGGTTCTTCCTGCGTTCTCTTTCTCCTTTCATCCATCTCTTCTCCTCTGGCCGTCTCAGCCCCTCCCTCTTCCCCGCTCCCCGCTCCTTTTCCTGAACCAGCCAGGATCCCCAGAACGAGGTTAAAGACCAGAAGCGCTTACAATAAGCAGTACTGTGTGAAACATGATGCTGAAGGACACTTCTCATATTTCACCATTCCATATCGCATTTGCGGAAGATTTGTGGGAGATCCACTGTATCAGAATAATGGTTTCCGGTTCCCTAATACTTTGGCTTCCCAGATGGCTCAGTGGTAGAGAATCTGCCTGCCAATGCTGGAGACATGCGAGACGCGGGTTCGATCCCTGGGTCGGGAAGATCCCCTCGAGGAGGAAATGGCAACCCACTGCAGTGTTCTTGCCTGGAGAACCCCAGGGACAGAGGAGCCTGGCCGGCTACAGTCCATGGAGTCGCCAAGTCGGACACAACTGAGTCACCGAGTACTCACGCGACAGTTGATCATGAAGAGACCTTGGGGGAGTCTGCTGGGCATCTGCATCTGTGGAGACAGTCTCAGCGTTTTCCTCAAAAATGAGGAAACACCTTGAGGAGAAACTGCATGCCGACTCATCGTCCACTCCCTGCGGTTCTGCTTTCTCCACGTTAACGGCCCTTCCAGCCCCAGCAGCTTTGCACTCTGGACACCAACCGTCCCGCCCGTGGCGCGCCTGGAGCGGCCACTTTCTGTCGGCGTCCACTCCCCGTGGTGACCGGGCCTGGGAAGCAGGTACTCGGGGGGAGAACAGCCGCTGGAGAGGAAGGACTCGGCGGAGCGCTTCTCTCCTGACTGCTTGGCCCTTCGAATCCTGGCAACCGTGAATCTCCGGGGCTCTCAGACTCCTCCACATCGTATTTTATCCGGCTTCACAGTCCCTCCCCACACAAGGTCATCCTGATGCAAGATACTTCTCCACTGCCAAAAATGGAAATCTCCTTCAAGGACATTCTTCCCCCTAGAAATGTACCAGGTGGCATATTTTCTGATTTAATGGAAATGTCTTTCTGTTGGCTTTAAGCGTGAAAGATAATTTGACAGAGAACAAAATTTTTGGTTCACAAACACCTTCTCCTAAAAATTCTGTAGATGTTGCTCCATATTCTCTTTGCATTTAATGCGTCAGAGGAAAACGCTTAGGTGAGTCTGATTTTTGTTCCTTTGTAACAAGTATTAATTAAATTAATGTTTCTGGCAAGACACCAAAAAGAATGGTATCAGTTACAAGGCAATGGCTGCATAGATTTTCCGAGTGGGTAGATGATAAGGAATTTCACAAGTGGGGCCCTCCCACAAACAGGATGGGAAGTTGGGATAAATTGGAAGGAGGACATTTGTGTGGGGGGGATGGGGTGTGTGTGAGTTCCACACTCTCACCTCAAGTGTGAGTCGTTGGGGGAGCTCAATAGAACCCTCAAAACCACCGAGACGCCACCTATCTTGAGATTAGGCAACACTTTCCACATCGCCTTCCATAAATGTTTGTATATTGACCGTGTCTAAAAATTCGTATCATATGGTTTCAACAAAATGAAGCATGCACAGTAAAAATATTTTAAGAAATCATAGCAAAGGGATTATAATGTGCTTGGAGTCTGGGCGATTTTTATTTTTATCTTCATTTACTTCCTTATTTTCCAAAACATGTACATACAAGTTTTTATAATTAGAAATCGTGTTTCTAAATATCTAAATACCAAAAAAAAATCTGCCATACACCATGTATGCTATGTATGTATGCATTTTTAATATACAATTATGTAAAAAATATTCATATGGCCAAAAAAACCAACCCCGGACAGAACTTCTCCCCTCAAAAAACGCGATGTTCTCCGGATAGTGATTTCTCCGTATATATCTGTATTTTTATGTAATGGGGGGGTGGGGGAGGCCATCAGGAAAACGCGGGTTCCATGCCTCCGGTGGGTCTAGCTGCGCGTCAGGGGGTCTGAGGAGCACCTGCCGCGTTCTCCCCCGCCCCCCTCCAGGTGAGACCCCTTCATCCCGCCCCTCGCCTCCCCCTCCTTCCGTTCCCGCGCACCCCACCGCCTCTCCCCTGGACCCCCACGCCGCACTTAGCTGGCCTTTGCTGGCATCCTCGCACACTGTCGCCCACCTGTCGGGCCCCTGCTTTGCGGTCTGGTCATGCCTGCAGCCCGCAGAGCCCGCAGCGCGGGGGTGTGACCCCAGGCCGAGCTCGAGGTGCGCCTGGGGTGCGCTTGGCGCCGTCGCGACTCAACTGACAGGCGCCCCGCTCCCCGTGCCCCTGCCCACCCGCCCTGGCCACCCGCCTGCCCCCCCCCCCGGCCTCCCCGCTCCCCAGCTGTGCCGGGACATCAGAGGAGGAAAGGGGGCGAGGAAACGCAGTGGCCCTCCCGGGTCAGCAGCAGCGCGGCGGGGCGGAGAGCGGCGGCCCCTGGCGCGGTCCGGTCCAGGGTCGAGGACCCGCAGTCGACGTCCCGGCGCCCCCACCACTGCCCCCACCCGAGACGCCTTCAGATCCGTAGCCAAGTGAACTGCGATGAAAAATGCATCCTCGGCCTCCGCTCGTCCGCGGCCCAGATGCTCGGGGTGGGGGCGGGGGCGGGGGCGGGGGCGGGGGCGGGGGCGGGGAGGCGTAGGCCCACCCAACTCTTTCTTCTTCAAAGGACCGTGGGAAGCGCTCCCTGCGCCCCAAGACCCTCGAGTGTGTAACTGGGCCCCCGACCAGGGCCTGTTCGCTGGCCACCAGCTCCCGCAGCCGGAGCGCACGGCCCCTCGGGGCGCGGGGGTGGCCGGAGCCCGGCGGGTGTGCAGCCCCCGGGGCCCGGGTGGCGAGGGGGCGCGGGCCCCAGAGCCTCAGGCTTCCGGAGGCCGCCGCTGCTCCTGCCATCTGCGCACCGCGCGGACAGCCGCTGCGTGGGCCCCCGGCGCCGGCCTCCCCCGCGCGCTGCGGGCCGGCTCCACGTCGGGGCTGCGAGGAGGGGCCGCCCGCCGGGCTCGCTGCCCCGCAGCCTCGGCATTTCCAAGTCATTTCCTAAAATCACCCTTTACACTGCTGATGTGCTGCAGGCCGCGCAGCGCCGTGGGAGGCGACTCCCTGGCCTCCGTGGGATGCGCCACGTGTCTCCGCCGTTTCGCGGTGGAATCGCGGCGGCGATCCGGGCTTTTTCGGATTTTGGTCGGTCTCGCCCGGCCCCTCCGGGCCCGCAGGGCGCTGGCTCGCGGGCCAACACCGCCACCTGGTGCTCGTGGTCAGCATGTGCGAGCCTTGCCGGCAGACCGGCCGGGTGACGTCAGGGTCCGCGTTTGCTCCGGAGCGGACTCTGCGGCAGGGCCCGCGTGGCCCGGAGTTTTTACCGCAGTTTGTCTTGTAAACGAGTCATCGTGCCAGAGGCTTCTCCATGGGACCCAGGTTATATATATCGCCACGGAAACTTCCCTCTTTGACTGCAGTCTCTTCTAAGGCTGCTGGATTTGAAACTGAAAGGGACAGAGATGAAAAACTAACCTTGACTCACAGCTCTGAAGCCCGCTGGTCTCCCAGGCACAGGCCCGTCAGGCCCCCGCGTGGTGACCTTCTCATCGGGCCTGGGCCGAATCGGGTGCCAGACAAGGAAGCAGCTGAGGGTGTCAGCTGGGGCTGGGGTAAGGGGCGGAGAGGAGAAGAGACCACAGGGAATCCTGGTCCCTTGACCCCAACCAGTTTTTTCCTTCTCGCAGGACTGCAGGGCAGGCAGCTCACCTCCTGAAACGCTGGGGGCAGGGTCTCCCTCCCGCACCCTCTGACCCCTCCACTGCTTTTCCCCTCTTTGCCCCTGACCAGAACCCCAGCTGACATCCTCTGCTGCTTCATGTCCGGCACCCAGTTTGGCCGAGGCTCAAGGAGAAGGTCTTCCCTAATAGCTTCCCTGGTAGCTCAGGTGGTGAAGAATCTGTCTGCAAGGCAGGAGAACCCGGCTCGATTCCTGGGTCAGGAAGATCCCCTGCAGAAGGGAGAGGCTACCCACTCCAGTGTTCTTGGGCTTCCCTGGTGGCTCAGCTGGTAAAGAATCTGCCTGAAATGCAGGAGACCTGAGATCGACTCCTGAGTTGTGAAGATCCCCTGGAGAAGGGAAAGGCTACCGACTCCTGTATTCTGGCCTGGAGAGTTCCATGGACTGTATAGCCCACGGGGTCGCCAAGAGTTGGACACGTCTGAGTGACTTGCAGTTTCCAGGTTCTCGAGCTTCCCTGGAGGCTCAGACAGTAAAGAATCCACATACAATGTGGGAGACCCGGATTCGACCCCAGGTTGGGAAGATCTGCTGGAGAAGGGATAGGCTACCCATTCTAGTATTCTGGCCTGGAGAATTCCGTGGACTGTATAGTCCATGGGGTCTCCAAAGAGTCCAACAAAACTGATGAACTTTCACTTTCATTCAATGAGAAGGTCACCATTCTGGGGACTGATTGGCTGGAGGCGAATTTAGGTGATTGGACTTGGGAGCCCTCCCTGCAGTTCAGTGCTTTCAACATCTGTTGATTGCTGCAGTGCAGACACGCCAAATGTTTCCTTCTGATCTTCAGCTCCTGCCCTTACAGTACTTCACCATGTGAAAAACAAATTCTCCCATCTTCCAGAGATGAAGTTCCCCACACAGGGGCTTCCTCCATGTTGCCTCTTTTGCCTTTAAAATATTTATATCATCTCCTATCTTCTCTTTCTCCTGTATGTCAAGGGGGTGGGGGGGTGGGGGGGAAAGTCCTTTGTCTTTTTCCAAACCAAATATCTACTTTTACCTCTAACATAAAATGCTGAGCCCAAACAAAACAGGAAGGAAAAATAACTCAAAAGAGGAAAAACTCAAGAAGCTGAAGGAAACTTTAAGAAACTATCAATAATATTCTCAGGTGCATGGAAAAAAAAAGATATTGCATGCCTGAGAAAAGGATGCCACAAGAAAAGGAATGTTAGGAGGAAAGGGGAAAAAAGCCTCTTGGAAATTAAAAAGTATGATTGAAACAATGACATATTCAAAGGAAGAGTTCAAATCAAACTCTAGGGAGGCCCCAGAAAGTTGAACAAAAAGGCAGAAAGATACTTGATTAAAAAATAGAAACATAGCAACCACATAAGTCAGAGGCAAAATCAGTGCCATGATTTCAAAAGCTCAGTGCAAAATGATAATGTGGGTTCCCTTGTTTAAAAGTGACTAGGATTTTCAAGAGTGTTGGAGCCAGCCTGGGGCAGGTCCAATGGACACAGTCCTCTGGACCCTTCCCCATTCCTCACAGTTCAGGGATTTCAGGAACCTGTGGCGCGGGGAGTCCTGATCAGAATTCTGAACCATGAGAGCGCTGCCTGTTAGACTGTTTAGGGGTTGGCGGAAGGCAAGAGGGCCATATGGGCCCTGGGGACCTAAAGCTGAGTTATCCAACACAGTAGCCTTGTTGCTGTTCAGTCGCTCAGTCATATCCAACTCTTTGTGAGCCCATGGACTGTAGCCCGCCAGGCTCCTCTGTCCATGGGATTTCCCAGGCAAGAATACTGGAGTGAGTTGCCATTTCCTTTTCCAAGGGATCTTCCCGACCCAGAGGTGGAACCCTTGGCGTCTCCTACAACTCCTGCGTTGGCAGTCAGGCTCTTTGTCACTAGCACCACCTTGGGAGCCCTGGTAAGATGCAGTTGCTAGAAAACTATGTCAATGTAGCTTGTGCTGTGTTTCTATGGGATGGCACTGGTCTGAAGAGGTTTAGTACTGAGCCAGTCACTAGCCTGGTTACTTCTATGTTTTGGTCCTTTCTTTCTTATCACAAGGTTTTGGGACAGCAGGCTTGGCCCTGGCTGTATCCTTCAGTGTCCAAAATAGAAAACAGAAATCACGTTAGGTATTTTGAAAGGCTGAAGATTTGATATGGGGAGTTCAGTTCCCAGATTGTTATAAAGACCAGAAGAGCAAAACAGGAAGATGGTGGGTCCTGAAATCCAGAGCTGCAGAAGGCTGCCGCCCCCACCCCCCACAGGAGCCAGAGCTCAAGTGAGCCCACTCCACTGTTCAGCAGCCCCGAGAGCTCACGGTCAAGCTCAGGCCACCCAAGGCCAGATCCTGTCCACCTGGAGATACTGGTCGTGTTGAAGCCGTTGGCACCGCAGCAGCTGGCAGGCACCGTCCACCATCACTGAGCTGGAGTGCCCAATGCTGTTGCTGAGACAGGGCCTGCCAGAAATATAACGGCCTCGATCTTTGCACTCCTTCTAGCTTGCCTGGAAAATCCCATGGACTGAAGAGCCTAGTAGGCTGCAATCCATGGGGTTGCTAAGAGTTGGACACGACTGAGCAACTTCACTTTCACTTTTCACTTTCATGCATTGGAGAAGGAACTGGCAACCCACTCCAGTGTTCTTGCCTGGAGAATCCCAGGGACGGGGGAGCCTGGTGGGCTGCCGTCTATGGGGTCGCCCAGAATCGGACATGACTGAAAGGACTTAGCAGCAGCAGCAGCTTCTGCAGATGCCTCCAACTGTCAGACTTAAGTAGCATTCAGCTAGTAATGCAGTCTGAAGAAGGTAGTTTGCAAGCTTCCAGTCCTGGAGGCGAGAAGGAAAGGAAGGTAGACTAAGGCACAGAGGTCTCCCATAGAATCTCTTCTAGAAGCTGAGACTGGCAAATGTGATGGAATGTACTGGGAGGAAAGTCTTGGCTGAATGGGAATGAATCACTGATGCTGCTGTTATCAGGCGATAAGTCATGTCCAACTCTTTGAGACCCCATGGACGGCAGGACACCAGGCTTCCCCCATCCCTCACATCTCCCAGAGTTTGCTCAGATTCGTGTCCATTGAGTTGGTGATGCCATCCAGCCATCTCGTCCTCTGCCACCCACTTCTCCTCCTGCCCTCAATCTTTCCCAGCATCAGGATGTTTTTCAGTGAGTTGGTGCTTAGCATCAGTTGGCCAAAGTACTGGAGTTTCAGCTTCAGCCACAGTCCTTTCAATGAATATTCAGGGTTGATTTCTTTAAGGATTGACTGGTTTGATCTTGCAATCCAAGGGACTCTCCAGAGTCTGAGAATTTTATTGATAGTGACACAATAGTCTTATTGATAGTGACACGGAAAACTAAGAGAGCAATAACAATGTGAAAATACATCAGGAGAAGCAAAAAGTCCTACAATAAAGGAAATATAATCACTGTGCTTGACTAGGTTCAACTGTGAATTATGTGTCTGTGGTCAGAATAATATAAATTTCTAATATGAATTTACAAAAAATATATATATATATAATTTTATTGGAATGATGGGGCATGTGAAATAGGCAGGTGTGAATTTGAGCTCCAAATCTTCATCCCCCCATGGTAGAAATTCAACACATAGACTCAAACCTAGGAGAGAAAAGCAAGACGTAGCAGTATAAGGTGGTCGTGTGTGTGTTTGAAGCTTTGTCCTCAAGGAGACAGCTGAATAGTTAGAACAGGGCGTGGGATCTAAATGAGGGTGAGGCAATGGCACTGCCCTTTGGGATGATACGCTCTTGGGAATTATATCATCTGTTTTCCTTTTAAAAACAAAATGTAGCATGTTTTTGATTTCATATATAAGGAAACCGCCCCACCCCCAACCTTTCACTTCTCATAGAGTATGCATTGTACACACAAAGTTATGGTAATGATGAAAAGAAAATGCAATTACTGTCAGAGTAAAGCAATGCCTGACAGCCCTGAATGGCATGATTTATTTATGGAAGGAAAGTTGACTGGGCAGGAACTAATTATTATCTTTAGCCAGTATTCTTTACCATAAATTCATATCCGCTTAGTCGTACTTGGGGTGAGCAACGGAGCTTCCAAACATGCAGCGTTCTGCTTCAGACTGCCTTGCCATGACAAGATGGTTAATTAGGTAACTTTGAAATCTATGTCAATTCTTTGACACTAAATTTTATCTGGAGGACGACATTTACCGATCACCAAATGTCTACTTCTTATAATTAGGTAGGTCCATGTGTCATTCTGGCCAATAGGCTATGCGTGGGAGTGATTCGAGTCCATTCAGAACGAAAGCATTTAGGAACCAGGGTTCAACCTGCCAGCCCTCTGTCCCCAACCTTGGTGACTGTGGAGAAGAGCATTCTAAGGTGGAGGCAGCATCCTGGGTTGCTGAGTCCACCTGGGCTGGGTGGATTCCCTGAGAGTCACCCCTGCCCCTTAAGTGGCTGAAAAATAAGCTGTTACTGTTTTTACCCCTTGAGGTTTCAGCATGCATGTGTTACTGAAACAGTCCAGTCTAGCTGACACAATGTTCTTTTGATGCACTGTTTATAGAAATCACTTTCTAATCCACCATCATAAATCCATCACCTTGTGTATTTAAGGCATGATTCTAATGCAAGCAATGGGTCTGGGCTGAGTCCCACGCACTTCCCCCACCCCGTCCCCCCTCCCCCCCACCCCCCGCCGAGGCTCCTAGGATGACTGTCTTTAAGGCGGTCTCAGGAGGAAGAGGGGGAGGCAGGTGGTCACGTGATGAATCTTGGGTCTGTGTGACATTAACTCACCAGAGAGGGAACTGGGCCCGGAAAGGAGCATCTCTTGTGTTCTAGCTGACAGCCCACCAAGGAAACAGAATAAGAGGGGTTAGACTGTTTAGACTGAGTCAAACATTTCAATCAATCAATCAATAACGTTAATTCAAAGCCTGCTGAGTTCAGTGTGTTGAGCCAAGCACATCAGACTGAAATGAATGAGAGATATGTTTGTTTCCCCCAACAGAGGAAAGAACTGCTGTGAGAAAGGAATGTTCAATGCTCCTGTAAAACAGCATCTCAACAAATATCCAACAATATACTTCAAATTTCCACACCCCTGTATTTTTAGCTAATTTGTTTCTTGATGCTTCATCTCAACTAACTACATTGTAACAGTTTGATTGTAGAACCCATGGCTCACCTGTTTCTTTTGGATTTTTTTTTTTTTTAGTTTCTGCAGGATCCACGGTAGAACCTGGTTCTACTGAGCACTTCCCTGTGGAGAGCAGTTTCATCCTTGTGAGAGCTCACGGAAGGTCAGGGCAGGAGTGGAAATCTTTATAAAAAATTTTTAAATGTAATTCCAGGAGATGGGGTGTGGGTGAAATGGGGAAAGGGCGTTGAAAGGTACAAATTTTGGGTTATGAAATAAATAAGTCATGGGGATGTGACGCACTGCATGGTGACTAGGGAAAAAAAAAAAGCAATTCTAGACTTTTGCATTAAAGTTCATGGGCTATTTGGTCTCCACTTCAAATTTATAGTACACTAATTATGATTCATTCAGCATCATAACAGCAGACTGTGGCCCACACACACAGCACCAGACACAGCCAGCTATGCCCCAAGCTGTTAGAGAAACACCAGCTCTGAGGGAGGGCTCCTTGATGTGAGCACTCCTGACTATTCCTGAGGAAACACTGAATGACTCATCCGCTCCCTTCCAACTCCTCCAGCTCGCCATCCTGTGCTGGGTCCGTCTGGCTTCCCAGGGCCAAAATAGCATCCTGAGATGACTGTCCCAGCGCGTACCAGAATGGATAGACAGGATGGCGAAGCCTCTCCAGAGGCCCTTGGATGATCTTCTGGAACAGAAGGCGTCAGCAGTTCTTTTCTGCACCGGCATCCTTTGCTTGACCCTGGGTACCAAAGGTCCTCCGCTCACACCACCTGCTCTGGCAAGTCCTTCCGGGTGCATTGTTTTCTGGTAACAGTAAACTCTGCCATATGTCCAACAGATGTGGCATTGCTCAGGGACTTCAGCCTGCCTCCCCGAGCACCCCTCTCCAAGGCTGAGTGGATTGCCACTAGGCAGCATGGTGAAGAGACACCCCCATGAAGAGCTTAGCTGCATGGCTTCTCATTCTCACGCTGGTGCCCCGACTGAGGATCCTTATACCCTGGAACCCCAGGGTCTGTAAGCGCCCAACCTGCACAGACCAGGTGCCAAAGAATAGAACAGGCTCCAGCCTCACGATGTCTGTGCAGAGGGAAGCCCAGGAAAACTGCCTCTTGACTCGGGCATGCTCTGCACTCAGTCGTGTCCAACTCTCTGTGCCCGCATGGCCTGTAGCCCTCCAGGCTCCTCTGTCCATGGGATTCTCCAGGCAAGCATGCTGGAGCGGGTTGCCATTTCCTTCTCCAGGGGATCTTCTTGACCCAGGAATCAAACCCACATCTCCTGTGTCTCCTGCATTGGCAGGCAGACTCCTTACCACTGTACCACTTGGGAAGCCTCTTGACTTCAGTTATTTCAGTTCAGTTCAGTCACTCAGTCGTGTCCAGCTCTTTGTGATCCCATGGACTGCAGCATGCCAGGCCTCCCTGTCTATCACCAACTCCCGGAATTTACTCAAACTCATGTCCATCGAGTCAGTGATGCCTTCCAACCATCTCACCCTCTGTCCTCCCCTTCTCTCCCACCTTCAATCTTTCCTAGCAACAGGGTCTTTTCCAATGAGAC
Organism: Capricornis sumatraensis; assembly: GCF_032405125.1. Taxonomy (NCBI): domain Eukaryota; kingdom Metazoa; phylum Chordata; class Mammalia; order Artiodactyla; family Bovidae; genus Capricornis; species Capricornis sumatraensis. Next base: position 51,900,219 of record NC_091090.1, on the reverse strand, counting down.
AGCTCTTCACATCAGGTGGCCCAAGTATTAGATTTTCAGGGTCAACATCAGTCCTTCCAACGAACATTCAGGACTGATTTCCTTTAGGATGGACTGGTTGGACCTCCTTGCAGTCCAAGGGACTCTAAAGAGTCTTCTCCACCACCACAGTTCAAAAGCATCAATTCTTCGGCGCTCAGCTTTCTTTATAGTCCAACTCCATCCATATAGGACCACTGGAAAAACCATAGCCAGGAGCCCTGTGAGAAGCTGCAGAGCAGCCTGATGGCCACTAGGGGGCTCCTTGTTGGCATCTGCCAGCGCCAGAGGGCTTAGTCCCTGAAGATTTCTGGTAAATTCCACAGAATTTATCAAACTGTTTATTTTCTCCTTGCGCAGATGTTTAGAAAGCAGTAATAATGTGGCGATGTCAAGCGAAGAGGAATAGTCATCGTTTAACGTTCATTTGCTTTTGGGAAGGAACTGAACTTACTGCTGGCCACAGTATGCCACTGGGGAGTGGGTGGGAGGCAGCAAGGGGCCTTCCGGCGGGCGAACCTCCCGAGAAAGGCAGGAGTGCAGCCGCTCGACCCCGAACCGGGGAGCCCTGGGCGCCCTCTACTTACAGTATGTATATTTTGAGGACTGGGGTTTTTTTTGTTTTTTGTTTTTTAGCTGAGAAATTCCCTGGAGGTTTATCCAAGTCACAGTTTGCATGCACCAGTCTGCTTAATTTGATCTCTGGTTCCCCTGCCTTTTCTAAAACCAGCTTGAACATCTGGAAGTTCACGGTTCCGTATTGCTGAAGCCTGGCTTGGAGAATTTTGAGCATTACTTTACTTAGCTTGTGAGATGAGTGCAATTGTGTGGTAGTTTGAGCATTCTTTGGCATTGCTTTTCTTTGGAATCGGAATGAAAGCTGACCTTTTCCAGTCCTGTGGCCACTACTGAGTTTTCCAAATTTGCTGGCATATTGAGTGCAGCACTTTCACAGCATCATCTTTCAGGATTTGAAACAGCTCAACTGGAATTCCATCACCTCCACTAGCTTTGTTCATAGTGATGCTTTCTAAGGCCCACTTGACTTCACATTCCAGGATGTCTGGCTCTAGGTGAGGGATCACACCATCGTGATTATCTTGGTCATGAAAATCTTTTTTGTACAGTTCTGTGTATTCTTGCCACCTCTTCTTAATATCTTCTGCTTCTGTTAGGTCCATACCATTTCTGTCCTTTATTGAGCCCATCTTTCATGAAATGTTCCCTTGGTATCTCTAATTTTCTTGAAGAGATCTCTAGTCTTTCCCATTCTGTTGTTTTCCTCTATTTCTTTGCATTGATCACTGAGGAAGGCTTTCTTATCTCTTCTTGCTATTCTTTGGAACTCTGCATTCAGATGCTTATATCTTTCCTTTTCTCCTTTGCTTTTCGCCTCTCTTCTTTTCACAGCTATTTGTAAGGCCTCCCCAGACAGCCATTTTGCTTTTTTGCATTTCTTTTCCTTGGGGATGGTCTTGATCCCTGTCTCCTGTACAATGTCACAAACCTCTGTCCATAGTTCATCAGGCACTCTATCTATCAGATCTAGGCCCTTAAATATATTTCTCACTTCCACTGTATAATCATAAGGGATTTGATTTAGGTCATACCTGAATGGTCTAGTGGTTTTCCCTACTTTCTTCAATTTACATCTGAATTTGGCAATAAGGAGTTCATGATCTGAGCCACAGTCAGCTCCCGGTCTTGTTTTTGTTGACTGTATAGAGCTTCTCCATCTTTGGCTGCAAAGAATATAATCAATCTGACTTCAGTGTTGACCATCCAGTGATGTCCATGTGTAGAGTCTTCTCTTGTGTTGTTGGAAGAGGTTGTTTGCTATGACCAGTGCATTTTCTTTGCAAAACTCTATTAGTCTTTGCCCTGCTTCATTCCATATTTCAAGGCCAAATTTGCCCGTTACTACAGATGTTTCTTGACTTCCTACTTTTGCATTCCAGTCCCCTATAATGAAAAAGCAAGAGAGTTCCAGGAAAAAAACATCTATTTCTGCTTTATTGACTATGCCAAAGCCTTTGACTGTATGGATCACAATAAACTGTGGAAAATTCTGAAAGAAATGGGAATACCAGACCACCTGACCTGCCTCTTGAGAAACCTATATGCAGGCCAGGAAGCAACAGTTAGAACTGGACATGGAACAACAGACTGGTTCCAAATAGGAAAAGGAGTAAGTCAAGGCTGTATATTGTCACCCTGCTTATTTAACTTAGATGCAGAGTACATCATGAGAAACGCTGGGCTGGATGAAGCACAAGCTAGAATCAAGAGTGCCAGGAGATATGTCAATAACCTCAGATATGCAGATGACACCACCCTTATGACAGAAAGTGAAGAGGAACTAAAAAGCCTCTTGATGAAAGTGAAAGAAAAGAGTGAAAAAGTTGGCTTAAAGCTCAACATTCAGAAAACGAAGATCATGGCATCCAGTCCCATCACTTCATGGCAAATAGATGGGGAAACAGTGGAAACAGTGTCAGACTTTATTTTTGGGGGCTCCAGAATCACTGCAGATGCTGACTGCAGCCATGAAATTAAAAGACACTTACTCATTTGAAGAAAAGTTATGACCAACCTAGATAGCATATTGAAAAGCAGACACATTACTTTGCCAACAAAGGTCCATCTAGTCAAGGCTATGGTTTTTCTAGTGGTCATGTATGGATGTGAGATTTGGACTGTGAAGAAAGCTGAGCGCTAAAGAATTGATGCTTTTGAAGTGTGGTGTTGGAGAAGACTCTTGAGAGTCCCTTGGACTGCAAGAAGATCCAACCAGTCCATTCTGAAGGAGATCAGCCTTGGGTGTTCTTTGGAAGGAATGATGCTGAAGCTGAAACTCCAGTACTTTGCCCATCTCATGCGAAGAGTTGACTCATTGGAAAAGACTCTGATCCTGGGAGGGATTGGGGGCAGGAGGAGAAGGGGACGACAGAGGATGAGAAGGCTGGACGGCATCACTGACTCGATGGACGTGAGTCTGAGTGAACTCCGGGAGATGGTGATGGACAGGGAGGCCTGGCGTTCTGTGATTCATGGGGTCGCAAAGAGTCGGACACGACTGAGCGACTGAGCTAACCTGAACTGAGCTGAGCTGAGCTGAGTCTGCTCAAACCATTCACCTACCAAAGAACATCTGGACTGATTTAAGATTCAGCCTTAAATGAAATTGCCGTGACTGTTAGTGCAGTGTTGTTCATGCTGCTGGCTACTGATGTTGGACATTTTCATATGCTTCCTATCTAATCCCCTGGGGAAGGAAATTGCAACCCACTCCAGTACTCTTGCCTGGAGAATCCCATAGACAGGGGAGCCTGGCGGGCTACAGTCCACGGGGTCGCCAAGAGTCGGACACAACTGAGCACCTAACACTCACTATCTAATTGCAAATCCTCTTTGGTGAAGTGACTCTTCTTGTCTTATGCCCATTTTCTAATTGGGTTGTTTGAGTTTTTTTGACTGTTGCATTTTGAGTACAATCAGGCATGACGGAAACAACTTACCACAGCACACACGTATTCTTTTTCAGAACAGTTTTTATGGCAAATTCCGTTTCTTTAATCAATTCAGTTCAGTCACTCTGTCGTGTCTGACTCTTTGTGACCCCATGGACTGCAGCTTGTCAGGCTTCCCTGTCCATCATCAACTCCCGGAATTTACTCAAGCTCACGTCCATTGAGTCAGTGATGCCATCCAGCAACATCCAACCATCTTATTCTCTGTCGTCCTCTTCTCCTCCCTTCAATCTTGCCCAGCACCAGGGTCTTTTCCAATGAGTCAGCTCTTCACATCAGGCAGCCAAAATACTGGAGTTTCAGCTTCAACATCAGTCCTTCCAATGAACACCCAGGACTGATTTCCTTTAGGACAGACTGGTTGGATCTCCTTGCTGTCCAAGGGACTCTCAAGAGTCTTCGCCAACACCACACTTCAAAAGCATCAATTCTTTGGTGTTCAGCTTTCTTCACAGTCCAACTCTCACATCCTTTCATGACCACTGGAAAAACCATAGCTTTGACTAGATGAACCTTTGTTGGCAAAGTAATGTCTTTGCTTTTTAATATACTGTCTAGGTTGGTCATAACTTTCCTTCCAAGGAGTAAATGTCTTTTAATTTCATGGCTGCAGTCACCATCTACAGTGATTTTGGAGCCCAAAAAAATAAAGTCTGACACTGTTTCCACTGTTTCCCCATCTATTTGCCATGAAGTGATGGGACTGGATGCCATGATCTTAGTTTTCTGAATGTTGAGTTTTAAGCAAACTTTTTCACTCTTTTCTTTTACTTTCATCAAGAGGCTTTTTAGTTTCTCTTCACTTTCTGTCATAAGGGTGGTGTCATCTGCATATCTGAGGTTACTGATATTTCCCCTGGCACTCTTGATTCCAGCTTGTGCTTCATCCAGCCCAGTGTTTCTCATGATGCACTCTGCATGTAAGTTAAATAAGAGGGTGACAATATACAGCCTCGACATATTCCTTTCCCAATTTGGAACCAGTCTGTTGTCCATGTCCAGTTCTAACTGTTGCTTCTTGATCTGCATACAGGTTTCTCAGGAGGCAGGTCAGGTGGTCTGGTATTCCCATCTCTTTCAAGGAAATTAGAGATACCAAGGGAACCATTCATGCAAAGTTGGGCACAATAAAAAACAGAAATGGTATGGACCTAACAGAAGCAGAAGATATTAAGAAGAGGTGGCAAGAATACACAGAAGAACTGTACTAACAAATCTTCCCGACCCAGTAATCACGATGATGGGATCACTCACCTAGAGCCAGACATCCTGGAATGCAAAGTCAAGTGGGCCTTAAGAAGCATCATTATGAACAAAGCTAGTGGAGGTGGTGGAATTCCAATTGAACTATTTCAAATCCTAAAAGATGATGCTGTGAAAGTGCTGCACTCAGTATGCTAGAAAATTTGGAAAACTCAGCTTTTTTAAAGGTTATAAGTATATTCAAGTTTTCTATTTTTTCTTGCCTGTGTTTTGGTTGTTCATTACTTTCAGGGAAATTGTGCGTTTCTTTCAAGTTTTCAAATTTACAAGCATAACGTTGTTCATAGCACTCATTTGTTAGCTTTCACATGGTTGGAGGGTCTGTAGCAACATTCTCCATTTTATTCCTTGTGTTGGTGCTGGGGGTCTTCACTCTTTTTATTTTTGTCAGTCTTGCTAGAGGTTTTTCAATTTCATTGATTTTTTTTTCAAAGAACCAGTTTTTTCTTTCATAGATTTGCTCTATTGCCCTATTTTCCATTTCTGTTCTTTAGTATTTCCCTCATTATTCTTGGGTTTATTTTTCTACTCTTTTTCTGGTTTCTTGCAGTATGTATGTAGATCATTGATTTGAGACGTTTCCCACTTCTCTTGTGAGCACTTCCTGCTATAATTTCCCTCTCAGCACTGCTTTAGCTGCACCTCACGTTTTTGGTTCCTGGCGTTTCGTTTTAATTCCGTCCTGTATTGTTTCTTAAATTTCCTTTGAGGCATCTTCTTTGACAATGGCTTATTTGGAAGCGTGTTGCTTCATCTCCACGTGTCTAGAGATTTTCTTCTTGTCATTCAGTTATCGACTTCTAGTTTGATTCTATTAGGGTCAGAAGACACACTCTGTATAATTTCAACTCTTTCAAATTCACAGTCCAGTGGTTAGTACTCTGTTAGGTTAGGACTGCCAAGGGCCCAGGCTCAATCCCTGATCAGGAAACTAAGATCCCACAAGCAGTGTGGCTCATCCAAAAATAGAAGCAAATTTTCTGAGGTCTGGGTCATGGCCCAGAGTATGATGTACCTTGATGAATATTCTAGGGGAGTTTAAAAGTCTATATGTGACCTCTAGTCTGTGGGTAGACTGCTCCGTGCATGTGGGTCTGTTGGTTGATGGCGTTGACCAGATGTTCCATTTCCCTCCTGATTTTCTGTCCTCTCATTTCTGTCTGCTGCTGAGAAGGTGAAGGCTTCAACTGTAATTGCAGATGTGTCTGTTTCTCCACCCAGCTCTGTCAGTTCTGACGTGTGTATTTTGAAGTGCTATTTTTGGTGCAGACCCCTTTGAGATCACAGTGCCTCCCTGGTGGACTGATCGTTTCTCATTATGCAGTGCATTCTTTTTCTCTAGTGATTTCTTCTTGCTCTGGAGTCCACTTTATCAGAAAGTAATGTAACTACTTGTGATTTCTTTACTAATATTTTTATGATATATTTTTTCCTATCAGTTTAATCTCACCCTATGTCATCAAGTTTGAAGTGATATTTCTGGAAGTAACATATAGATTGGATATGTGTATATATATCCTCTACCAGCCTCTGACTTATGGATTGGTGTATTTAGATCGTTTACAGTTAAGGTGATTACTGATATGTTAGTGTTTAAATCTGCCACTTTCGTTGCACTGAGAGCAGGTGGCCCAGTGCATGTCTGTGTGCTAAGTCGCTTCGGGCATGTCTGACTCTGGGCAATGGCTATGGACGATAACCCACCAGGCTTCTCTGTCCATGGGATTCTCCAGGCAAGCATTCTGGAGTGGGTTGCCATGCCCTCCTCCAGGGGATCTTCCTGACCCAGGGATTGAACCTGCATCTCTTATGTCTAACCTGCATTGGCAGGCGGGTTCTTTACCACTACCACCACCCGGGAAGCCCAGGTGACCCAGAGCCCCCACCATAAACCACTGCTAGCATAGACTCTCTGATGTGACTCAAGGTCCCCAGTAAACAAAGCCGCTTCTATCAGAGAAGCTATTCCAAGGGCATAGAGTTTACCTCCCAGGAGCCAAGGGCAAAGGCCAGACCTTTCTTTCCGTAAGCTTCATTCGTTACTCCACAGTTTGCAAGTTGAAAAGGATAGTCCACGTACATGCCTCTATTTCTACCCTTTCCGTTAGTCCCTCTTCCGTCCTGTTGGTCTTTGATGCTCCTTTGTATCATTTTTGTTGAAAGCATTTCCATTTGTCAGCCTTTAAGGGTGGGTCAGTAGCAACATGCTCCTTTGTCTCAGAATGTCATTTCCTCTTCATCCCTGAAGGACAGTATCACCTGATAAAGAATTTGATCGACAGTTCTTTTCACTCAGCACTTGAAAACTATGATGCCACTTCCTTCTGGCCTCTGAGGTTTCCGAGGAGAAATCCACTCTTATCGGAACCAAGTTTCCCCCACAGATAACATGCTGTTCATCTCTGACTGCTTCCAAGCTTTTGTCTTTCATTTTCAGAGTTTAATTATGACATATCTCCATATGGATTTCTTTGGGCTTATCTTGTTTGGGGTTCTCTTATCTTCATGGGTCTGTTATTTTTGAGTCTTATGCCAAATGAAAGGAGTTTTCAGGCGTTATTTCTTCAAACCCTCTTTCAGCCCACACTCTTGCTCTTCTTCTCAGATTCTGATGATACATACGATGAATCCTCTTTGCTACCCCATAGTCCCTGAAGCTCTGTTCATTTATTTTCTGCCCGCTTTTCTTTCTGTCATTTATATGGGTGAGTTTTGTTCACTGATTCCTCTGTCAGGGAAGAGTGTTCCCCTACTGCTTTTTGGAAGGACTCCCAGGGGTCCGCTGAGGGTGGCGGGTGTCGTCACTTGGACCCCTGTTGGGTGTAGGGGAGGGGTCAGCCCTCCCAGGGCTGCCTTCACTGATGGGCTGGGCTGGGAAATGCCAGGTCTGGGTGGTCTTCTCTCGGTGGAGAGGACATAAGATGTCGACCCCTGTCACTCCTCTAGTCCCAGGACCCCGAACAGATTTGTCTTCTTCCTTTCAGGGTTTTCCTGCAGTTTTCCTTGCATTATTCCCAGGGTTCCTAGTTGTGCTTCCGTGATGAGGAGCACAGAGAAAAGAGGGTCCAGCTAGTCCTTGAAGTGCCCCCTCCCCAGTCTGGGAAGCCTACAGAGGGCTGAGCAAGGATGCCCCAAAGTCAGCTCGAGGGTCTACAGGTGTGAAGAGCTGCTGTACTTGTGAGATGCAGGGGGCTGTGGCCACGCTTGGAAGAGACGAGGTTGGGAAAAGAGAGGAATTAGACGTGAAACAACGGCCAAAAGGCTTCCCTGGTGGCTCAGACGGTAAAGCGTCTGCCTGTAATGCAGGAGACCTAGGTTCGATCCCTGGGTCAGGAAGATCCCCTGGAGAAGGAAATGGCAACCCACTCCAGTACTCTTGCCTGGAAAATCCCATGGATGGAGGAGGCTGGTAGGCTACAGTCCATGAGGTTGCAAAGAATCAGACACCACTGAGCAACTTCACCTTCACGCTCAATGGCCAAATAGCACAGTGTGACCTATGGGCTATTGTGATAAAGACGTGAACCATGAGAGCATCAGGGAAACCTGGGTCAAGCGGGGGGAAAGGGGCTATCATCATCCGGCTTCACTCTTTACAGACAGGGAAACTGAGGCTCATGGGGGCCAGAGCTGGGCCTTGGAAATGGGTCTGCCTGTCCCTAGAACTCACGTCCCCATGGGTCCAGACCTCTGATTTTTTATTTTTTATTTTTTACACACACCTCTTAGCAGTGGAGCTAAATTGGCCTTGCTTCTCACTCTCAGAACTCTCTCCCTGGTTCAGACTTGGCGGCATCCAAGTGTGTGTACTCATTAGTCAGTCGTGTCCGACTCTTTGCAACCCCATGTCCTATAGCCCACTGGGCTTCTCTTGTCCATGGAATTTTTCAGGCAAGAATGCTGGATGAGCTGCCATTTTCCTCCTCCAGGAGGTCTTCCCAACCCAGGGATCAAACCTGCATCTCCAGCGCCACATGGGAAGCCAAAACTCCAAGTATGAGAAAACTCTAAACACTCTCTGGAAAGAGCAGGGATGAAGCATCCTGCGTGAGCAGGACTGGCCAGGCCCCTCCTCTCACCCTGCCCATGTGAACCCATCTTTGCCCACCTGCCAGCCTCCCCTCCCTCAGGGAGGGTCCTCACCTTGGTGAATGCAGGTAGGTAAATGTGGTCGGAGCTGGGAGGCACCTGGATGGCTCAGGGTGAAGAACGCGCTAGACATATGCTACAGGGTTGGGAAGAAAACAGAGGCTGGTCCCAAAAGGTCCTTTGTTTTGTTCCCTGTAGTTCAACCCTGAAAAAGGCTGAAATGCACAGAGACAAATTCTCCTCCGTTCTCATCTCCACTAAGCCCAAATTGAGACATTTATTGGAGCTGAATTTAAAGTTTTTAAAAATCTCTTTCATCCTAAAGGGAAAAACTGTGTACCTGGTGTGCCCTGTAATAATGGCTGTAATTAATCCTTTGAAGGTCTGTGCAATGCAGTAGATGGGGCGCCGGCTGCTCCTGGGCTTTGCAGCCTGTGGCTTGAGGACAAAGACTGCAGGATGGAGAGCTCATAGCACAGCAGGAGACCCAAGGGCCTCCTTCTGTCGGCTCCTCTGTGACACCCTCGCCCGCTGTCTCCCATGGATGTCAGCTCTGGGGGGAAACGTTACAGTTTGAAAATCAACTCTCCCACGCTTGGCTATAAATCTTGTATGGAAAATTGAAGACGAAAAACACATTTCTTTTTCATCGGTCTCATTTGTCTAATAAATGCCTCAGGGACTCACAGCTCAATCAATGCTTCCAATCTCCTGAAATTAAATTATCTTCTTTTCGTGAGTGAGATAAAAATGATTGAAGTAGGTGGAATAATTTGGGTCTTATCTTAGCATTATTGACTGAATGGCGTTACCATCAGTGATTTTTCCTCTCCTGTGTTATTTATTTCAAGGATTACCTAAGATTGCTGAATACACACACACACACACATATATGTATCAGGCTTCCCAGGTGGCACTGGGGGTGAGGAACGCTCCTGCCAGTGCAGGACATTTAAGAGATGCAGGTTCAACCCCTGGGTTAGGAAAATCCCCTGGAGGAGGGCATGGCAACTCACTCCAGGATTCTTGCCTAGAGAATCCCATGGACAGAGGAGCCTGGCGGGAGACGGCCCATAGAGTCAAAAAGAGTTGGACACGACTGAAGCGGCTTAGCACACACACACGTATGTGTTATTTCACTAAAGAGTGTGCTTGCAAACCAGCCATGCTCATTAAAGAGAAGGTGCTGCCATCTATCTCTTGGAGCAGAAGTGGAAACTGGAGGCCAGTCATCTTCCTTAAGTGAAAGTGGATTTAATCCCCTCCAATTCAGACGATTCATACCAAATATAGAGCATTCTTACATAAGACATATAAACACCCAAATTAGAACTACAGAAGAAACGCAGAAAAACACCTCCATCCTTTGATAAGAATAGCTTGTCTTGGAATGTTTTAATGCTTTGTGTATTATACAAACGTTTATTTGGTAACCACTACATGCTAGACTGAAGGCTGGTTTTTATGAATAGAAAGATGGATACCAGAGGCCTGATATCCCACAAGCACACATAGAAATAAACACTGTTAACAGAGTGTGTAAATACTATCGTGGGGCTATATAACTGGGCCCTGAATGGGAGAGTTTGGGATGGGGAAAAACCTGAAGGACATGTTTTCTAAAGCAGCGCTGCTCAGCAGCAGTTTCTGTGATGATGAAAACGTCCAGTTTCTTCACTAGGACGACAGCCACCAGACACACATGGCTCTTGAGCACGAGAAATGTTTAGTTTTGTTTAGTTTTCATCAGTTTGAATAGTGGCTCCCATGTTGGCTAGCACAGTTCTGAAGCAATAATTCTCAAACCTTCAGTCTGTATCAGAGCCATCTAAAGATCTTCTCAGACCTGATTTAGCAGGGATGGGGCCCAAGAATTTGCACCATTACAAGCCCAGGTGACTCTGATGCTTCAGGTCCAGGGGTCTCACCCTGAAAAGCACTGCTCTAAAGGACACGAGTCCTTAGAGGTCAGAATAAGACTGTCTGCTCTTTGCCTGTAGACTTGCTGTGAGGCAAATGAAGTTAGCCATGACCGTCATCGGAAGTGCTTCAGCAATGTCTTCAGGTGGTCAGAATTTCTAAAACTTGTAAAACCCAGGTTGGTTAAGACCTCCATCGTCTACTTTGGCAAACTCTCCATCACATTTCCCCCTTCTGTCCAGTGTGTGGAGGGACCAATTGTATTTGCGGGCTGGTGTTAAGGGCAGATTGAATTGGACATCCATTTTGTTGATTGCTGCTGCTGCTGCTGCTGCTAAGTTGCTTCAGTTGTATCCAACCCTGTGCGACCCCATAGACGGCAGCCCACCAGGCTCCCTGATCCCTGGGATTCTCCAGGCAAGAACACTGGAGTGGGTTGCCATTTCCTTCTCCAATGCATGAAAGTGAAAAGTGAAAATGAAGTCGCTCAGTCGTGTCCGACTCTTTGCGACCTCATGGACTGCAGCCTACCAGGCTCCTCCAACCATGGGGTTTTGGTTGACTAACTGGGACATATTTTTGTGGTTTCCGGCCACTAGCATGTATGGAGTTACTGCACACAGCTCTCATGTAGGAATTGCGCCCAGGAATTCTCCCACCAGCCCTCTGCTTACCTGTCAGCACTGAGTAGATTAGAGCCTGGAGGTCGTTGCCTTATAGATACTCCATAGCATCAGACAGAAGTATGTAGGTCATGGTGGAGAAACAAGGTTTGAAATGGAATCTGTGGAATTGTTTCTTATCATCAGATGTTTAAAATTATAAGTGGGAGCTTCAGTAGTCAAAAGGGAAACACTTGCCTATAGAAATCTATTTGGTGATTCAGCTAATACACTTATTCACAAGACATCCCCTTTTTGCTTATTTAATTTCTTTTGATAAAGAGAAAGATGTTTTCACTAAAGCTTGAAAAGACTGTTTTACCACTGAATTTGCAAGAGGTTTTGAAATATATCAAAAAACAAGTGAAAAATTTCAGAGACCTAATCTGGATATAGAAAAGAGGCATTTATTTTGGTCATCACTCAATTTACTTATTAAAAACCAAGAGAAATATCCAGCAAAAAATTAATGGGATATAAAACAAAAGCCATAAGTTGAACAATGTAGTAATCAGTAAGAATTATTCTGATATTGAGAAGTAAATTCTACCAATTTTGTTTCTTTATATTAAACCAAAAATAGTAATTCATTCAGAGGAAGTAATGTATTTTGAGTGGAAATAAAGAATAGACTCTTTGGATTGTTTGATAATCTGATTAATAAAAAGGAGTCCATTCTACAAGGAAAATGGGAAAATATTTAACTCTTACTGGTTTGGCACAAACCACAGATAGTGGAATTGACAACAATAACCTAAAACTCATAAGAAGCCACTAAACCAAGGCCTCGGTGACAAAATGATTTATGAGTGTTTCCAATGCAAAGATTTTTTTTTAAGAGATTAATCAGTGTATTAAAAAAAAAAAAAGTCCTACAAAGAGTCCTTGAAAATCTACTGTATAGCCCAGGGAACTACATTCAATGTCTTTTGATAACATGTATAATAACTGGAAAAAGAATATATCTATATATATACAAATATAACTGAATTATTTTGCTGTACACCTGAAACATTGTAAGTAACTATGTTTCAGTATGGAGAAAGAAATACTGCAACCCACTGCAGTATTCTTGCCTGGAGAATCCCACGGACAGAAGAGCCTGGTGGGCTGCAGTCTGAGGGGGTCGCAAAGAGTCGGACACAACTTCCGACTCTTCTTGAAGCATATACTTCAATTATTGAAGCATATACTCCAATCATTTTTTAAAAAAAGTCTCCCTCTGAAGCTATTCCTCAAAAAAATAAACAAACAAATAAAATAAAACTGAAAACTCTTTATTGCATGAATGAAACTCAGTAGATGTTTTCCCAAATTTGACGACAGCCCTAAAACTTAACCAATAACAAAATGAGAAGCCACACAATCATTTTTCGCAAACTAGCAATAGTTCAGAAAAACCTGACCAACATCAATCAACAATGCTGGAGGAAAGACTATATTATCTTTCTAGTCTCTTTGTAGAAAAATATGACAAAGTTGCCATCTGAAGAGAGCGAAAGTCACAAAAATCTAGGAGGGACAAGCACTTGTGGAGGAAAAGCAGGTATTAAGAGTTGATTAAAATGTTATTTTTACAAATTTTGCAACGTCTTGCTATTTGTTGACATTTAAAATTTAATGATTTTATTATTTTAATTTAGTGATTTTAAATTTAATGATATATCATTTCTTCTGTCACTTGAATATTCAATGTAAAGATTCATTTTTATGTACAATTTTACTAATTTTTTCTTAAAGAAGACCTGGAACTTGTGAGTTTCATGCTCCACAAAGCCTGGATATATTCCTGTCCTTCTCCAAGTATTTATGAAGTGAGTTGGAAAAGACCTCTAAGCAAATGGACCTGGGAAAGATTTTCTCTACTTGTGCACCCCCAGCGCCCAGCACGCGTTGCTGCTGTGGCTTGGTCACTTGGTTGTGTCAGACTCTTTGTGACCCCAGGGACCGTAGGCCGCCAGGCTCCCCTGTCCATGGGATTCTCCAGGCAAGAATACTGGAGTGGGTTGCCATTTCCTTCTCCGGGGATCTTCCCGACCCAGAGATTGAACCCACGTCTCCTGTGTCTCCTGCATTGGCAGGCAGGTTCTTTACCACTGAGCCACCAAGGAAGCCCCCCCTAGCACATAGTAGGCATTTAATAAAAACGTGTTAAAGGACAAATGAAGAGTGAAGCTATGAGCAAAAACGGTAAGTAATTATCCTAGCCAGAGCGATAGCATCAGGAGGGGAGATGGAACCCACAGAAGGCAGAGCACACCCTGACGCTTGTCACTGGGATGGGGAAGCCACAGGATGGATGTCAGAGGAGAGAGATGACCAGGGCAATGAAACTGGGACAAGTTTATGGAAACGCGGCTCCGAAGCAGAGGGAAGGAGAGAAGGCGGCTGGGGAAGGATGGGTCGGACCAGGGATGCAGGTGGGAACCCACGTGACCTGCTTGAAAGGGGCAAACCAGTTGGTGAGAGCAGGAAGGCTGGACAGGAGAGTCTGAAGGGCAAGCTTGGAGCTGCTTTGGGATAATTAGCCAGGAAAGCCACCCAACCAGAGCTTGGTTCCATCTTGAGGAGAGAAAAGACAGCACACTGGGTCTGTCCTTGGGGAGACATGTGTGCGTGGGGTTCAGAATGCCTCGTCCCCACAGTGGGAGGAGGTCTGGGAAAGAGAGGCCCCCAGCAAGGAGACCAGACCAGAGATGATTCCACCAGCTCAGGAAGCTGGGCGCAGAGTCCAGGGCTGGGGAGACAGGGTGAAAACAGGAAAGGAGGTGCAGGACCGAGACACAGCACAAAAAATAAGGGCTAGTTGGGGGGCAGCGATTTGTCTGTTAACATTTATTGAACGCCTACTATATAGCAGAGGCTTTTTCACGGGCCACTTCATTGACTCCTCAAACTCTCCTGCGATAAGAGAGACTGTCGTGCCCCAGACACAGGTTAGGGAAGCAGGGCTCAGGAAGAGACGACCCTCTGTGCCAGGCAGGCAGGATCCAGGGTGGGCATCTCCGAATCTGTCCTCCTCAGGCTCGTGATCCTTGCAGACCCCAGTGGCCACAGGGAACGGGGAGAGGGCAAGTCAAGAACAGCTTCTGACTTTGCCCCCTGGAGGCTGAAGGCCGTCTGTCAGAGAGCCGGGTGGTGGGGGGCGGGAAGATCCAGGCAGAACCTTCTGGAGGCATGTTTCTACTTGAACAGCTGGAGGACAGCTTCTTTGTCCTTGTTCTCCCAGCCTGACAAGTATTTTGAGCCCTGAGACTTTGAGAGAATCACTCTGCAGCTGTCCCTGACATTTTAAAATCTGTTTCCAGTTTGAATGAAGTGGAATCTTCAATCTTGGATGTGAAAGTTGTTGCAAAAATAATAATAATAATAATAATTGCAGAAAGCAGTTTATTTCAGCTTTTCTTACTTGTTGCAACTGACCTTCTAAATAAAATATGTGATACAGGCAGGCTTCCCTGCCCCCCGTGAGGAAAGTCTGGGGGTCAGATCTAGAGCCAGCCAGGGCTGGGGGGCCCTGTATCTGCCTCCCAGAAATGGCTGTGCTCTGCCTTTCTACCCGTGGCTGGGTCATGGACACAAAGGAGGTTAAGCTGATAAGATGTGAGTACTTGCATGTATGTGTTTTCCAGTTTCTCCAACGGTCTGAAGCTTCATCCTTGGGGAAATTTTCAAAACTGGTGTATTCTCAAGAGAGATTATTTCTGCTGTTTGGGAAAGGAGAAACTATTTATGTATTTCCACAATTTACATTGCAACAAAGACATGTGGATTTATTTGAATATTTCCTGGCAGGGCAGCTTTGACATGCTATACTAATCTGCAAAGACAGCTCATTACAGCTGCATAAAAACATCCCCTGCTTACCCGCGGGGTGGGGGGGGGGGGTGGTGGAAAAAAAACACATTTACAAAAATCAAAAAGGCTGGTCACTTTAAAAGTTGCTCTTGCCATGGAAAATGCAAAAATTAAAGAAACCCAAAATGGTTACATCAGAACAGGAAGTTGACTTAAGACCCTATAGATCTTCTTCATGGTTTGAGGAAATGATATTAAAAGTGAAAGTAATGATCTCCGCTTGCACCAACGAGTTGAACATTACCTTTACATTTTCTTTTTAAATTAATCGAGTGCTATGCAGTTGCTGTGAAAGACACAAATGCAATGGAAACACACTTCTAGCATCTCCTTCCTTCGCTGCCTGTCACAGATTATTGGACCGCCGTGATGTTTGCATATGTAACTTTCAGCATAAGATTCATAGTATATATTCCAAGGATACAGTGTTCACTTCTTGCTCAAACAATGCGAGCTTCTTGACCCTGTCTCCCTAGCTACATCATAAACCTCCTCCGCGTGGAGCGTCCATCGGGGCTATCACATCGTCCTCTTGGGCCTTGGGGCACGAGGAATCAAGGCCAGCACACTGACGCTTATCCTGCTCATTACACTGTGAGTGACCAAGGCCTTTGTCTCTGACCCCAAGTTTCGCATCTTGTGCCCACACCCATGAAGCAGTAACAGGTAAGCCCCTCAGCTTCCAGGGAAGGTAAAATCTGTGACTCTCCACAGTTCTTAACAATTGTTTAAGAAAAAGTCAGTGCATTACAAAGTTTATAACATATGTAGAAGTTAAATGAGTATGATAGAATAAGCCATGAGAGAGATTAAATGGAAATGTATTTACTGCAAATTTTTATGGATGCGTGCTATAACAGAGCAACGCTGTTCTAACAAACATATACCATAAACCAGAAATGCAGGCCATATATGTAACCTTAAATTCTCTAGCTGCCACATTGGAGACATAAAAAAGAGGAAGTTAATGGTAGTGTTTTATTTAACTCAGCATCTTCAAAATACGATCATTTCAACATTCAATCAACATAAAAAAATTCAGTTATGTATTTTACATTCTTTTCTTATACTAATTCTTTGAAAATGAGTGTATATTTAAACCACCAGCATCATCTGTTCATTTTAGCCCCATTTCAGATGCTAACATAGCTACAGACTGACCTATGGGACAGCACAGCTCTAAAACCACCACTGACAACATAAAACAAGGATGGACGGCTGGAAAGTGGATAGAGATAACATGGAATACTAAAGAAATACTGTCTTAACCCAGAAGAAGTCAGGAAAGAAAAAAACAGGCTGAGAGGCGATGGCACAAATGACCCATTTGGATATGGCACACCAATTCTTCACCTCCAGAATGCAGGTAAGGTGAGCACGGACAGGTCGTGTGAAGAATTTTGGTCCTAAATATGCCATTGACAATCTTTGGGGATTTCGACGAGAGACCTCATCCTTCTCAATTTGCATATACTTCTTTATCATGCAGTGTGTCTGTTTATGGCAGCAATAAACGTTACATTTCAGAAAGTGGATTTGGATGTTAGCCCCAGATTTGAGTCTGGACTCTGCCCTCATGTGACTTTGGGCAAATTGCTTAATGGTCCTAAAGTTCAGTTTTTTCTTCTCCATAATGGGTATTAACATATACTATATTATATTATATTATAATATATATTCTATTATATAATGCCTACCTTAAATCCACGTAATACACAGTGTCCATCATTTTAGAAGCCTTCGAGAATATTAAGTTGTTTTATTATTATTATTAAGTCAACTAGGACTGTGAACTATGGGTTAGACACCATTCAAGGCAGCGATGACTCAAGGGTGAATGGCAAAGCCTCCTTCTTCAATAGAGAAGCCAGACATCTACCTGACTGCCTACTAACATGCCTATTATGAGGCTAAAGTAGGAGCCAAGAGAGAAGCATTAAGGTAAAAACACGTGCTCCTTAGTCAGTGTTCATAGTGTGATGTGCAATCTTTTTCTTTGAAAAAATACAGTATCCAGGGAGCCTGGAATAATCATGAATAAAGTTCTGTTCTGGTCATTATTTCAAAAAATTAGCAGACTTTATTCTACAAGTGAATGAGGAGCAAATTATTCTCCTTTAAGACTTCCCTGGTGGCTCAGATGGTAAAGAATCTGCCTGCAAACCAGGAGAACTGGGTTCGATCCCTGGGTCAGGAAGATCCCCTGGAGAAGGAAACGGCAGCCCACTCCAGTATTCTTGCCTGGAGAATTCCATGGACAGAGGAGCCTGGGGGCTACAGTCCATGGGGTCGCAGAGTCAATTACAAATGAGTGACTACCACTTTCACTTAACTTAAAAGAGCAGTTTCTATTTGTTCACTAAGAAGCTCCAATCTTTTGAATCTTACTGTTGGGACCTGGTATTTTATTGCTATTTTTCTTCTCTAGCATCCTTTTACAAAAGTATTGTGGTCACTCATGTATCTGACCTAGCCCCTAGTTTATAAAGTGAGAGTTATTCCGTAGAGAAGATTACCAGGTTTTTGATGCCAAATATACGGAGAAGGCAATGGCACCCCACTCCAGTACTCTTGCCTGGAAAATCCCATGGACGGAGGAGCCTGGAAGGGGTTGCTGAGGGTTGGACACAACTGAACAACTTCACTTTCTCTTTTCACTTTCATGCATTGGAGAAGGAAATGGCAACCCACTCCAGTGTTCTTGCCTGGAGAATCCAAGGGACGGGGGAGCCTGGTGGGCTGCCGTCTATGGGTTCGCACAGAGTCGGACACGACTGAAGCGACTTAGCAGCAGCAGCAGCATATAACAAGCACTTTTTCATACCAACTCAATTTAGTTTTGTTTTCAAGCCTGAAACATGGATTTAGCAAGATTCCTTGAATAGATGAGAGTCTGGGACTTTCAAGGGTCATACAGTGGTTGGTGGTGCGGCCAGAATGTGGATGAAAGCCAGCCTGATTGCACCCACCCCTCGTACATCTTCCTCTCCTGGTGGGTGCTTCGGAGAAGCTGCACAATAGTATTTCCCATTTGTTCAGAGTATGAGGGGTCGGTCACACATCTTCAGTTGCTCTTACCAAATATTCGGAGACTCTCCAAGCGGATCATATGCTCCAAGCTGCAGTAGCAACGGGTGGCAGCAATGGTCTGGGGTCACGAGTTCACTGACAACAGTGGCAGCCAGAACGATACCCGTGAAGCATTCTCCTTTTCCTACGTGACTTTTAAGTTGCGTGTGTGGGTTCTAAGTCGCTTCAGTTGTGTCTGACTCTTTGCAACCTTATGGGCTATAGCCCGCCAGGCTGCTCTGTCCATGGGATTCTGCAGGCAAGAATGCTGGAGTGGGTTGCCATGCCCTCCTCCAGGGATCTTCCCAACCCAGGGATCAAACCCACATCTCTTACGTCTCCTGCATTGCATTGGGTGCAGGTTCTTTGCCACTAGCACCACATGGGAAACCTGATTTCTAGTCTAATCATCTACAATTACAACAAAATTATTCAGGTTAATATAATATCTTATATCAAGAATTCGTATTTGTTTTTCTATATTACAAGCACTAAATATTTCTATGTTTTCTTAACAGTCTGTGTTGTCCTCTGGGTAAACCTAAGTCTTGAACAAATCTCACAGCAGGGTCTTCCTTACCTGCACCAGCTCGTACAACCATTTACCCCAAAGATAAAGAGCACTGGGCAAAAAAGGATGTAGCAGTAAATGTTTGTTGATTGGATTTTCAGGAAGATCTAAGTTCAGTAGCCCCTTACCTTCTGTTTCTCTTGTGCAAATCTGACATCATCATAGAAAAAGAGGCACTAGACACACAGGAGAATTTACAGAGGAATAAACGCACTGACCGATAATAATCGCATCACAAGTGCTTCACTGTTCTAGTGCTGAAATTAATGCAAATAAATTAAAGGTGAAACCAATACTTACCTGCTAAGTCAACGAAAACCATTTAAAAATAATAATGTCTGGTTGTTGAGGGGACTGTTATACTGTTTCTGGAAAACTGTGTGATAGGGTGTATCAAAAGCCTTAAAATCTGGTGATTCTTCACCCTTGCCGTGCCCCTGAAATACTATAAGTCAACCATAATCCAATAGAAAATATACATATTAAGAAAAAAATCTGGTGATTCTTTTCACGAAGCATTTCACTTTTAGGCATTTACCCTGAGGAAATAATCATGGCAGCACAAAAATATAGAAAGAAGAACATTCACTATAGCAGCATCTCCCATTATTTTGCTGTTAACAATAGTCGAAATGTCTAAAATATAAACTGATTAAGTAAATCATGATCAGTCCACGCGGCAGAATACTATACAGTTACTGAAACTCATGTCATGGAAGGGATTGTAAATGATCAGTGTAAATACTGTAGTATGTTACAGCATGTGCAGTTTGTATAGTGTGATTGTGTGTGTGAGTACCAAAAGAACATTTCACAAAATGTCAGTAGTGCTTATCTCTGGATGTTGAGATTATGGGTGATGATTTTTCTTCTTTGTCCAGCAGCTTCCCTGCCCCATCTCCCTGCAGGGGAGGGTTATCTCCAAAGTCTTTCAATTAGGATGTATTAATTTAAGAATGAGAAGAGAAAAAGAAACTGTGATGCATTTTTGAGAAACACTGACATCACACTTTAACTTCTTGGGGAGCCCAGACTCTCAGGCAAGGGCGAGCTCTTGCTTTGCCCTACCTAGGAGATGACTCAACAAATCCAGAAGTGCAGTCTCCAAGGCCAAAAAGATGAGCTTATTGGGTCACACCCATCCTCTGTATTTCATCCATTCAGTCTAAAGTGTTTTACTGAGTACCTGCTCTGTGCTAGGCACTAGGGGTACAACAGTCAGGAGGAGAAGAGGGAAAGAGAAAGGAGAAAGGATGCAAAGGAGGGAGGGAAGAAGAAAGCCTTCTAATGCACTATGAGGGACTCTGACCTCAACGACGTGGTGCCCAGGAGCAGCGCTGTGAGCCAGCCCTCAGGTACACAAGCTTGTTCTGGAGGGAGTTGCCAGGGTTGGCACAGCTTCCTTCAGCGCTCAGGCACTAAGGTGAGAAAGAAGTACAAGCATCCAGTGCAAGTAACAGGACGGGCTGGAGATGCTGGCTCAGGAGGGAGCAGGGTTGCTATAGAGACAGAGAGAGGGCTGGGCCAGCAGGGGTCGGAGCAGAAGAGACCAGACCACAGTTGAATCTTGTGGCCACATTCTGGGGCCCACTGAAGGGCTCTGGATCTGAGAGCATCTGGGGGATCCTAGGAGACACCAAGGAGCCCCATCCTGGGTGGCAGCAGGCAGACTTGAGCAGAAAGAGACCCTCATGCAGTCACAAGGAAATCACCCAGTGATGCACAGACTATTTTTAAGTGACTTCATCTTTGACTCCCTGCCAGGGAGTCTCCGATCTTAAGGTTCAAAAGCTCGAACAAAGGAAAGACCATCTTTTTGAGCATGAAGTGACAACGTGGGGCGGTGGCTTTCCAACACAATTAAATTCTAGGTGAGTAGAGGCCACAGCTGTGAAAAGCACGGTTTTGCCTGGAAAGTACAAAGTGCCTTTTCCCCGCTTTATTCATCAATAACCCTACAATTGGAGCTGACACATCCAAGCTTCAAAGCGAAAACAAAGAGCTCAGTTTGTGAATATTAAGCGGCTTGCTGAGAGATGGTCTGACCCTTAGGTTTCAGCAGCGTCCAGTGGTGACAGAAAAGGGGCCTACCGTTCATTAGACCCCTTCAGGGCTGGGCGGCTCACTGGCCAGCTGAGGGCTCTCTCTTCCGAATTCTCAAGGGCCTGTTTTCCATTTCTAGTGGGGAAGAGACTTCTTCTAATGAGAAGGTATTTATGTCCATCCATTTAGTCACCTGCCATGGGATGCAGGGCCTGGCTTTGGCTGAAAAGAAACGTCTGCAAACCAGATTACTGAGAAACTCTTGAACCTGGCACACAGCACTTCTCCCCGACTCTGCTTTCCTCTAAAAATGTAAAGTATTAATTTTTTAAAATAAAAGGTGGAGTCTCCTGGGGGTGGATCTCTCAGAGGCCCAAGAGGCTGTGGGAAGACTACTGAAGACCCTCGCTGGGTGGCACCAACCCTATGAGACTCACATGTTACCCACACTACAAACAGTAGATGTGAAAATAGTTAAGGAGCAAAACCTCACCGCTCAGCCCTGGAGTGGCGGAGGGTTGGGGCAGGGGGGGGGCACTAAATGGGGTCACTCAGGAGGTAGCACGGCTTCCTGCCATCTGCACGGGCAAGGAGCTGTTGTTCCGGTTGTGCTCAATCCGGAATACGAGAGTGAGAGGAGATCACACCTGTCCCCTCCCTCCGCAGGGTGGCAGAGACCAGGGTCAGCCCACAGAGGAAGGGAGCAAAGTGGCAGCACTCTAGGAGGGGAACTGTCGCCTAGTATCACAAATATCGGAGAGCAGCCACCGTCGAGTGCAGTGGACCATTCCGGAATGCAGAAGACACACTGGCGTGGGAGACAGAGTCCTGAGTAGTCAGAGCTGTTGGCCCGCTGTCGGCACGTGAAGTATATTGATGGCTCACGCTGGCCTGAAGCCCCATCCACGCACCGCAGAAGGGCTGCGTGCGCCCGGGCGTGAACCCCTGTCCTGTCCGCAGTGCGCACACATGCACAGACACACATACACACACGCGCGCACACACACATATGCATTGCTGGAGTGTTTAAGTCTCCACGAAACCTGTGAGGGTCACGGGGTGGCGAGGAAGCCCCTTAGAATCCAGTCCCCGCAGCAAGAACTCCAGCATCCAATCCGTCCTGAGACGACCCTTAGCTCGCCCCGCCTGCCGCCGGCCGCTTGCTCCGCCCCCAGCGGCTCGCCCCGCCTGCCGCCGGCGGCTTGCTCCGCCCCCAGCGGCTCGCCCCGCCTGCCGCCGGCCGCTTGCTCCGCCCCCAGCGGCTCGCCCCGCCTGCTGCTGGCCGCTTGCTCCGCCCCCAGCGGCGGCGTGTCAGCGGCTCCCGCCTGGCTCTCTGCCCCCACTCCCTTCTCTCTCCCTTCCCTCACGCTCTGCAGCAGAGCCTGGCCACCTGCTGTCATCTTACCTTCTCCTGTGGGGCGGTGTCGCCCTCCTCCACTTCCGTCTTTGGACTCCTGCCCTCAGGCTCCCGCTCATCCTTACAGTCTCTCCTGAAACACGAGAGTTTTCTTAAGAGCGCGCACCGACCACCACCCTGATGAGAACATTCTTACCGGGCAAGAAAAGAAAGCCGCCATCGCCAAGCGAGCCTCTGTGGAAAGAAAGCAGCTGGCGACAGGAAGGAAGACGGTTATTTAAAAGAAGAAGGGAAATCTGAACGCTACAGAACAGTGCGGTGACTTCAGCAGGGCGTGGTCAGGGCCTCGAAGTCAACACCAGAGCTTGAGGGTATATTCAGTCACTATTTACATACACATACTATTTATATGCACGTAACTATTTACATGCACATAACAATACATACATGTAACATAGTTGCATACACATAAGGACAGAAGATGAGATGCTTGGATGGCATCACCAACATGATGGACATGAGTTTGAGTAAGCTCCAGGAGCTGGTGATGGACAAGGAGGCCTGGTGTGCTGCAGTCCATGGCGTCGCAAAGAGTCGGACATGACTGAGCAACTGAATCGAACTGAACTGAACCATCTTTCAGGGCTTCCCAGGAGGTGATAGTGGAAAAGAACCCACACCCAGTACAGGAGACATAAGAGACATGGGTTGGATCCCTGGGTTGGAAAGATCCCCTGGAGAAAGAAATGGCAGCCCACTCCAGTATTGCGGCCTGGAGAATCCCATGGACAGAGGAGCCTGGCGGGCTACAGCCTATAGAGTCGCAAAGAGTCGGACGGGATTGAAGCGACTTAGCACACAGGCCCACGATCGTCTTTCAAATAAGGACACAAACTGACCCTAATTTTATTTTATAATTAATATATAATTATTTTAATATACTGAGGAGCAGGACCTTCTCAGTGAATTTTTTGGCTGCCTTCATGAAGCTTCTGGTTAAAGGACTCAACACGCTCTGCTTTGACTGGACCAGGCAAGCAGTAGCTGATGATTTCAGGCAAGCCCTAGTTCTTGGGGAGCAGGACTCCTTAGAGCAAGTGGCTGGCTACTCCTCATCCTTTTACAGATGTGCTCCGTTTTACACAAAGTGTTGCCTGTCATTTAGCACAGAACATTTTGTTAAG
The DNA here is from genome assembly GCF_032405125.1 of Capricornis sumatraensis. Classification (NCBI taxonomy): domain Eukaryota; kingdom Metazoa; phylum Chordata; class Mammalia; order Artiodactyla; family Bovidae; genus Capricornis; species Capricornis sumatraensis. Next base: position 51,876,655 of record NC_091090.1, on the reverse strand, counting down.
AACTTAGATGAGTTTTTAAACAAATTGTACACTCTGCAACAGACCAAGTCCTCTGGTCTAGAGCAGAGCTTCTCACACTGTGGTCCCCAGACCAGCAGCAATGACCTCCCCTGGGCTTGTTAGAAACACAAGCCCTCAGCCCCACTGCAGACCTCTAGGACTGGGAACTTGGTGTGAAGGAGCCCTCCAAGTGAGGCTGACCCCCTCCTAAGTCCAAGAACCACTGTTTCAGACCCACCCCACCTCCAGAGCCTCTCAATAGTCCATGCTGGATATTTCTAGATGCCAAGGTGTGTGCTTAGTCTCTCAGTCGTGTCCAACTCTTTGCAACCCCGTGGACGGTAGCCCATCAGGCTCCTCTGTCCATGGGATTTCCCAGGCAAGAATATTGGAGCGGGTTGCCTTGTCCTTCTCCAGGGGATCTTCCCGACCCAGGGATTGAATCTGCGTTTCCTGCATTGGCAGGCCGATTCTCTACCACTGCGCCACCTGGAAAGCCCCTAGATGTCAAAACAGCCTCTGAATGATGACTCTTTTCATGGCAAGGTCCTTTGATTTACGAAAGTCTGCAGCCCAGTCCTCAGATGAGCTGGCCTCCCTCTTGGGGCTGCTCATGGGGTATCTCTCCTGCCGGCCTCTCCTGGTCCTCCACCTGGTGGGTGGGGCTGCCCTCAGGGGTGGAGGGGCGTGGCCTCAGCTGCTGTTTTCCCTGATTGTTCAGAGCCCTCTCAAAGAGGAGCCCTCAGCGGTCCCTAGAGAAAGGCTCCACATCCCTGTCCTGGAGTCACTGCTGGTCGCAGGCTCCCAGGGCCCACAGCTCTCGCCTTATGCTCTCACCTCAACTCCGTTCACAGCGCGCCGCCCTCCTGCCCACTCAGACCCTGCAGAGCGTAGAAGTTTACCTGCCTCTCCTCTCCTCTGGGGCTCAGATTTCCCCTTGGGTTTCACAAAAAGCCAGTGGTTCTTCAATTTGAACGGGTGTCAGACCCGCCTGATGGGCTTATTAAGACACAGTGCCGGCCCCGCCCAGGAGTTTCCGATTCAGCGGGTTCTCAGCCTGCAGTGGAAGAAATTACATTTCTAACAAGCTCTTGGTGCAAGTTGATGCTGTGGTCTAGGAATCCTACTTTGAACATCTCTGTTGAAAACCAACATCATTGAACCTAGAAAACAAACAACAACAAAAAAAACAGTCCCCAAATGACCACACCCTTTCATATCCCAAGAAATCCAAAGTATCTTTCAATTAAGTCAACTTATTTCACTGGTAATTAAGTTGCACTTACTGTGAAAAAAGAAGTTTTGAAGTTAGTTTAATTCTTCTTTAAGCCAACAGGAGAAATAGTCAATTTACTCAATGTGCTCAGAAAAAAGCTTTTCTTCCCAGGGGAAATAGTGTTCTCTGCAGCTTCTACAATCTGCTGGCCCCAGCCCTGACTCTGGTTCCTTTAAGCTAAGGAGGAGCTGGGGTTGGGCTGGGGACCAGGGGTGAGAAGCTTCACTGTCACAATGCAGGACAACGGAGGATGGGGGACAGGGAGAGAGACTCTCGGCTTTGAATAAGAATCGGGAGGTGACATCCGTAACCCTGCCGCTGACCTGAACCATCAGGCCCCCGGCTTCCTAGGGAAGCCCTGACTTCACCTTTCCCCATCCTTCCCACTAAGCTGAGCCCAGAAACAGAACCCAGCTCACTTCTCAGGGCTCTTGCCTGCATCTCCTCTCCAGAGACCACAGCAGCTGCCCCCAAGGACACAGCCCTGCTCCCCCAGCTGAAGTCTGAATCCCGGAGTGGAAGCCAGAGCGAAGTGCCAACAGGGCAAGAGCCTCATTCCAGACCTCAGAGGTCCTTCTGCAGCCCTCCAAAGGCTAGACCCCACGGGCTGGCCCCAGCCAGACCCCCAGTCCATAACCCACATCAGAGCCCCCTTGGGACAGTATGCCAGTGATGGAAAACACGTAGAGGCCTGTGGTTTTGCTCTCCTGAGTTCACTGTTCTACCTGGGGGTGGGCTTCCAGGGAGGGTGGGTCTGTACTCTGGGCAAGGCTGCACAGAGGGGCCACTTATAAGGAAGGGAGGGCTGTGGGGAGGGCGGGGCTACAAGGAGGGCAGGGTTACAAGGAGGGCGGTTTGCTGCTGCTGCTGCTGCTGCTGCTGCTGCTAAGTCACTTCAGTCGTGTCCAACTCTGTGCAACCCCATAGACGGCAGCCTGGTACAGGCCCAGCCAAAAGGTCACGTGTTACTTGCTGCCCTTTCTCTTTGAGAACAGAAAGTCAAACATCACCCACCCCAGACCTAGACTAGCCTCGCCTGTTGATTCAAGCTCCAAAGGTTCAGGGAACCGCATTCAAAGGCCACTGCTAGCTGCCTTTGGACTTCCCTGGTGGCTCAGTAAAGAATCCGGACACTGCCTGCAATGCAGGAGACCGAGGTTCGATCCCTAGGTGGGGAGGATCCCCTGGAGAAGGAAATGGCAACCCACTCCAGTATTCTTGCCTGGAGAATCCCATGGACAGAGGAACCTGGTGGGTTATCCAAGTCCCTGGGGTCTCAACGAGTTGGACACCGCTTAGAGACTAAATTACTGCCAACTGCCTTTTGCTTCTCACAGTGGTTCCCCAGGAGCATAAAACAGAAGAAGTGAAACTGATCATGTCACCGCTTGATAAGGGAGGAGGAAGCACATGGACGGTGCTGTTTATTGGGCCCTGTTATCGTGCAGGTCACACACAGGGTCTCCGCGCCATGAAAGGGTTCGCAGCTGCCCTTCTCATCTGGACTCTGCTGTCTCCCCGGAGAGCTGGCGGGGAGGCCTGGCCCACGCACACGGCCTGCAGGAACGGGAATCTGCAAGTGCTCTACCAGAGCTGCGGTAAGTGCTTTCTGAACGTCAGTTTCTGTTTACAGGGAAGGCAAGGCCCACACATTGAGATGCTCTTCACTTTATGGGAGTGGAGGAAGGGCAGGGAGACAGGGAATGAATGGGTAGGTGTGGACCACGGGAAGCCCTGGGCAGGAGAAGCGGTCTGGCGGGAGAGAGCTGGAGAGCATGACCAGAGGGCTGGAAAACCACAGTGACTCTAGATCAGAAGGGAAAGAAGATCTGCCTGCAATGCGGAAGACCTGGGTTCGATCCCCGGGTCAGAGAAGAGAGGTGGCTGCCCACTCCAGTCTTTTTGCCTGGAGAATTCCGTGGACAGAGCGTCCTTGCGGGCTACCATGCATAAGATCACTAACCTCACAGAGCCCAAAATAGAGCAGACTGTCCAGTGAGTCTACCAAGTCATGAAACCTCGCCAGTTCAGGATCAGGAAGAGAAGCTTCCATCAGTTCAGTTCAGTCGCTCAGCCGTGTCCAACTCTGCGGCCCCATGGACAGAAGCACACTAGGCTTTCCTGTCCATCACCAACTCCCGGAGCTTTCTCAAACTCATGTCCACCGAGTCGGTGATGCCATCATGGTGAAGCTTCCATGACCTCCCCCGATTGCTCACCCGGGGCACCTCTCCAGATTACGTTGTTTGCGAGTTGAGTGAAAAGATCGTTTATGACAAAGGAGAAGATTCATATCCTTCTGAAGATGCTGCCAGAACTCCTCTCACAGCAGCAGCATCATTTATTCATTCAACAAACACTTATCAGGCTGCTGCCAATGCCATGGTTTTCTCTAGCTCTGGACATGATAAGAGGGAATGAGCCAAGGCGGTTACCCCACCAGGCAAGCGTGGACACCAACCAGTGCTGCAGCCTAGTGAACAGAGTGCAGGGAGCTGCTGTGGTCGGATCTGAGCGGAGTCTTGGGGGTATGTTTGTTTTCTGGGGCCATCAAAACACCACGGACTGAGGGGCTTTGACAGTAGAGGCTGCAAGTCTTGCAAGACCAGGGTGCCAGCAGGACTCATTTCTCCTGGGCCTGCAGGTGGCCTCCTTCTCCTCCTGTCTTCACCTGCTCTTTGTTCTGTGCCCACATGTTGCTTGTGTGTCTGTGTCCATTCTCACGAGGACATCAGTCATATCGGATTACAGCCCACCCATTCAGGAAGATCCCCTGGAGGAGGAAGTGGCAACCCACTCCAGGAGTCTTGCCTGGGAAATCCCATGGACAGGGGAGCCTGGCAGGCTACAGTCCATGGGGTTGCAAGGAACTGGACAGGACTGGGTGGCTAAGCACATATACACACGTTCAGTTCATAAAGGGGGCCTGAGCAGGGAGAAATGAGCCCAGTCTCAGGATCGCATGTTGAATGATGAGAGGGACTGGCTCACGACGTCATGACCTTGTGAAACATGACATCTTGGTGGTAGACAGGGGGCAAAATGCTGCTCAGACTACAGGGGGTGGAAAGCAGATGCCCTTTAAGTATCCAAGCTGGCCCCACAATATGCCAAGGAGGGGCATCAATGTTACACTGAGCAGAAGCTGGGCCCTATGACTGGCACCCAAGGAGCTGCCTCACAGATGTCCAGACTTGACTCTTTTAAAAAGAGGGAACATAGAAGATTGAAATACACACACACACACACACACACACACGCACACAAATTTTGTTTACTGTAGAAGAGAAGGAAAGGCTGGGTGCTGGAAGTGTTCATCGCCTTCCTCTTGCTCTTCCCTTGGGGATGGGATGCTTTCTGCTGGCATCTGTTCATTTTCAGGGCAGGATGCGAAGCAAAAGTTGAGATGAATGCACCACTCGGGATTTGTTTTTCCAGTTCACCCTCCCATAAACGGTTGCCATGGCTGGTCCACCCCTCAGACCAGCCTGCAGCCTGCATCCAAGCCTGGCAACCACCTTTCCCACCGCTGCCAGGAGCAGATGCTCCAGGGAAACGGATCGTGTCGCCACTGCCTGGGGAGCACCCCTCCCTCTGAAGGGGCGGGTGCTCTGTGAAATCAGTGAGTGCTGGTCACAGCCTTGCTCTAAGCACTCAGTGGAAGGAACGGGGGAGACACAGTTCTAGTCCAAGAGCGGCGGGAGGAGGAGCCAAGCAACAGGGTAAATGCCCCGTGGGAAGGGCTGGACTAGAGACGGTGTCCTGCACCGGGGATGTGCTGATGGCTGGAGAGGGTGAGGCTGAGTCTAAGCCACCAGGGAACCTGTCCTCAAGCTTGAGTTCAACCATGTAGGATGATGAGAATAGTGATTACAGCATCTCATGTTCATAAGGGGTACATGTGTTAGGTGTCACACTAAGTACTTTCTAAGCGTTATTTTTATTTACAGATGTGTAAACTGAGGGTGCATGCTAAGTCACTTCAGTTGTGTCTGACTCTTTGCCACCCCATGGACTGTAGCCCGCCAGGCTCCTATGTCCATGGGATTCTGCAGGCAAGAATACAGGAGGGGGTTGCCATGCCCTCCTCCGGGGGATCTTCCAACCCAGGGATCGAACCCAGGTCTCCCGCATTGCAGGCAGATTCTTTACCATCTGAGCCACCAGGGAAGCCTGAGAATACTGCAGTGGGCTGCCATCCCCTCCTCTGGGGGATCTCCCAGGACCAGGGATGAAACCCTGCGTCAGATATGATGAGCAGTGAAACAACAACAAACTGAGGGTGAGTGACATCAGATAACTTTTCTGAGGCCACCAGGCATTACGTAAATACCTGTGGAGTTAAAATGCATTGATTCCAGGCCCACTCTGAATCAACTGGCATCTAGAATGTTGTCAGAAGGCAAATGGCATAGGGGTGGGAGCGGGAAGGAGCATTTAGGCTGAGGACCGTGTGAGTGAAGGCTGGGGAGCAGGTCCAGCCTCGGGGGCTGGGGAAGGGCTGGGACACAGCGAAGGGTGAGCGATTAGGTGGGAAGGGTGGGCAGAGTCCAGGGGTGATGGGTGCCTTTAATGTGTCAGTGTGACCAGGGCCTGCGATGCCCAGATGGCTGGTTAAACATCATGTCCGGGGTGTCTCTAAGATGTTTCCAGAGGAGATGAGCGCTGGCGCGGTGGACTGAGGAAAGCAGATGGTCCTCCCGGTGCGGGCGGGCAGCTCCCAACCTGTGAGGCCAGACGTCCGCACAAAGGCGGGGGCAGGGAGCACTCACTCTCTGCCTGACTGTGAGGCTGGGGTGCCCATCGCCCACTTGCAGTGCCCCCACCCCGGGTCTCAGGCCTTCGGGCCACACCACCGGCCTTCCTGGGGCTCCCGCTCACAGACGGCAGACTCTGAACGTCTCAGGCTCCACCATCGCACGAGCCTACACCGTGTAACAAGTCTCTTTCTAGGACAGATACAGGCATGTGTCGTGATCACCAACAGGTCATGACCTGTGTGGGGGATGGAAAAGAATCTCCAGGCAGGATGAAAGGAGAATAAAGTTTATTAGAGTGGGAGACACTCTTAGAACAGCGGGCTGGCTCCAGGGAGAGCCAACCCTTTCAAGAGCTAGTAGCCAATGTTTATAGCCTCTAAAAGAGAAAAAATTCCTACTGGGAGGGTGGCATTAGGTGATGGGTTACGATGCTATAAGGTGGCTAACAGGGTAGAAATTTTACCTAATATGGAGTCAGGGAACTGGCCACTGGCCTGAGGCTCATGGTAGCAGTTGCTATGGGTTTGGTCAGTTCCAGAGATGTTTGTCTTGTGACCTTGGTGCAGGATTCCACACAGAGGGCATAGGTTCAATCCCTGGTCTGGGAACTAAGATCCTCTATAATGCATGGTGCAGCAAAAGAAAAAAAAATCAATAATCCAGGAAGGAATTGCTGGGAGCCTACATTAGCATCATTTCAACATCCTTAATGTCAGAGGGAGGCTTTGGTGTACGCCGGGGTCAGCAGAGAGGAAAGTGGTGTCCTGGGAGCTCCTCCAGAGATGGGTCTCCCTCCCATCTTGCCAGCCATTGAGCTGTGGGGGACCAAATGGCTGCACGCCCTCCCTGATGGAGATGCCCCCTCAGCTGCTGCATTCGCTGCAGGACAGCCTCTCAAGGCGCCCCACCAGTGAGGCACGTAAAGACTGTGTGCTGTGATGCTGTGTCCAGGTCTGGGCTTTAGACGGCCTTGGGCACAGGGGGCTCCTGGAATCCCAGTACAGGTGTGCTCACATCACGATCATCCATGGATGTGGCAGAATCAGCAGTCCAGGATTCGCTGTCTTCCGGGTTTAGCGCTTCCTTTCCCCCTTCTCTGCCCGTTTTATAATCTCAGGGGGAAGGGGAGATCATAGGCTAGAAACTGTTCTGAACAATATAAAAATCCTCAAGGTGAAAGAAGGAACTTCACAAGCAGTTACTGGGCGCCGGGCTTAGACCAGGAAGTGAGCAGAAATGTCTGAAAAAGCAGAAGTCCTGCTCCATCCAAATGGTGGTGCTGCCACAGAGAAGGGAGTGACAGTCTTTACAAAAGCGAAAGGGGGGATTAAAGCAGTCGGGGGCCTTTCTTCTGTTAAATCCTAGGGCAGTTTCCAGGGCTAGAAAAAACCCAGGGGCCCCACCTCGCATACCTGCCCAAACATCCACCAGTGCGGTTATATCTGCTTCTGTCACAGAAAGACGGAGGTGGGTCACGAGAGTGCAGGTGATGAGAAGATGAACTAGAGATTGGGGGAAGCAGAGCCGGGAGGGGAATCATGAAGCCAGCACGTGGGGGCAGGGAGGTCAGGAAACTTACAACAGGGGAGGCCGCGTGAGGCCTAAGAGCTTGGGGTCTGGGGTCTGCAAACCTCACTCCAGCCCCTGGGCAATCCTGTTTCCTCTCGGTGATAGTCGAGGGTATGTGAGTTTCTTGCGGTGGTGGTAACAAGGTACCACTTGACGGTTAGCGGCTTTAAAGGATTCTTAAATCCTGAAGCATTTTGGAGGCCAGGAGTCCAAATTCAGTTTTGCTGGGTCCAAGGAGACCCTCCCTCGAACTCCCCAGGGGAGGAGACTTTCCTCGCCTCTTCCAGCGTCTGCGTCCCTGGCTCACAGCCCCTTCCTGCATTTCCAAAGCCAGCAGCACAGCGCCTGGCCTCTGCGGTCACATCCCTTCCTTCTTCCGTGTCCTGTCCCCCTCAGCCTCCCTCTTGGGAGGCCCCCTGAGATTAGGATGATCTCAGTCTCGGGATCCTTAGCTTCGTCACTTCTGCACAGTCCTCTGTGCCACCTGAGGGGACACTCACAGATCCTGGGGACGGAGACATGGATCTTTGGGAACCATTCTCCAGCCCACTGCACTGGGGATAAGAATCTTATCAGCATCTCAGGGCTGTGTGAGAATCAAGTGAAATGTGTTGAGCATATACTAAGCGCTCAGTAAATCTTTGCTGCTGGCAACTTGTGAGATACTTCACAGCTACTAGGGATATATTTGACTACAAGCTTCCTAGAAGTTGGGACTTCCCTGGTGGTTCAGACAGTCAAGAATCTGCCTGCAATATGGGAGACCTGGGTTCAATCCCTAGGTCAGAAAGATCCCCAGGATAATGGAATGGCAACCCACTTCAGTATTCTTGCCTGGGAAATCCCATGGACAGAAGATTCTGGAAGGCTACAGTCCATGGGGTTGCAAGGAGCTGGACACACTGAGCAACTAACATTACACCGTTTACAAAATCAAATCAGTTTTTAAGGAGATGTCCAGCTTTTCCTGACCCTGGGATAAGCCGTGAGGAACTTCTCCCGAGTGTAGATGTTACCCTGGACAGCATTTCCACAGGCAAAGCCACAGTGACTCACGCCTGGTGCCCCTCAGTGTGGACCAAGGGCTCATCACCAAAATGCAGCTGGGAATGATTTTGCAAAGGGCTGCAGTGGAACCTTCTCTGAGTGTGCACTTGCAGGTCTGGGGTGCTCAAGGGGAAGTTGGGTGCCCATAGGAATGAGTGAGTTGCATGTGGTCCAGGACTCATTCCATCCAAAAAAGTCACTGTGGCCATTGCTGCTGTTACTGCTGTGATGGGGTTTTGGTAAGAGTTGGAGAGCAGTTGTATTTTCTGACAACAGCCTTGAGTGTAGATCCTAGTGTTGTCACTTAACATGCCTTGACATCAACCAAGCAAAGAGGAGGATCAGAAAAAGTAAGAGACGTGCACACTGGTGGGGAACAGGTGCTCCCCTCCAAACCTCAACCCCAAACAACGGTTCTGGAGAGGAGGTTAGCTGAAAGAAAAGGGCCACCCACCCAGGAACTGTGTGCCATCTGGCTGGGTGTTGGTTCCTTCTCTGGGAAGCCTCGTGATGCTCCAGGACTTCCCTCTAGGATGTAGAGCAGCCGAGTGAGCATCTCGGGAGCCCTCTGCAGCCTTCCAGGGACCAAGCGCGTCCATCTGGGATCTGGGTGCAGCCACGAGGGGCATTCCTGAGCAGCAGGCAAAGGGCAAGCTGGCATTGTGAGGGACATGCCTCCCTGCAAGGGACCCAACAAGACTAAACTGTGCCTTGGCGTCTTCTTGAGAGTCTGTGCCAGTTTCCTCCACCAAGCCTCTCCACCTCTGGAACAGAACGAGGCCGGGGGGTTGGGGGGGCGGTGGCGGCGGTAACCAGCCAATGGCCGGGAGGAGGAAGAAAAAGATCCGGGGCCCATAAGGCACTGCTTCCAAGACTCCAGTTCAGTTTCAGTTCAGTCGCTCAGTCGAGTCTGACTCTTTGTGACCCCATGAATTGCAGCACGCCAGGCCTCCCTGTCCATCACCAACTCCTGGAGTTCACTGAAACTCACATCCACCGAGTTGGTGATGCCATCCAGCCATCTCATCCTCTGTCATCCCCTTCTCCTCCTGCTCCCAGTCCCTCCCAGTGTCAGAATCTTTTCCAATGAGTCAACTCTTCGCATGAGGTGGCCAAAGTACTGGCGTTTCAGCTTTAGCATCATTCCTTCCAAAGAACACCCAGGACGGATCTCCTTTAGAATGGACTGGTTGCATCTCCTTGCAGTCCAAGGGACTCTCAAGAGTCTTCTCCAACACCACAGCTCAAAAGCATCAATTCTTCCGCACTCAACTTTCTTCATAGTCCAACTCTCACATCCATACATGACCACTGGAAAAACCATAGCCTTGACTAGACAGACCTTTGTTGGCAAAGTAATGTCTCTGCTTTTCAATATGCTATCTAGGTTGGTCATAACTTTCCTTCCAAAGAGTAAGCATCTTTTAATTTCATGGTTGCAATCACTATCTGCAGTGATTTTGAAGCCCAGAAAAATAATGTCTGACACTGATTCCACTGTTTCCACTGGTCCCCATGAAGTGATGGGACTGGATGCCATGATCTTCATTTTCTGAATGTTGAGCGTTCAGCCAACTTTTTCACTCTCCACTTTCACTTTCATCAAGAGGCTTCTTAGTTCCTCTTCACTTTCTGCCGTAAGGGTGGTGTCATCTGCATATCTGAGGTTATTGATATTTCTCCCGGCAATCTTGATTCTAGCTTGTGCTTCTTCCAGCCCAGCATTTCTCATGATGTACTCTGCATCTAAGTTCAATAAGCAGGGTGACAATATACAAGGTGACAATTGACGTACTCCTTTTCATATTTGGAACCAGTCTGTTGTTCCATGTCTAGTTCTAACTCTTGCTTCCTGACCAAGCCTCCAGGGGGGGGTTAACCCTGCTGCCGGGAGCACAATGCGGTCAGTTCGGGTTCACCCGGCTGCCGGGGGGCCACAGTGAGGTCAGCCGACTCCCCTGAGTGAGGCCTGGCGTCGCTCCTCTGGCCGGATGGGCGTTGTGTGAGCCCCAGGAGAAATCTGGAGGAGCACGATCAGGTTCACCCTTAGCATCCTTTCCCGTAGCTGGGGCCTTTCTATTCGGGGGGCCTCTGTGTCTTTCAGTGTTCAATTCTATTAAGAGGTTTTCCTGGTGGCTCAGTCAATAAAGAATCCACCTGCAGTGAAAGAGATGAGGGTTTGATCCCTGGGTCAGGAAGATCCCCTAGAGAAGAAAATGGCAAACCACTCCAGTATTCTTGCCTGGAGAATTCCATGGAGAGAGGAGCCTGGCCACAGTGTTTGAGGTCACAAGAGTTCCACACAGTTGTAGCAACTAAGCCGCCACCATGTTCTATTAAAATATCCCTTTAAACAATTAAACTTTATTTGCATAATTAATAAACCAAAGCTTTGTAAATTTAAAAAATTGGTTTTCTCACAGGGATGCATCCATGGGTTGCAAACTTACTAGTAGAATTGTTTTAAGCAGGTAAACAAATACAACAGATTTCCTTAAATGCTTTAAAATCTTCAAAATCAGACAAACGCAGGTTATCACAGTGATTGTTCACTTACTAGGACCCTTTTCTTAAACTAGTGTCAAGCTATTCGTTGTTCAGTCGCTCAGTCATGTCCAGCTCTTTGCAACCCTGTGGACTGCAGCACACCCAGCTTCCCTGTCCTTCACCATCTCCCAGAGCTTCCTCAAACTCATGTCTATTGAGTCTGTGATGCCATCCAACCATCTCTACTGTGCATTTTACTTAATCATCTCTACACTGATATTTATTCTTCCTTGTATTCTTACTTTTTTTGGAGTTATAGCAATAAAAGTGTAAAAGTGTTAGTTACTCAGTTATGTCCAACTCTTTGCGACCCCATGGACTGTAAGCCCGCTAGGCTCCCCATCCATGGAATTCTCCAGGCTTGAATACTGGAACGGGTAGCCAATCTTTTCTCCAGGGGATCTTCACCACCCAGGGATCGAACCCAGGTCTCCCACATTGCAGGTAGATTCTTTACCATCTGAGCCACGAGGGAAGCCCAATTATAGCAATACCTAGGTCAGTATTTTCCTAGGGTATGTTCCAGACCAAACATAAAGCCTATCATTCAGACTAGCCAGGACAAAGGTTTTAAGTTACCAATTAATTGATTCTGGGCCTGGTGGCTGGCCAGCAAGTTGACGTCTCTGCACTTGAACTTGACCTATTACATCCTGAAGACCTTTCAGCCCCTTCCTGTCTCAGGGTTCCCTGTGTCCTGCTGCTTTTCAGCCGCTGATGTATATTTCTCTGGGTCATTGTGAAGTCACCATAGCATCATTATGCATCGACCTGGCCTGTCAGCATTGCTGGAAACATACACCCACCACCCTAATGTCAGAAAACACAGTGAGGGGATCATTTAGCAGCCACGATGGATTTTATCTTCTGCACAGCTGAGGCTCACCTTAACATATTTAGCAAACTTATTCTCTTAGAACATAGCACTGGGTTATCTTTTTACCTTGTGTTTGCTGATGCTGGTTTGACTCTCGTCCAGCTTTCAATCCAGTTTTTATATAAGACCACTTAAACTGATCAATCCTTCTGTTCTAATTTTTTCCAAGCCCTTGTGTTCATATATATATTTATACACGTTATATTTTTTTTCATGTATTTTTTTCCTGGCTTATTCATGATGCTTTGTCTTCACTCCTACCTACTTACAAAGATAGAAACAAACCCCGCGGTTCTCTCTAGCCTATCCAAACTGGTGGAAACGTTCTGGATCCCCAAAGAACTAAGAACAAGGCTTCATGCCCATCCAGTGTGTGTGATGTGATACAGCTTCCTTCTCGTCCTTGCTCAGGCTGCCTCGCCCAGACAGGCCTGCGAAGTGACTCTGAAAGACAGAATCCCCAGAGATGTCGTCTTCAGGAGCCCCACACAGCGGGCACTGCCTTTCTTCCTGGTCCCAGAATCAGCCTGGTGTCACCCCAGTCCGCAGAAGGGAGCAAGTCCCTGGTGGCCCCCTCCCACCTGCCCCCTCCCGGTCAGAGATGGCATTACAGTCACCCACCCGCCTCATCGGCGAGCAGTGTTTTTGCAGCTCCAAGGCCAGCACAGAGGACTTGTTCTCGGCGACTGCGGTCTGCAGAGGCTGTGTAGCTGCAGGCGGAGTGGAAGGAGGCTCGCTCCAGCCTGGGCGGGGTTCCTAGAGCAGCTGCCAGGTTCAGCTGAGGCATCCGTCCATGATGGGGGCTTGTGGCCATCTACTGTGGTCCTGGATGTTACTTGGCCTTGAAAGGAGCCTGGCAGCCAGGGTCTGTTGACAACCTATTTCTCCACAAGCCTGGTGCTCTGCAGGCAGTTGGGGAGGAGTCAGCATCCTTCCACCCCCACCTCCACGCCCCCAGCAGGCGATGGGACAGACAGGAAACCTTTTAGAGAACTGGGAAATGTTCTGGCCAGACAGAACCCCAGGGCTTCATTCCAAGTGTCTCCTCATCCAGAAGAGGAAACTCGGAACTAGGGAAGCAGCGAGTCCTGACCACAAGCCGCGGCTGCCGCTCCGTCCCTGGGCTCTTCCGGGCAGCCCTGCCTCCTGTCTCCTGCGTGAATGCCACGGTGTGAACGAACCCGATCTCAGATCAAGGATGCCACCTACACTGCGACCAGACCCTCTCCTTCCTACTCACACCCCCGATCCTCTTTCTAGGCAGGCCTTCTCTGAAAGTGATGTGCCCACATCCCTTCCTGCCAGGCCCGGGGAAAACAAGACCCTCTGTGTCTGCAAGACCTAAGTGGGCTCATTTTACAATACTGAGAGGACTGTTTAGTTCCATAAAGGTTCTAGCATGGCCAACTGTACATAGAAGTGACATGGTTCCACAGAACAGTGGAAAGCTTGTTTAGGCGGAAAGCTGCCGCCTTCTGTGGTATGAGCCCCATCAAGGGTTCTAGCAGTACTTAGGAAACAGATGACCATCGCAGAGGACAATGATGAAACTAGGACAGGTGACTCGGACCCCTGAAGCCCCACAGCTTGATGCCAGCAGCCGGCTTCCTCTGGTCCTTTCTCCATGTGTACAAAAGCTTGCTGAGAGCAGCCAGCTTCTGCCATCAAGGAAAATGCCCAAGTCCCACCTGCCTCCCCCCGGATCCTCAGGCTCAGGCCTAGATCCTGGATGGTGCCTATTCTGGAAGCACAGCACTGGAGCTCTGGTTCTCTGGCATCTAAATTCCAGTCTGACTGGCACAGAGCTTCTGGAATCCAAGCCTGATGGAGAGTGGACAGGAAGATCTTCTTCCAGGGTGCACAGCTTTTCTGCCTCACAGTTAGCTTCAGTTTTAACTAAACGAAAGAGCAATTCTTGTGAAGGTGAATATGCACATTTCAAAAAAATCCCCGAGGAGGACAGAGCACTGCCAGTGACTCCTGGTTTATTTGAAGCAGCGGCTGAGCAGCAAGTATCGTGTCCAGTGGTGTCTGAGGTTTTAGAGCCAGTTGCCAAAACAAGGAGCAGGAGGCGCCTGTGCAAATGCTGCTGATTCCCAGGGTCTCAGGGACGCCGCCTTCCTGGGAGAGCAGACCTTCAGGAAGGCAGTGAGGGAGAAGCCAGAGAGCGGAGACCACTGTTCCCTTCCTCCCTGACTCGTCATCGCCTTACCTCTCACCCGCTCCAGAGCCCGAGTCAGATGCTCAAACACCTTCATGGAAAAGGCAGGTTGTGAAGGAAGGGAGTCAGTTGTAACACACAATAAAAGTTGCAAGGACTAGAGCTTCTCATCTCAAGAAGGAAACTACTGTTCCTCTCCATTTGATTGCCAGGAGGGATTTGGAGACCTAAGACATCCAACCTTCTCCTTTTTTGAAAGAAAATCTCCTAATCTAGAAGCACCGCCTCCTGATTTATGAACATGGCAACTAGCCTAAGTGTTCTTTAACATTGTGAAGGGCAACGAAACAGTTCTGAAAGCTAGGGGTAAATCAGGCTCTAGCAATTTACAGCCTCTGCTGTAGAGAGAGGAGATGTTAGTCTGGTCACACCATTTTTTTTTTTTTTTTTTTGATACCTAGTCCTGAAGGCCTCCCCTTCCTGGATGCAGAACATCTCAAAAAAAAAAAGCATCTTACTGTCCAGTTTTACCATCACTATCCTCTATGTCTAAGTGATATCACCACGGGAATCCCCAAGAATTACAAATATGTAAGTTACAAATATGTATGTGTGTGCTCAGGCATGTCCGACTCTTTCGCAACTCTGTAGACTATAGCCCGCCAGGCTCATCTGTCTGTGGGGTTTCCCAGGCAAGAATATGGAAGTGGGTTGTCATTTCCTTCTCTGGGGGATCTTCCCAACCCAGGGATTAGACCCGCGTTTCTTGCGTCTCCTGCATTGGCAGGCAGATCCTTTACCCCTAGTGCAAAGCCCCCAAGGTAAGAAATCCACTTACTGAATTTGGAGTGTTCTTGCTAGCCCAAGAATTGAGTGTTCAAGCATGTCCAGGTCATGCTATTTCCATTAGCACCCCAACACCTGACATTGCTAGTTAGATTTTGATTCAAATCTGTTGAACTGTTTCTTGCTACCTACAGTCATCACTAAAATGTGTATTTCTATTAAAAAAGGCAAGAAAGCAGGAGGCCTGAATCTGAAGGACTCTGAAGATAAAACTGTTTCTTTGCTTTTATCTTTGAGTCCACATTTAACACCATATATGGTGTCAATAGTCTTTACAAATCAGAGGAGTAGGTTTAAGTTATAGGGTTTCCTGAGAAATGACCAGTGACACAAGGAATCAAGTGCAAATTTATTTGAGAAATGATTCTTGGGAGAACCAAAAGAGAGTGAAGAAGTGAGTCAGGGAAGAAAAGGAAGCCGATGCAGGTGGCCACTGTGGGCAGCTAAAGCCCAGTCCTTCTGGGGCTCCGGGGAGACCCGTGAGACGTGCCTCGGGGTGGTCAGATCTGAAGGGAGAGGGAGCTGGAGTGTTGGTCTGCCAGCTGCTGTGTGCTGTGGTGGCTCAGGGCACGTCGCTTCTCCAGCGCGTCTGGCTTGACTGTGTACGGAACAAACTCCCTCCCACACCCAGAGAAAGCCCTCAGGCAGAGCCATGGAATTTTCAGGAAGACTTTGGAGAGAATAAATGCTCTGCTACAGTGTCCTTGCGCACTGAAACCCCTCCCATACACAAAAGCATCCGTAAATGGGACACTGGTGAGAGAGGCCAAGACAGCCCATAAAAAATGACCAGCGCATCCTGGAACGGGCACGCTGCGGCCTCCACAGGATGGAAAACTGTCTTGCTATAAAATCTGTGGGTAAAATGTGACACATATCTTTCTACATACACAGCTGAGCTTGCCTGAAAGAACGGGAGCTCTCTGGGAGCCAAAACGGAGAGAAAGCACAGACACAGAGTGGAAAGAGGGCGCCAAGGTTGTGTCTGGCTCAGGCCCTGTGTCGGTCTCCATGAGCCAGAACACGGCTTCAGCAGCTGTGTGTGCGTCTGGTAACCACGGCCTGTGCTGTGCAAAGTGGGAATTGATCCCATCGTGAAGCCAAGACCTGCCAAGAGTGATAGCCCCAATAAACAGTGATGAGAAACAAAGAACGTTTTCGGTCTCTGTGTGGCCTCTGGAGGAAATAACTCTTCTTCGAGAACCAGGAGCTCCAGACCTGATATCAACACAGTTTTGAGGCTCAAGTGTATAGTCCCTTCATGATCCAGGAAATCCCAAATCTAGAAATCACATTAAAGCGGGCCTTACCTGGGAATACCTGAGACATGTTGGCAGAAGAAAACGTCCGTTTTCTCCAGAGGAACACCTACTCTCAATTTAACTTTCACACGATTTCTGAAGATTCGGCTTACAATCCAAAATTTAAAACCACAGAGAAATAAACCACCATAAGGGAAAGGCAGCAGAAAAACAAAACGCAGAATTCTACCCCTGAATACATCAGATTTGGAAAATGTGAGATACAGACTGTAAAAGAGAGAACACGTGATTTGTTTGAAGAAGTGAAAGAGAATCTAAAACATGAGAGAGGAAAAAACAAAACGTCCAAAAAAATCTGAAATATTTTAAAAAGAATCAAACAGAAGCCCTTGAAATATTTAATTGTTGAAATAAAAAGCCTCATGGCTAGGTTAGAACACAGATTTAAAAATAGCTTGGAGAGAGGGATCTTCCCTGGTGGTCCCGTGGCTAAGATTCTGTGATGCCAGCGCAGGTTTGATCTCTGGTCAGGGAACTAGGTCCTGAAGGCCACAGCTATGAGTCACCTGCCGCAACTTAAAAAAAAAAGAGAGAGAGAGAGAATCCTGCTTGTCGAAACAAAGACCCCGTGTGTTGCTAACTTAGAACTAATGAACTGGACAAAAGAGCTGGAGATATTATTCAAAATGCATCACAGAGAAATAAAGAGATAGCAGCTTCAGCTACCAAACAAAATAGAAAAAACAGGAAAAAGGCAATTTCTGAAGAAAAATACTGGAATTTTCTAGAATTAATGAAAGACCTAGACCGCCAAATTCACTGCACGCAAATTCCATGTGGGATTCATAAAAAGAATACCACAAGTAGACCCACTGGAATACAATCACAAGTTAACAAAGGGAAAACAATTATTGGTGTAAGGAGAAAGAAAAATCACATAGCAAGAAATTTTTATTTAGAGTGATAGCAGATTTTAATATAGCAACATCAGTATACTCAGAAGAGAAAACAGCAATCAACCTTGACTTCTGTATTTAGGTAACTACCATGCCAAAACTAGAGGGAATTAGAGACTTTTTGAACAAACAAAATCTAGAGTCTGCCACTAAAAAACTCTCAGTAATGAAACTTTCAGTAATGAAACTTTCTAAACTTTACTTCAGAAAGAAGTAAAATGATCCCAGAAATGAGTTCTGAATTGCAAGATGGACTGGGGCTAAAGAACTGATCAATTTAAATAAGCAATGAATGTAAGGATGATCAAAATATCTAATTTGAAATAAGAATGCATTTGTTTCCTGTTGTTGCATAATAAATTACCCTAAAATATAGCAGCTTAAAACAACAAACATTATCTCACAGTTTTTAATGGCTGATTACATACATATATATAATCACAACTTGTTTATCCCTCCATCCACCAGTGGACATTTAAGATGTCTCCATGTCTGGACTATTGTAAGTGATGCTGCAATGAACAGGGTGGAACAGATCGCTTTTCCAAGTTAGCGTTTGTGTTTCCTTCGGATGTACTCCCAGAAGCAGAATTGCTAAATCGTATGGTAGTTCTATTTTTAATTTTTTGAGGGTCTGCCAGCTTGCATTATGAAAATCAGCTCCCTGTTCTTTAAAGAAATGCACCTAAAATACTGATCGACAGTGAGCATCCCATTGAAGGGTGAAACGTTGGAAGCACTCTCTTTAAAACCAAGAATCGGGCAAACGAGAGTGCCCACCACCACCGCTTCTGTTCACTGTGGTGCTGAAGGCCGTCACCAGCACAGCAAATACAGCGTCTAAGGGTCTGAAGAGAGGATACCAAATAGTATTGCAGGCATGCTGCAAGACAGCATCGAAACGTCTAACCTAAAATGTATGGAATTAATGACAGTTGAAGCAGCAGTTTATTTTGAAATCAATGTATTGCATTATTCCAAGAGGTAGCCAGTATGTGCAGCTGTGGTGAATTCACTTTCACGGCTGTAGAACATATCATGTGTGCATAGACCACAATTACACACGTTCTCCTTCCAATAGATATTTAGGTTGCTTCCAGGTTTTCACAGTTACAAACTATTGTGAGCATCTATTATTTATGTCTCCTTATCTCAGAAAAAAACTTTTTAGCCCAGGACTTTTCTTTCCATTTTTCCGAGCCTTAAGGCTGGGCAAAGGTAGCAGCATTTCTCTAGTTTCACCAGTTTTGTCTGGTAATGTTTCCATACAGTAACGGTTTTTAAATGCTATGTTCTGAAAACACACGAGCAGATGGCAAGAAAAGGCTGAACGATATCCAAATGGTTCCAGCGATGGCGTGAAGGAGACGGGTAAGGTGTTGAGTCAGGCCTGCCTGAAACTTTACTTTCATCAGCTCACAGGCGGCCCTGAACTTGTGTGCATCCCAGTGGGAGTAAGGAGGCTGTGGTTATTCAGCAGGTGCACGGCTCTCATTTATCAGTCTGAAGTCAGCTTTCCCATCTTATTTTTCATTTCAATTTGCCATCTTCCAACAGAATTCTTTTCATATTTTTAGCAAAAGTATTTTTAATCCTCTAAACAGGAAGAAAATATAATAGCATTGTGTTGGTCCAGGAAGCAGAGAAATGATTCCTCTTCTCAATTAAGAATTTATTTTGCTGGCAGAGGGTCCAAACCAAAGGCAGCTGGTTCTTCTCTCCTCTGGCATCTGGCAGTGAGTGCTTGCAGACCTGGGTCATTCATGCCGCAAGATCCTACTCCTGGGTGGTCCATGCCCTGCAGACGAGAAACTTCTCCCTCTCTCCCGTCAGGGAGAGCTCTAGTGCAGGGTTGAAATGTCCAGCAGACTCCTTCTGGCTTCATCGCATAAAGTGAGAGGTGCAGCGGGGGAAAGTGGTTTACAGTTCTAAGAATGAGGAATTCTGTTTCCCTGATCAGTACAAGACATCCTGGTAGAAACTCCTGTTAGGTAACCTCTCCACCTTGTCAGGAGAAGATTCTTGAGAGTCCTTTGGGCAGCAAGGAGGTCAAATCAATCAATCCTAAGGGAAATCAACCCTGAATGATTGGAAGGACTGATGCTGAAGTTGAAGCTCCAATACTTTGGCCACCTGATGTGAAGAACTGACTCTTTAGAAGACCCTGATGCTGGGAAAGACTGAAGGCAGGAGAAGGGGATGGCAGAGGATGAGATGTTTAGATAGCATCACTGACTCAAATGGGCATGAATCTGAGCAAACTCAGGGAGATAGTGAAGGACAGGGAAGCCTGGCGTGCAGCAGTCCATGGGGTCGCCGAGAGCAGGACACGACTGAGCAACTGAACAACATCAGACACCTCCTCAGGGAAGCTCCGTGGTCTCTTTAGGAAGAGTCAGCTGCATGTCCTGGAGATGCTGGAGATACTGTGTCTCTAATTCTCGGATAAAGGATGAGCCTGTGGTCCCCCTTGAACACTTCCTTCCTCACTCCAGGGCCGTCGTGGGACACTCATGCTCATTCTAAATCAGGGTGGCCGGGCTCAGAAACAGCGTCACTCTCCGTCCCCTTTGCTGAATGCTAACCGTGAAGACGAAGGTCTCTACACGAGTTATGCACTGAATGTGTCTCCTCCGAAGTCATATGCTGAGGCTCTAAACCCCGATGTGACGGGGGGTGGGGGGGGGATGTGTGTTCTCAGTCGTGTCTGCCTCTCTGCAACCCCATGGACTGTAGCCTGCCAGGCTCGTCTGTCCGTGGGATTTTCCCAGGCAAGAATACTGGAGCGGGCTGCCATTTCTTCCTCCAGAGGATCTGCCCCACCCATGTCTTCTGCACTGGCAGGTGGATTCTTTATCACTGTGTGACTGAGGGAGCCCGTAAGGTGATGGTATTTGGCGGTAACTCGGGTTAGATGAGGTCAGGAGAGTGGGGACCCATGATGGGATTAGTGTCCTTCTAAGAGGAAGAGAGCAGAGTGGATGCCCTCTCTGCCTCTGCTGGGTGAGGACACACGGAGAAGTCTGCAAACCTGGAAGAGGGCTCCCACCAGGCACCAAATCAGCTGGCGTCCTGACCTTGGACTCCCAGCCCCCAGAACTTTGAGAAATAAGCATTTGTTTGCCATTTCAGCCACGCAGCCTGTGGGATTTTGTTATGACAGCCCGTCAGACTGAGACAGACCATCAGCTCCGTCAGCAGTCTTGCTTCTCAGGGAAAGTGTAAATTGATGTTTCGTCGTGTGGCTCGGCTGGGGGATTGGAGGGAGCGGTGGACAATTTCTTACCAAGTGGGGGAGAGCAGTATTCGAGGGAGAAGAAATATTTAATAAATTGATCTCATGCTAGAAGCACAGGAGAAATGAGTCTTAAGAATTCTGCCGGCCTCCGTGTGACAGAGTGTGGCCAAAGCCGCCTTAGGGGTCTTGAAGACAGCGATGGGAAGGAGACAGGCGAGGCTGAGCAAGGAAACCCCCATCGCGGCCGGCCACCCAAGCCACCCTCCCCGACACCCGTTAACAGCAATGAGCCACTGCTGCACGCCCAACTCACGGCTTCCAGGATTCGACCTTCCTGGGAACAGTCATCTCATGTCAGGGGGGGAGTTTGGCCTGAACCTGGAAGGTTGAGGGGGCATAGAAGTTGTCGACCCCATATTGACCACAAGCCCCTCTCCTGATTTCTCCCAGGGAACAAGCTTCTCCCAGGAGAACCTGCCTACCATGCTGGAGGGAATGTAAAATGCACAGCCACTCTGGGAAACAGGCTGTTTCTTGTAAAACTGGACATATGCTTTCCATAGAACCCAGGAACCTCAGTCCTGGGTATGTATCCCAGAGAAATGCAGACTATGTTCACACAAAAACCTGTGTGTGAAAGATCACGACAGCTTTCTTCGTAACGGCCCCAAACTGGACAGACGTCCTTCCACATGAAGGACAGGTACGAAGCTAGGCTGTGAAATATCCACACTGCAGAAAAACAGCTCCTGAGATACACAGCCACCTGAATGGGTCTTCAGGGCCACTTGGAGAAAGAAAAAATCCAA
The DNA here is from genome assembly GCF_032405125.1 of Capricornis sumatraensis. Lineage (NCBI taxonomy): Eukaryota > Metazoa > Chordata > Mammalia > Artiodactyla > Bovidae > Capricornis > Capricornis sumatraensis. Next base: position 51,855,307 of record NC_091090.1, on the reverse strand, counting down.
CCTTAAAAGGTTGCATATGTGTTGATCATTTTATAATGTCTAAAAATATTGAATCACTATGATGTATGCAGAAAACTAATATAATACAATATTGTAAGTCCACTATACTCGACTGAAAATAAATGTGTACATATTTTTATATCTTAATATATCTATGACAAGTTAAGAAGAACACTTACATACTGCATGGTTCCACATATGTAACTTTCTCAAGATGACAGAATTATGTTGCTGAAGCAGTGATTTGTGGTTGCTGGGGTGGGAAAGGGGAGCTGGAGTCAGGAGTGATTGTCAAGGTGCAGAATGAGGAAGGTTCTTCATGTCTGTGTCTTGACTGTAGTGGTGGAAGTTGAAGCTATGAATAGCAACCCCACCACTAAGACTGACTTTAACTTGCAAAGGGATCAGGCCAGATAATGTGGGGCGAGTGTATGGCAGACATGGCTTGCACGCAAAAGACCGTGTGACTCTATGTTGACTATAAAATAAGAGATTCAGAGTACACGTGTATCTTTTATTGAGTTTACGTTTTGGCCGTGTAATGTCATAACTAGGTGATGGAAGCATTATACTCCAGGTGAAAGCGGAAGCCTTTTCGGGTTCGCCTGTGTGTCCCCAAGGCCGTGTATCAGGTCCTCAGTAAAATGAAGGCGGAGTTGAGCTGCATTCCTCAGCTGCTAATGTGCACTGTCCGTGGTGAGACAAGTTCACTTTGCTTGTACTCTCATGGTGAGATTTTATGTGGCACCGTGATACCCCCAGGTCTTCCCAGGTGGCACTAATCGTAAAGAATCCGCCTGCCAATGCAGGAGACACAAGAGATGCGGGTTCGGTCCCTGAAGTGGGAGGATCCCCTGGAGGAGGAAATGGCAACCCACTTCAGTATTCTTACCTGGGAAATCCCATGGACAGAGGAGCCTGGTGGGCCCCAGTCCATTGGGCCACAGAGTTGGACACGACTGAGTAGCTGAGCTCAATGTACGTGATACGCCCAAGGTAACACACAATAAAACTGCGTTTAGCGTTTGTCGTCCACCTGCTCTTGGGATGCAAAAGATCAATCATAAGAGCTTCAAATGGGTCGTTACTTCCCTTGAGACATTTGGCAAGGTGTTTTCGATGAAAGTTCATCTTCATTGCTTTTTAATCTCTTTTTGGCCTCAAGTGTTTATAACATAAAAAAACACCTCCTCCTAAGCTCTTGGAAGTCAGACTCCGGTTATCCCTGGGGAATGGAATTCAGAGGCCAAAAGAGAGTGCAGATTCACACCCTTTATCTGTCAGTAATGAGTTCCAAAGAATCTCGTTTCTTTTGCAGTTAGAAGTAAACAAGATAAAGGATATGGAATTTTGAACTTGGCAGCCAAAACCTACCTTCACACTCAAAAATTCGTTCGCCCAGCTTCCAGGTGGGCTGCGGGACGGAGGCGTCCTTGCCCTCAGTGTTACAAGCGGCAGCTGCTCCGCTTGTAACTGTGACGGTGTTCATTGCGTTTCATTGTGTCTGTGATTAGGAACCATGTTTAAGCATTTTTGAACACCCAGTCTATGTATCCAGGCTTCCCTGGTGGCTCAGATGGTTAAGAGTCTTCCTGCAACGTGGAAGACCCGGGTTCAGTCCCTGGATCAAGAAGATCTCCTGGAGAAGGGAATGGCTACCCACTCTAGTATTCTTGCCTAGAGGATTATATGGACAGAGGATCCTGGCAGGCTACGCAGACCATGGGGTCATAAAGAGTCGGACATGACTGAGTGACTAACATTTTCACACTTTCACTTTTCTACATAACCATGCTGAAGAAACGAAAATCCAGATCACATACCCGTCTTTGGCTGTGTGAGTCAATTCCCAATGAAATGCTGACCAAGGAGACTGGAATGGGGGCAGAACTGCTATTATTTGAAATACAATGGCCCATCGGGGAGCTTTGCCACGCTATTCTACAGTAATAAGATTTGACAGGTGGGGAAAAAGGAGAGACCAGGAAATAACAGAACAACTAGCTAGGATGCATTTACCACCTCGTAAGTCATTTCTTTCTCTTCAAAGGCAGGTAAAGAGGATGGGGTAAGGGGGAAAGGAACACATCACAGCACGTCAAGGACAGAAAAGAGGAAATTAATTTTGTGTTGCCATGGTAACGGATTTCCAGCCACGGCATCTCACGGAAGCCTTCCCGTCATCTTTTTTTTTTTTTCTCTTTTCCAAGGATCCACAATGACCCTTGAATGTTATCATAGGAATCACACAAGAAAATTAAAACACCCCGTCAAAACACAGCCATATAAGAAGGCAGACTCAGATCCATGCACAACCAGGCGTGTATGGTGAACAGAGCACAAGCTTGCAAAACTAGTAACCACCTAACCTAAAGAGAGAAGTCAGACGCAAGATCTGTTTATTTTGTTTTATTTGCAGAAGAATTCTGAAATTAGCAGAGGTCCGTCTGCTAATATTTGGCCTGAGACTAGATTTTCATCCACACTCAGAAACTCCATCCTAACCGCCAAAGCAAATACCTCTGTTATGATGATAATAAAGTTAATATGTGCTAACACCTTTCCGAAGACTCTTCCAAGTGCAGGGGAAATTAGTCACTGGCTTCAAAACTCAGGCTTCCCAAGTGACTGCTGGCACCCACCAGAGCTGACATGAGAGTCCAGCTTCCCTCCTGCTCTCATTCAACGGCTTGACCTTGCCCCTTTTCCTTGTATTTATCCAACCAGCTGAGATATGTGGTTTGTGGACTTGTCCACTGTGATCAAACCAGTCCATCCTAAAGGAAATCGACCCTGAATATTCACTGGAAGGACTGATGCTAAAGCTGAAGCTCCGATATTTTGGCCACCTGATGCCAAGAGCCGACTCTTTGGAAAAGACCCTGATGCTGGGGAACATTGAAGGCAAAAGGAGAAGGTGACGACAGAGGTTTAGATGGTTGGGTGGCGTCACCGACTCAATGGACATGAGTTTGAGCAAACTCTGGGTGGAAGATGGTGAAAGATAGGGAAGCCTGGTGTGCTGCAGGCAACTGGGTCACAAAGAGTCAGACATGACTTAGCGACTGAACCGCAGCAACAGGCAGAGCTATGAAATTTGGAGAATGGGACCAGCAGCATGAGGCTTGTCCCCTCCTGTGCCCCTCAAACCGCCCAACCAGCAGCACAGAGGCTTCAGGGAGCAGAGTGACTGCCGTGGACTCGAGCACTTGGGGACACGCATGCGCCTGAGACATATCAGCGGGGAGCCCAGCCCGGTGCACCCATCTGGCCCCATCGGGCCCCACCGACCTCAGAGAGGAATCGCACTTCCCGAGGCTGTGCCACTGGGTTTTGTTTTCTTGCCCTGGTTCCAGCTGAGAGCCCAACGCAGGCCAGAAACGCCCCAGGCCAGCCCATCCTCTCCCGGATGACCGCCAGAGTCCAGCCCCTCCCGGGAGAGCACAGGCCATCAGCAGACCTTAAGGCCCCAGAATGGCCCTGGAGCTGAGCTGTGTAAAGCCCCTGCACACGCTAAGCCGCACCTGTCTTCCTAAGTCTCTTCCACTCCAACGAAGGAGCACGAACCAGTTCCGGGATGCGTGTGACGAGCACGAACCAGTTCCGGGATGCGTGTGACCAGCCCTGCCCTTAGCGAGAAGGCAGATGCTCCTGGCTGCTTCCCCAGCTGCTCCCTCACCCTTCTCCCCGGGGATTTGGTGTCTGCTGCTTGGAGGAGGCTGCCTTCCAGGCACACCTGTCCCCCCGGGCGTGGGGGCACGGAGCAGCTTAGGGGGCGTTACAGTCACCCACGGTAACTGCTGCCCTCTCTCGGGCGGACGCCGTACAGGAGGACCGAGCAGACAGAATAGACGGGGAGCTTAGAGGCTAAGGAAAAAACAAATTCGATAAGAGATCGTATGTCTCACCCTGAAGTTTCTCGTCTTTTCTCGGCTCATTCGCTGCTGTACAGTGAAGTGTCAGGAAGAAATAGTTATCTCTGCCCTTGAAGCCCAGGAACACCACTCATCAACTCCCCAGTTTTATTCTTTCAGAAGATCCAAATTCAGATAATCCCATTTTTATGTGGTCAAAATTACCCAGGGCAAGTGTCCGAGGAAAAACCCCCCACCTTGGTCTCCAGTCAACTCTCACACCATATTAAGGAGACCTGCTTTAAAAATGCAGCCCACTTTCTTCATTTTGGTAGCTGATTCTGTAGACGTTTGTCTGGCAACTGAGAAAGCAATTCTTCAAAGCAGTGGGTCCTCACCAGGTGAGTTCATTCCCAAGAGGATATTTAGTAAAATCCGTAACCTTTTTTTGTTGAACTTGGGGCTGGGATGCTACTGGGGTCTAGTAGGTTAGAGGTGTAGCTAATATCCTACAGCGCACAGGAGTAAAAAAAAAAAAAAGAAGGATTTTCCTCAGAAAGGATTTCTGACCCAAAACGTCCATAGTGACAAAGTTGAGAAATCTGGCTTTCAAGTTCTCAATAAGTTTACTGTATATAATCCCTATTATTCATTCAACAAACTACTACTTGGAACCTAGTATAATCTTTTTCTTACGAATGTCTTTGTTTTCGTATTTAATTTATTTTGTTTTTTGGCCATGCCAAGTGGCGTGTGGGATATTAGTTCCCTGACCAGGAACTGAACCCGTGCACCCAGCAGTGGAAGCAAGAAGCTTTAGCCACTGGACACCAGGGGAGTCCCACACAGTATAATCTTAGCACGTGATGCTGGGCTCTGCGGCTGGGCAGCTTGCCTTGAAGCATCTAGTAGAGGAAAGGCAGAGGTTTACAAGAAAATGAAAAATATTTTTTACAGAGCATGCTAAGTGCCCGAGTGAAAATATCAGTCAATAGAGGAAAGGCCATAAGTGTGTGAGGGTGGGCTTGGGGGACAGGGGAACAGATGTTATTTTCCCTGAGCCAACTGCAAACTGCATGCTCACTCTAAAGTATAAAATTTATTCTCAAAAAAAAATTAAATAAAATTCACTCTCAAATATAAAATTGAAATAACTGGTAGGAAAGATCACCAAAGCCCTAAGCACTTTTTAAGCAGTCTATCTTTCTGTTTTATAGTCACATCCTCAGAGAGAAGCAACCCGCTGCTTTCTTTGTGACTTTGTTCCTTATTAAAATGATTTTCTTCACAATAGTATTTTTCCAGGACCAGGGAGATGTTTTATATCCTTCTTCTGGCCTCACTTTATTCTCTCCAGCTATGCCTTTAAAATATTGATCAACACAGTGTGATTCTGTGCCTGATAATTAGCTAATCGACACATGCTTATCCCCTTTTATCTTTCTTCAAATCGCAACTTAAATTTGTTCACAATCTTGAGGACGCACTTTTCTAAGCCTCTGTTGGTCTGCCTCTTTTCTAATACCGAGGGCCAAACATGTAGCAGGAAAAACTGTCTCTTAAGCCCTGCTCCCATATTCCAAACTGAAATAAATGCCAGGAGGGCACAAACATGCTGATGAACAAGTAAAATGGGCATCAGAGAAAATGGCTTATCCCTCCAGGAAATTAGTGACCAGATCATAGGAGTTTCATCAAATAAAAGTGCAGCTAGATTAGATTTGCAGGGCTGAATAGCCTAGTGATCATTTCCACGGCGTATACCACAGACAATTATGCGTCTTCCAGGTCAGCAGTGTGGATGATTAAACTGTCTGGAATGCTCCCACCAACAAATGTGAGCTCATAGCTAAGATGAAATTGAAACCAGTTATGAAATAGAACTGCCAGATGCCACAGGCCCGCACACAGAGTATCCCAGGCATCGCACTAATCAGGTCATTAACATCCACCTTCAAGGCTCTGCTTTTGTGCATGCCTCTATGCAGTAGTGGGTGGCAACTTTTTATCTGTTTGTTTTTAAGTCTGAGTTTGAATCCTGACTCTGCCATTTTCTAGGTCTTAAACCTGGATAAGTCAACACCGCCTCTCTGAGTCTTAATTTTCCCATCTGTGAAATGAGGATGACCAGGCCTGTCTCTCAAGATTCTCATTCATTCCATCAGTCCAGGTCCAGTCAGAAATTCAGAAATCCCATCAGTTATTTCAACAGAAATTTTAGTACAGGCTATTGGTTAAGCAGTTGTTCAGTTTAGTTCAGTTGTTCAGTCATGTCTGACTCCTTGCGACCCCATAGACTGCTGCCCACCAGGCCTCCCTGTCCATCACCAACTCCCAGAGTCTACTCAAACTCATGTCCATTGAGTCAGTGATGGCATCCAACCATCTCATCCTCTGTTGCCCTCTTCTCCTCCTGCCCTCAATCTTTCCCAGCATCAAGGTCTTTTCAAATGAGTTAGCTCTTCACATCAGGTGGCCAAATTATTGGAGTTTCAGCTTCCGCATCAGTCCTTCCAATGAATATTCAGGACTAATCTCCTTTAGGTTGGACTGGTTGGATCTCCTTGCAGTCCAAGGGACTCTCTAGAGTCTTCTCCAACACCACAGTTCAAAGGCATCAGTTCTTTGGCGCTCAGCTTTCTTTATAGTCCAGCTCTCATAAGCAGTTGTTAGAGAACCAGAAAAGCAAAAAAAAAAAAAAAACCACCAATGAGGAAGAAGCTACCCTCCAAGGGCCGTGAGCAGAGGACAGAGGTGAACGTTGTTAGAATGTAGAAGTTTGACAGCAGAGCCCTTGAAGGGCTGAGATGCAGGCAGCCTAGGAAGGGTGCCACCCTCTGAGTTACCATCGCCACAGAAGCTTTGGGGCCGGCAGAGCTGAGCCCCCGCTGGTTCTAGGAAGGTACAAAAGAGAGCTGGACTCTGGAACCAGCTGCCGCTGCCAGGCAATAGGCCTTCAGCTGGGGACACACTCGAGCATCAGCAGGAGTGGAAGGAGAAGTCCTTCTCCCGCTCAGCCTGCCTCTTTCTGGCGCATCTCTGGCAGGTGTCAAAGTAGAAATGTGAATGCAAAGAGCCCCCAGCTTCTCACAGCAGAGCCCCTGAAGGCTAATTTGAAGCTGAGAGGAAATAGCTTAATACATAACCCATTCGTCCATGCATTGTGCGCATTTTTGCAGTGCTTACTTCGTGTTTGACCTCAAGGCTCTGCGCTAGGCGCGGAGAATTAGGTGGAAACCCGGCGAAGTGCATGGCTCAGCGATTCCTGTAACGCAGACCCTCGCTTAAAATCAGCTGTCTCCTCTGGGGCCCAGAGGGAAACATAAGGGAAAAGGAAATGGAAAACAACACGAAAGAAAGAAAACTCTGGCTCCTGCCCTTCGGGAGGTCTGCGTTTAGGTTAATTATCATACACATGCTTGTACGCCTTAAACAGTACTTGAGACACAACTGTTTGAAGAGCTCAGAGAAGCAGAAGAATATATGGGGGACTGTCAGGAAAATCTGGAGCAGGGTGTGGCAACCCACTCCAGGATTCTTGCCTGGAGAACCCTACGCGCAGAAGAGCTGGGTGGGCTACGGTCCATGGGGTCGCAGAGTCAGACAAGGCTGATGCGACTTAGCACGGCACAGGGACACCTTCACCAGAAAAAAAGTGGGAATGAGCAACTTTAGTTTGTAGACAATGGCCTGAACCGGTAAGACCAGGAGACTCAGGAGAAAGTGCCTGGAGCTTGCTGGAAAACTTGCCACCAAGACCTCTGAGAATGGAGCATGGACTCTGATGTGGGAAACGGAACTTGGGGCCAGCAGAACATTTCTTGATTCTCTCTAACGAGCCACTGGGACGTTCGGAATGAGCAGAAATTATACGTAAAAAATGTTGTTTTTGTAGCTTTTCTATTTAACACAATATCTTTCAGATAGTGGAATATTTGGAAACAATTGCTGTGTTGAATGGGATGGGGTGGGATGGAGTGATAAAGGCAGGTCTTAACTTTGAAAAGCTGCACCTATTTTCTCTTGTTTGAAATATAATACGACATGCTTTGTGAAGTATTTCAGGCAATCAATTTTAAGGACAAAAGTTCAGGAAATAAAAGCAAGCAATAATCAGAGTTTTAACAAGTAAAGATAGAACCTACCCAGGATTTTTCTGGTGGTTCGGTGGTTAAGATTCTGCACTTCCACTGCAGGGGCCGCAAGTTCGAGCCCTGGTTGGGGAACTAAGATCTCATGTGCTGAGTGGTACAACCAAAAAGTTAGAAAAAAAAGATGAAACCCACCCATCAGGACCCTGCGCTCATTTCTCAGCCTGAGACCTGCCATCAGAGTGAACACGGCATCCAGTTTGCAGAGACGGGGAGGGGCGGTTGAAAGCATCATGGACTTTGGCGAGAAGAGTGCTGGGCAATGGGCTGCCAAGTCCATTTCAGTGGCTCACGTGGAAGAAAGGCACAGGATGGGTGTGAGTCTTGAGCGTGTGCTTGCACACCGTGTGGTGTCCTCACGTCTAACCCGCCGCTTTCTTCTTGGCAGACCCATTGCAAGATTTTGGCTTTTCTGTCGACCAGTGTTCCAGACAATTAAAACCAAATATCAATGTCAGATTTGGAATGGTTCTGAGTAAGTAAACATTATTGACATAATATAAAACATGACACAACCTCTCTGTGGCCCAGACACCCAGTTATTCGTATTTACCGCAGTGGCTGAGCCGCTGCACCCCGTCATTCTCTGGAATTAACTATTTCCATTTCCATTTCTCTCTCTGGGTAATATCCAGATAGAGCAGAACTCTCATTTAAGGCTGTTGTGAAAAGAGACCCTAGACACTCATTTGGATGCTATAAGCACCTGGAATCAGTATATCCAACAACAACAAAAAAAAATATTTTGAGCCTAAGTATCAATGTTTGCTCAAAAGAAGGCTTTTTTGCTTAGTTGTCTCAGCCACAAACAAGTCTGGTACCAGCAGCACAGTTTATCTTTGCATTATTTCATTCCACAAATAACTCATCTAAGCTCCTAAACCCGGACACGGGCAAAGACGTGAGTTTATCTTCTCCCTCCACCAAGTCAACGAGCCAGAATGCTTTCAGATTGTTTATTTTTATTTTTACGTGGCCATGTCATCACAGTTGGTCATCACATTGCTATAGCTGCTAGACTCTCTCCTTTCTCACAGCTTCCTCAAAACCAGAGCAGAAGGATTTAATAAATTGAGCACGTGGACTCTTTCCAGAGAAATGGAGGGAACATTCCCGGACGCCGAGCACGCGCAGGCATCTTGGCATTTCCAGACCTTGCACAGTGTCTGGGCTCCAGGAATGCTGTAGGGAGAAAAAGAGGACTAGAAGGAAGGGAGTGAGCGGAATCTAAACAGGGAGGAAAGGAAAAAAAGGTAGAGTCGGGAGCCGGCCATGCAGAGCGGCCAGAAGCTTCCTGTGTGATAATGGGCATCAGCGGCGGGGGTTGCAGGCTGGACCGCAGCCCACCACTCTTGAGGGAGGCACCTGGGACCACGTAGCTGAGAAGCTGTAGGAGCTAGGTCCCCGGGTTCCACAGCATCAGGGCACGGGTGCAGGTCAGCTAGCTGCTCCAGGCAGGTGAAATCTGTGAAAGGGCTGTCTTTCATCCGCAGACTTGTCCCAGTCGCATTGCCCAAACGCTGTTTCACCAAAACAGAAAGCTGTTTGCCATAAGGCACAGACTTCTGGCGATGAAAGGTCCTTCAGCTCAGGCTTTTACGACTTCTGAGCACTCTGATGCTCAGCGAAACCCACACTAATAGGGAAGCTGGTCTCCTCTTTGCCCCCAGGAGAGGACATCGAGCAGCTGTTTCTGGACGTCGCGCTCTTCAGTAAAGGATTGTCCATCCTGAACTTCTCCTACCCCATCTGCGAAGTGGGTCTGCCCAAGTTTTCTTTCTGTGGAAGAAGGAAAGGAGGTAGGTGTCAGGCCAGCTGACGGACGGCTGGGACCCAGAGAGAGGTGGACAGGAGCCTGCGGCCACGGTCACGATATCCAGACCAGCGTCTAGCGTCCCCCTCCCCTGTGGATGAGCTTAGCCTCATGGATCATCACATGTTGTATGAAAATGACCACACGGCCCATCCCACAGGACCTGCCTTACAGGGCGAGTGTGGACATCAAATGAAATGCATTTATCGGGTGTTTGCAAAGAGAAAATTGTTGTTAGTGTTAGCAGTGGCACCTTGTGAAAAATAACCAGTACAGTAAGTAAGCTACATGAAAACATTAGATATGGACTTAATTTTAAAGGCATTGCAAAGCTTGGAGGTAAGATAAACATGACCCCGACACCTTTTGCAAGCTGATGAGTCCTTTATTCAAAGAAATAATTGCTCCCTGGTTCATCTTTTGTGTCAGTCCGATCTTACCTATGGCAAGTGTTTGTCCAAAGGGGGAATATATCATAATCAGATGAATTTCAATACACAGCAGAGAAGATCCCCTGAGAGCTGTTTTTCAGGTCTGACATGACATCGCCCAGGAGGCAGGTGTCATTCCTAACAGCAGCTGGAATTGTAGGGCTTCCACGACAAAGTTCACTGATCTCACACCTGCAAGTAAGACAAAGTGGGAAGCTTAGTGGGCGCTGGGGCTGGGCACCCCCCCCCACCCTCCCTTTCGCAAACGTGGGCATTTCCTGTCTGTCCTGGTTCACGCTGAACACGTGAGCCTGGCCATTCCCCAAGATTATTGATTGCAAAGGCCTCTCGGTCTCACTGTCTCTAGCTGTTCACAGTCAGTCCTAACAGCTCTATCTAGGTCAGCAATTCACATTTCATCAGCCAGAGTTCCGCTGCCTCACTGTCTCTATTTCTAAGTGCTGCTCTTTGTGGGTCTAAGAAACAAAGGAAATTGCCTAGATTTGGAAAAAGTACCCGGAACACTTTCTGCAAAATGCCTTATACCTCACACAGCTGTAGTAGAAACAAGACAAAACACCTTCCAGGCAGAGGCCACCTTGACGCGTCCCGCCGGTGACCCACGCCAAGGACCGGCCAGCCTCTGTCAGCAGCCCCGCAGCCCCACCTGGGGCCTCCCTTTGCGACTGTCCTGCATTCACGGCACACGTTAGTAACAAATGCAGTCCCAGGGACTGAGCCGCTGATTTCTGCTCTGAAAGAAGGGGAGCAAGTGGCTGTGTCTGAGGCCTTAATTTTAAAATACATCTTCTCTGGGGTAGCGTTCCCTACCTGTCTGCACATCCATGATTTCTGGGCCATTGTAGACCTCCAATAGTGGCCCTGTGGTGTAACGGTTAGCACTCTGGACTTTGAATCCAGCAGTCTCAGTGGGACCTACTTATCTCTGGGCTTCCCAGGTGGCTCAGCAGTAAAGAATCCACCTGCCAGTGCAGGAGAACAAGGAGATGCAGATTCGATCTCTGGGTCAGGAAGATGCCTCGGAGAAGGGCATGGCAACCCACTCCAGTCTTCTCACCTGGGAAACCTCATGGACAGAGGAGCCTGGCGGGCTACTGTCCATGGAGTCGCAAAGAGTCGGACCCGACTGAGCGACTAAACAACATCAAGACTTCCTGCGTCTCGAAGCTGCTTTGCTTCTTCGGGCTTTCATCCTGCGGGTCCCCGGGCCTTTGCTCTGAGTCTCCTCCCACACAGGGTGGGAAGCCAGGCTCACACAGAACCGGACCTTTGCCGTCCCTTATGGCTATGTGACTTCAGGCAGAATTACTCAGTGTGTCTGAGCCTCAGTTTCCACATAGAGACCTCATGGGATTCTTAGTAAGGATAAATTGGACAATTATACAAAGTCCTTAGGACAGAGTCTGGCACACAGGACTCAGTAAGTGATAAATGGCAGCAACTGCCAGCAGGTGATGAGGGATTTCTCAAGCAAGGGCTCTGAGCCCCTGAAGTCATCAATCTCAGAGTGGAAGTCTGCATTTTAACAAGGCCTGGAGAGGCGGCAGAGCCTCGGGGGCTTAGAAGTTTAAGACCTTTTTTCCTTGGAGGGTAGCAGGAACCTGACTCAGGTCCAGGTTGTATATCCTCTGCTGGCTGAGAGAGCAGAGCCCCCGCAGCCCCCTTCCACCTCTGGGGAGAGACCCCCGCCTGCAGTTCTCATGAAACTGGAATTTGGAAGCACCAGCAGCTCAGCCTTCAGCCTTTCTTCTCGTCATGTTTGGTTCTTTGCATACTTCAAGCAGCTGTGGGTTTCCTTCTTGCAGTGACTGGGCAGCTGCCGCTGCTGCAAGTTCATGAAGAATCAACAAAAACAGTGGTTTATTACTGCATTAGCAGGAAACACCCTCCCTTGAACTGCAAAAAATAAAAATAGAAACAATGATCACCTTAGACTTTTTTTTTACTAAGAGAAGGAAAGGAAGGAAGGAAGGAAAGAAGAAAGAGAAAGACATATTGCCTATTAAGGAATTCTGTAGCCCTGGGAGCTTCCCTCCATCCTCAGAATTAAGCCTCTTGTAAATGAGCCAAGAATGTATTGAACTTGTCCTTTGAAATCCATCAGTTCTTTTTGTTGAGCCCAAAATATTGAGATTAATAGTGACATAGGACCTAGGTCCGGATAGTCAAAGCTATGGGTTTTTCTAGTAGTTATGTACGAATGTGAGAGTTGGACCATAAAGAATCTGAGCATCAAAGAATTGATGCTTTCAAATTGGGGTGCTAGAGAAGAGTCTTGAGAGTCCCTTGAACTGCAAGGAGATGAAACCAGTCCATCCTAAAGGAGATCAGTCCTGAATATTCATTGGAAGGACGGATGCTGAAGTTGAAGCTCCAATACTTTGGCCACCTGATGCGAAGAACTGACTTCTTGGAAAAGACCCTGATGCTGGGAAGGACTGAAGGCAGGAGGAAAAGGGGATGACAGAGGATGCGATGGTTGGATGGCATCACCGACTCATTGAACATGAACTTGAGTAAACTCTGGGAGACAGTGAAGGATGGGGAAGCCTGGCATACTGCAGTCCATGGGTTGGCAGAGAGTCAGACATGACTTAGAAACTGAAGAGCAACAAAGGGCCAAAGTGTTTTTAATTCTCTAAGGTAATACGGGATCCTTTACAAATTCTCAGCCTGTTGTGGAGTTTCATTAACTCTAATTGAAGTGAAGTCAGTCAGTCATGTCTGACTCTTTGCGACCCCATGGACTGTAGCCTACAAGGCTCCTCTGTCCACGGAATTCTCCAGGCAAGAGTACTGGAGGGGGTTGCCATCTCCTTCTCCAGGGGATCCTCCTGACCCAGGGATCGAACCCGGGTCTCCTGCATTACAGGCAGATGCTTTACCGTGTGAGCCACCAGGGAAGCCAGTACTCACAATTCTGTGTAATCATCATGTAGGGAGCTATTTGAGACGGCGGACTGGCAGCTCTCCTGTGGACCCCGTGAGTTGCTGGTGTTTGCATTTTAACAAACGTCCTGAGAGCTCTGATGTGCACGAACACCTGAGACCCCCAATCTGAGGAAGACCACCCTCTGTGCCGTCTGTTTCCTGACTTTCAGTCACACTGCCCTTCCCTGCAGCTGCCCCAGGTCTCTGAAGATCAGCTCAGTTTCTTCCTTTCTTCCCATCACCATTTTCTTTGGTTCTCCTTCTGGCAATGCAATAAGCCCACCGATTCACAAGCTGTATTTTGAGAGTTATATTAAGTGTTTATCCACAGAAATCCAAAAATAGGTTGGTAAGGGAAAAAAATAAATAAATCCTCCTTCCCTTCTTGCTGCCAGAAGTTATGCTCTTACAGAGAAAACCTGGGCAGCAAAGGCAGAAAGCTCTTGTAGGAGGAAGGAAGTTGGAGGAAATCATTTCACCTCCTGGGCCATCCACAGCTCCATTGGTGGCCCTGTCCAGTCCAGGAGCCACCGGTCACGTGTGGCCCCTGATGATCAGAAACAGGGCCCATCCAAGTGAGGTGGGCTCGGAGTGCAGAGTTTGCAACAAATTTTGAAGACTTTGTACAAAACATAGATTGAAAAAAAATTTTTTTAATCTCACTGATGCTTTCTACATTGATAATCTCTTGAAATTATACTCCTTTTTAAAAATTTTGTTGAAAAAATCTTTCAAGCAGAGATGATTCACAAAACTTCAAGATAAAATTATTAATGGCATATTTTAATTCATGCATGTTTTACTTTCAATATGGTCATAAAAGGTGCCATTTTTGAAAAGGATTTTGAAAGCCTTGATCAGTTTTTTCAAGTTTAACTTAACTTTGATATGCATGTCATTGTCTTATAGGCATCATCGGGGTTTTTTCCCCCTTTAATTGTTAGCTGGTCTCACTCTGCCAGATAAATATTCATTGTCAATGGCTTTAAGTTCTTTAACACTTTTTTGCCTTTAGAGACCTAGATTTTTTTTTTTAATTAAATTCAAAATTTGTATTTTGTATGCAATGTATTCATTATATTTTCTATTGCCAAAAAAAAAAAATGTTTTTGTTGAAGTCTAGCTGCTTTATAATGCTGTGTTAGTCTCTGCCGTACAGCAAAGTGGATGAGCTACGCACGTATACACATCCCCTCTTTTTCGGATTTTCTTCCCATTTAAGCCGCCACGGAAAGCGGAGCAGAGTTCCCTGTGCTCCGCAGTAGGTTCTCATTCATTCTCTGTTTTAGACATAATATCCATAGTGCACGTATGTCAACGCCAGTCTCTCAGTTCGTCGTCCCACCCTCTTTTCCCTCCTTGGTGGCCGTTCATTTGTTCTCTACGTCTGTGCCTTTATTCCTGCTTTGCAAATAGGCTCATTGAAATTATAATAATTTCAATATCGGGGTTAATATGCATGCATTATTAAATTAATTTCACTTGTTTCTTTTTCCTTTTTAAAAATAATGCAAATTACAAATGTGGCTCACATTATATTTCCAGTAGATAGTGCTGACCTAAAACCGCAATGTCCAATACGATAGCCACTCGTCACGGGGGGGCTATTGAAATCACTTACATTTAAATTAAATTAAACACTTAGCCACACTAGCTACCTTTCAAGTTCTCAATGGCCACATGTCGGTGGCGGCTGCTTTATCTAGTGATGCCAATACAAGGTAGTCATGCTTTTGTGGAATGTTGTACTAAGCATCACTGACCTGGTAGGCTCTGTATCACTCTGCATTTTTCTTAACCACCTGTCCTGAGTTTGGTTGGAATTTGTGTTGGAAATTTCACTGTCTAGCCCAGGTACTTTCTCTTTTGTTGAATACCTAGAGTATGCGGGTGTCATGGTTCCAAAGAGGTCTTTGCTGGAGCCCAAGAATCTGCCTGCAATGCAGGAGGCCTGGGTTCGACCCCTGGATTGGGAAGATCCCCTGGAGAAGGGAAGGGCTACCCACTCCAGTATTCTGGCCTGGAGAATTCCAAGGACTGTATAGTCCATGGAGTTGCAAAGAGTCAGACACGACTGAGCTACTTTCACTTCACTTCACTTCAAATATATGTAAGCCACCACTCTTGGCCCTTCTCAGGCCGACCACCCAGTCTCCTCTCTGAACCTGAGATCAGTGTATCAGTGCCCTACTGCTGCTGTGACCCTAGCTTGCCACACAAAGGTGTTCTCTTACAATTCTGAACACCAGAAGCCTGAAACCAGAGTCAGGAGGGCTGTTTCCTTCGGGAGAATTCCAAGGATGGATAAAGGTCCATTTCCTTGAGGTTTTTAGTTTCTGGAGGCTGCTGGCTTTCCTTGACTTATAGCCACATCCCTCCTCCCTGATTCCATCCTCACATCCCCTTCTTCTGCTGCTCTTCCCCAGCTTATGGGGACCCTTGTAGTTACGCTGGACTCACCCAGACAATCCAAGATAATCTCCCATCTCAAAATCCTTAATATGACATCTCGAAATCCTAATTTTGCATCTGCAAAATCCCCTTCGCCTTGTAAAGTATCTACGGGCTCGAAAAATCAGGGCATGGACATCTTGTAGGGGAAGGGCTGGGCCTTAGCAGCCTGTACAGCCTCCAAACGGAGAACCGGCACAGCTTGTCTGACCTGTGCATACTATGACCTCGTGAAGAGGCCATGTAATTGTGCATCATCAGAAGAAAACTCAAACTCTGTATGTTTCCAATGAAAAGGCCCTTCAAGAAGTTCTGACAACTTCGCCAGTGATACAGCTACTCATGTAGCTGGGGTGAGATGTGAGTTTCTCTGTTCAGTTCAGTTCAGTCACTCAGTCGTGTCCGACTCTTTGCGACCCCATGAATCGCAGCACGCCAGGGCTCCCTGTCCATCACCAACTCCTGGAGTTCACTCAGACTCACGTCCATTGAGTCGGTGATGCCATCCAGCCATCTCATCCTCTGTCGTCCCCTTCTCCTCCTGCCCCTAATCCCTCCCAGCATCAGAGTCTTTTCCAATGAGTCAACTCTTCGCATCAGGTGGGCAAAGTATTGGAGTTTCAGATTTAGCATCAGTCCTTCCAAAGAACACCCAGGACTGATCTCCTTTAGGATGGACTGGTTGGATCTCCCCACAGTCCAAGGGACTCTCAAGAGTCTTCTCCAACACCACAGTTCAAAAGCATCAATTCTTTGGCACTCAGCTTTCTTCACAGTCCAACTCTCACACCCATACATGACCACTGGAAAAACCATAGCCTTGACTAGACAGACCTTTGCTGGCAAAGTAATGTCTCTGTGTTTGAATATGCTATCTATGTTGGTCATAACTTTCCTTCCAAGGAGTGAAAGTGAAAGTGAAGACGCTCAGTCGTGTCCGACTCTTTGCAACCCCATGGACTGTAGCCTATCAAGCTCCTCTGTCCATGGGATTTTCCAGGCAGTAGTACTGGAGTGGATTGCCATTTCCTTCTCCAGAGGATCTTCCCCACCCAGGGATTGAACCCGGCTCTCCCGCATTGTAGACAGACGCTTTACCGTCTGAGCCACGAAGGAAGTCTCTCTCTTACTTCCAAAGAGCAAGCATCTTTTAATTTCATGGCCACAGTCACCATCTGCAGTGATTTTGGAGTTTCTCTGTTAGGGGATCCTATTACTGCTCAGAAAAGGTTTGCCTTGCCTTTCTGGACTGTTCCTGTTGCCCTTTCCCAGACCCCATAAAGCTCCCACCAGCCAGGTCCCCTGCCCAGAGGAGAAACTATCTGGCTAGAAGTGGGGGACACAACCCATGTGTCTGTCGGAACCATTCTTGGCAGAGAAAGAGGCTAAGATTGTCAACGAGTCCTTATAGGAGTTTGTCACTGAGACGAGGCCCGCGTGATATTAGGGCAGAAAGACCAGGATAACAAGCACATCTCTGAATGCCTGGAGAAGGGGCTTGGTGGGACTCTACTCAGCCCTAGAAGGCTGCTCATTTCATGGTTTTATAAACACCCCATTGCCAGTGCACAGTGAATGTGTCTAAGTTTAAATAACATTAGATCACTCTCTTAGTGAAAGGGCAGCCGTCTGGTCCACGACTCTTTGGGAGCTGTTATTTCCACATTTAAAAATCCATTTCCTCTCTAAAAAGACACTGTGTGCCAATCACACAAATATCTGGGCCCCCCCAAAAAAAGCCAGTTGGCAGAAACGACTTCAAGTATTCAGAAGCAGGAGGGTGAAAATTTTAATATACTCTGTATTAAAAACTGATCAAGATTCCCAAAGAAGGAGAGAAAGAAGTGGGTGCAGATACACCGCGGCTCTTTTTATAGCCCTGGAGTGTGAGGATGTTAATTAAAGGAATCTCAGAACCCGAGATGATCTGGAAAAGGAAGGAGCAAGGATTTAATTTTAGGTGTTGTTTCATCAGGTTTAAAAAAAAAAAAGTTTCACGAGTTACTTGCAGCAATTCTCAGGAACTTGATGGGCCCACAGAAAAGCTCCAGTTGAAACTGCAAAGTGAATTCATGGCAATCTCTCACTCTGCAAAGGTTGCTCATAGTGAAGCACAAATCAGCAGATCTCGGAGCATTAAATGAGCGTAACAAAGTGCTAGATAGCATTTGTTTGGTATGCTTCAAAAAACAGCCCTCATCCATTTTTTAAAATGGAAGCTAAAAAAAGAAAAAAAAAAGACACCAGTAGAACTTATCAGTTGTTCACACTGGCTCAGGAAGAAGGTTCCCAAACCCAGCCTTGGTGCGTTTCTCCGCATCCCCCCGGAACCTTCGCGTCCCTCTTCTTCACATTGGGAAGTAAGGGGAGAAACGTGCTGGAAAGACCTGCTGGCTCCCCCTTCCCGGGGCCCCGCTCTCCGCGAGCTCACACACGGGCTCCTGGCCCCTCCGCGCCCTGCGGGAGATGCCTTCCTACTTCTGTGCTGCCCGTGCGGGTGCTGAGTCACGGGGAAGTTGAGCAACTCGTCCACCAACACTTAGTGAGGAGGAGAGCTGGGCCCTGCCTCCAAGGCCCAGCCATTTGCACTGTGTCACCTTAAAACACCAAATAGAAGTGGGTATAAAACGCGTCCGAGGGAATCCAAGCAGAATCCAGCCACACCTGCCGGGGAGGGGCACACTCACTGGTGTGCTGGGACTCTGCTCCTCCGTGAGCTGGGGCCCGTTCCCTGAGGGACTCTAAGTGGTTCGTGGTCCTAGCAGCCATGGTTCTTGAGCTGCAGGCAGCAGAAACCTGCTCCTGCCGTCAGCAGCAAAGGGATTTTCTTGAAAGGCTACTGAGAAGTCGCAGAATCCGCGAGAAGCCTTGGGGAGATCTTGTCATGCAAACGTCCCACACCAACCATTGTCTCAAACACAGCATCTCCGTTTGTAACTTTAGCAAATCTTCCCAAACGTCGTTATCAGTGCTTTATATGGATTAACTCTCTTCATTCCTCGCAACTCTGTTGCTGTCCTTACTATACCCGTCTTAAAAACGAGGGCGCTGAGCCCAAAGGGATCGTAACTGTCCAAGGTGGACCAGTTGCGGGAAGTTGTCTTAGGAGTTAACCTTGAGCATCCCAGGGCCAGCCTACCCTCTGAACCCTCATTCTGCCTGGCTCTCTCATGCCCTGCCTGTCTCTGGCTCCCTGCTACAGCCTGGATTCTGTCTTACTCAGGGATTTATGTAACACAGTCAGAGACCTTTTGCTTCCATCACTGGATCCCCAGGGCACAATAAGCACAGATAATAGAGCGAGTCAATTCTGTTTTCGATGATTGAATGACGTGATGTGCGTTTTGTCTGTTTTTCCAGAGCAGATTTATTATGCCGGCCCTCTCAATAACCCTGGATTTGAAATTCCCGAGGTAAGGGTTTGGTTTGCTGTTTTGTTTTGTTCCTTAATTATTGTATTGAGCAGTTTCTTAAAGAAGGAGGTGGGTTGGGGGGAGACAGCAGAGGAGGAGGAGAGGAAATTAAACTGAAACCTTTAAGTTTTCGCATCGCCTTTCACTGAGAAGACCCTTTCTGGGTGAAGCTGTTACTTCACCATGAGCACTTGCTAATTAAAGCTTGATGCACGGGTTTTGGCGTTTGGGTGTTTAACATTTTTGTCCAGCGGGACCCTGGGGCACCCTTTGTGGAGGCAGCGCCCCTAGGGAGGGGCTCTAGGGCCCTGTCCTGCTGGAGGACTCTGCCCAGGGCCCTCCGCGTGGCCAGACTGTTAGAGGCGAGGCAGGCAGCCACAGGTGGGCTGGCCGTTCAGAGAAGGGAAGAGAGACAGCCCAGAAAGCACTAAGCTCCCCGGTTACTGTGCTTGCTCAGTACTCACAAGCTCCCACCCCGTAAATAAAATGTCCACGCCTTGCACCTTCACTGTTTTTCCAACAATTCCTTTTTATTTAAAATACCATTACTTTATGAAACAGCTGAACTCCAGCGACTCGGACATAGTGGTCCATTCTCAATAGATACTCCTGAGAGCATCCTTCAGAAAAACGTCAAGAGAATCGCAGAAATGTAATCGGCTTCATTTTTTGGTTTTCAATTTCATCCTTTTCATCTTCCAAAGCCTGAGTGTGACTCTAGAAGAGGACCTCCTTCTCCATAAAGAATCTCTTGAACTTGTTTCATCCCCCGGGGCGTGTTCCCTTTCTGTCCCAGCCTCTGCATTCCTCCGCTTCAAGCCGCCAAGTCTCCAGACCACCTCGGTCTTTCTCCAGCGATGCTCTGGCAGCTGGGGCAGGTCCGGCTTTCCAGAGTCTTCTCCTCAAGCCTTTCAGGGTAACATGCAAGTTGTGCAAACTCTCTTCCCTTCTAGGATGTGAGACCAAATTTCTCCCACAAAGTTTTTGCTTTAAATCTTTGCTATTTGAATTCTTTTTCTTTCTCCATTTTTTCCTGCAGATCCTTCCCATGCACCCCCAATTCATCAACTCGAAATTTGCAGGCAATTAATTTTTGTTTTGCATTATTGATTTAAAAAAAAGCAGTTACTCTTAGCAACTGCAATGAAATAGAGAGAAAGAACTTAAAAGCCATAGGATTGCTTTGAAAGAAATGAAGCCCAGATGTAACGAGGTTTATTGCATCCACGTAGGCTACATGGGTGAATGCATTACCCACATCCATGGCCCACTAACAGTGTTCCTTGAGATGTTGCCCAGTGTGAGACTAAGACACTGGTTAGGTTGCCTGCCCCCGCCTGCCTGTTCAAGCATCCACAGAAGCCCTCTATGCGGTCCTCCTACCTCTTCAAGACTTTCTGGGCCCGTGGAGCAGGAACCCGGTCAGTCCTGACCCCCGAGCCAGGCCTGCAGGGGACAGAACCAGAGCGGACACGTGTGACCCATCATGTGAGCCGCAAAGGCAGCTGGAGGCCTTAATTCCAACCTGGGCTCCCTTGCTGGCCCAAGATCAGCCCAGCCCACCCAGACACCCCTGGCCGGCCGCCAGCCTGCAGGCTGCAGAGACGCTGCTCCCTAACGTGGGACAGAAATGGTGTGCAGACTTTTGGTTTTAGAAGACCTTCCCCAGGTCCTCCTCCTCCCACCAAACCCCCCCTCCCCCCCCGAGGTGGGCTCTGTGCTAATTCCACCCCTGCTCGACTGAAAACTTCCCACCCAGCCGCCAGTCTTCAGTGTGCCGGTGTTATTTTCTTTTTATCACAACCAGTCCTTGGCCCCACTGAAGTCCCGCCTGCAGCGGGCATCTGTCTGTGGCGGCTGCTTTCTGCCTTAGAGACTCTATGAGCCTCCAGTTTGGCTGCCAACTTGCAGGTATGGCCTGAACCGTTTAAGTGCCAAGGGTGCAACTACAGTCTTCTACCTGGCAAATCCAAAAAGCGGAAAGGCCCCTGGTCTGTGCCTCATCCCTTCTTCCTGCCCGCAGATGGGCACAGCTGCCTGAACACCTCCACCCCTTAGAGCAGAGTGTGTATTAATATATCTTGTGATTCAGAAATCCCGAACCCCTTCCTTCAAACACTGCATCTTTCGTTAGGCTTCTGAAGCATGGATGAAAGATTCAGTTGGGTTACAATAATTTTGTGTGGCGTGTTCTTAAAGGCACAGGAACAGTGAAAAGTAGATGATGGTGATGACGATGATGATAGTGAGGAGGAAATCCACTCAGGTGCCTGTGTGAGCTGGTCTTTATGCAGACCTAATTCTCTGACTTTTACACCGTGACTGAAACCCCTAACACTGCTTCTGAAGTCATAGCTGCTGCTATTTGAGCAGACCTCGGGAGCCTAGACCGTCATAGCGTCTTTAAGGTGAAGGGTGCCTAAGGTTGCCTTCAGCAGCCCTCACACCCCAGACCCCATCAGTGCTGGGGAACCCACTCGCTCCTGGGCCTCTGTTAATTGCTAGAAAGTTCTTCTGTCTTAGCCTGAGACCAGTCATGTACCATCCATCCTGTGGTCTGATCTGGCCCTGCCCTCCAGGCTGATACAGATTAAACACCATCCCTTTCTTGGATGGGGGCTTCCCTGGTGGCTCAGATGGTAAAGAATCTGCCTGCAGGGCAGGAGACCTGGATTTGATCCCTGGGTTGGGAAGATTACTGGAGAAAAGAAAGGCAGCTCACTCCAGAATTTTTGCCTGGAGAATCCCCATGGACAGAGGAGCCTGGTGGGCTTTAGGCCATGGGATTGCAAAGAGTTGGACACAACTGAGCAACTAATACACACTTTCCCTTGGGTGACTGGCTCCTCAGAGATGGGCCAGGAGTTCCAGGAGCTTCCTCCACCCTCCACCACGCAGAGCCTTTCTCCTCGGGACAGAGTGTCCTCAGCCGCTGGCTGTGAGGCGGGCAGGGCTTCGGCCACAAGCGCTGCAGATGTGGCTCCTGCCCGGGGCCTCTCTGCTGTGCCACACACAGCCTGGCCGGCCTTTCCTGACCGCAGGCAGAGGGGCTCCTCTGTGGCTGGCCGTGGCCAGAAAGGATCCCGAAAGGCAGGAACACATTCTCGAGTGGCGCGATCGGGTTCCGTGCCATTGAGTTTTGCCCCTAGCTGTCTCCTCCGTCTCCGCACACAGCACTCCACCTTTCCTGTTGCTCAGGCCAGCATCCCTGGGGTCAGCCTTCACCCCTCTCTTCCCCACCCACGTGGGTCTCCTCGGCAAACCATCTCGGCTCTTCTTTGCAAATCCAGCCAGGACGCCCACCTCTCCCCCGACTGCCCCAGCTGCTCCGAACCGTCCCCACCTCTTACCTGGTCCACCGCTTCCTCCGCATCTCCTCCCATCTCCTTCCAACGAGGGACCCTGCCGACAGCCACGTCGGGACAGGCCACCCCCCGGAGTGGAGGCCGGCGCCACCCGCCACGGGCCGTCCCCTGCCTCCTCCCCTCTCCTCCTACGGGCCTCTCCTGGGAGTCCCGTCTGCCTCCTCAAATGCGGGGCCCCCAGCCTCCAGGGGAATGGCGAGCTCCTGCACTTCCTTCAAGTCTTGGCCCTGAGGTCACCTGCTCAGGGGGCCTGCCTTGAGCACCCCAGCCCCACCACCCCATCGGTCCGCTCCCCGTGGGAGCACCGTCTGGAGCACCAGCATCTCAGGCTTAGCCAGCCATCCTGGGGGCCCTCTGCTCTCTGGGCCAGCCTGGGGGCCCGTGGGGAGGGCATGGTTCCTCCTGCTGACCTAACCCCCAGGGTCGAGAGCAGAGGCTACACGTGACGGGCTCAGTGAGCGCCCGCTGCCAGGCGATGGCTCTGCGGGTCTCACAGCTGCTGCTTCCCCGTGCCCCTCAGGGAGACTACCAGGTCCTGCTGGAGCTCTACAACCAAGACCACGCCACTGTGGCCTGCGCCAATGCCACCGTCCTCTATTCCTGAGCATCTCGAAGTGCGGTCAGCTGTCTTGTGGTGACAGCAGCTCCTCCCACGAACCCTGCTGAGAGGGAGGACCAGTGGACCACAGAGCAAGCCTCCTGGAAGGTGCCAGCACTGTCAGCCGCAAGACCAAAGGTCCCCATACTCCATGGATGCAGTGAAGGCCCCGGAGTATCCGCCTCCCAGGAGTTCCTGGGGGTCAACCCAGCAGTCTTGAGGGACCGTCCCTCATCCCTAAGTGCTCTCATGACAAAGCTCACCTCTTTCCAGCTCCTGGGAGCCCAGGATCAAATAAAGAAACTGGCCCAAAAGGAGTGCCTCGTGGTTTGTTTAAGAATCCTGACATGGGCCTGTAGCTATAGCGTGAGCCCCTCTGCACACAGAGCCACGGGCTGCCACAGCGTAAGTGATCCTGAGAGATGCAGGAAGGTGACGGCACACCTGCAAGGGCGGACCTGGGGATGAGCCGTCCCTTCTTCTGGGAAGCGCCACACTCTGGACATGAGGCCCAGAAGCTGGTGAAACCTCACGTGCAGACATCACAGTCTCCACTGAACTAACCTCTTGATAACTTCATCCCGGAGTGTGGCTGTCCTGGCCCCAGCCCACCTCGGCTCTCCTGAGTGTGCTCCTTAATTCACCCCCCGAGTCACTGCTGGCCACTCACATACCAGGCCCTCTGCTCAGCACTTAGGCTACTCCAGGGGGTAAAAGACAGCTTGTCTCTGCCCTCATGGAGCCTGCAGGCCCCCGAAATTAAAAATTCACTTCTCCCACAGTCGTGCACATGCAGAGCCGCCTCCTTCAATGCCCCCCATAAACAACGAGGCTGCCTGCTGTTGCCAGAGCCCATGGGGGGCCCCACTGTCTCCTGTCCCTGGATGTGCAGAATCCCCCGGGGGCCCTGCCCTCCTTCCACACCCTCCTGCTCCCCTGCTTCTGTTTCCAGCACCTGCCCGGGCCCACGTCTGTTCCTCTTGCTCCTGCGAAGGGGTGGAGCTGGGACACTGGGGTTGACCGTGTGTTTACACGTCTTTTACATCCATAAAGGTGCCACTGTGCTAGCGATGAAAAGAGGAGAGAAATGCATAGTTTTCAAATGTCCGTTGCTATTAATTACCGTCTGTCCGTAGTTGAACTACCCGGAATAGCAGGCCATAAATGCCTGGTGACTCAAAACCTTAAACCCAGCATCTGAGGTTTCCTGGGTTGTGGGGAGACAAAATTACAGCAGTGTTCTTGCTGACGCCGAAAACGCTCCAGGGCAAAGGCTCGCTGTGGCCATGCCCAGCTCGGGGGCAAAGCTCAGGGCACACATGTGGCCGGGGGCGGGGGGAACAGGTGTGGATCCAGACGGCAGACTGCACTGCTGGTCCCTCTCCATTCCTCCCAGCCAGACATTCCCCGTTCCCTTTCCAGAAACAACCCCACATCCAGCAGGGGCCCTGGGTGGAGTCCGAGAATTCACAGGTTCCACAGACGGCTTAGGACAGCTGTCGCCGCCTTCCAAAGACAGGGACAGGAAGAAGAAGCAGAGCACATCTCATCTGCCGCTATTCAGCTGCTCCTTTTTCTATTCTTTGCTCTCTTCTTAAAATTCATTGACTCTGTGTGCGTGTGTGTGTGTGTGTGTGTGTGTGTGTGTGTGAAAGAGAGAGAGAGAGGGAGAGGAAGAGGGAGAGAGCGCGAGCCAGAGAGGCAGGGAGAGAAAGAAAGAGTTTTCGAGGCTGTAGGTTTAGTTAAACAGAGACTTACACACACACGTGGGCTGACCCTGCCTTGGCTGAGCACACAGGAGTTCACAGCAGTTGCACTAAGGGTGTGATTTGAGGAAGAAAAAGTGTTTCTCATCCCCCAGATATATCTGCCCTTACATTTCACTGAGTTTCACTCCTGCAAGTTGAGAAAGTTTTTCCCTGTTTATGACTCTCCTATTAAAAAGTACAAACCGTTCTGGTAGGAGAAATGCCAGAATAATTATCATAACTCAGGCAGAGCATCATAACGAGGGTGAAGCTTGGAGTTGCCAACACAGGAAGCGGGAGGTATTAGTGGGCAGGTGGGCAACCCAGGGCAAGCTCTTAGGTTGGTCACCCATGTGTGCCCAGGGGGCAGGTTTGGGGGTGGGGGAGGGGCCCTGCCAAAGAACTTAATTACTTCTTATCAATGATTTGCCACTGTTTCAAAATCACCAAGTATTCTAAAAATTTCTCTTAAATAAACTTCTCTGGAAAAAAAAAAAAAAGTCCCTGATTTAAGATTATGCTAGGATGCCTCCAAATCAAGGGACTCAAGTGGAAATAATCGCGCTCCAGTCATTTTGATGTCTGTAGGCCCTTCCTTATATTTTAAGGGCACTTGTGTGTGTGTGTGTGTGTGTGTGTGTGTGTGTGTGCGCGCGTGTGTGTGTGTGTGTGTGCGTGTGTGTTATTTTTAAGGAAACTTTGGTGCCCACGGAGAGCTCCCACAGGCGAGGTTCAGGCAGAAAGCTGAAGATCCATTGGGTCAGTGTGATCGCCCCGCTTGGAATGTTTGCAAGGAACGGAGACCAGCTCCATCTGGTTACATGCAGGGGCTCAGCACTCACTGCTGAGGTCATGCGGTTCAGGCTTCAGCCACGGTTCTCTAGAAAGCTTCACGCGGTAATCAGCATGCCACCTCTATTTCTCTGCAGTTCTTTTACCTCTGGCCTCCCTGAGTATCAGCTTCACCCTCCGACAGCCCTTCCTATAATAGTAAATAGTTTCACACTTGTCCAAAGTAAGGAAGAGGGGGGCCTTTCTCCCTGCACCCGGCATTCACTCTGAGCGCAATGCTTTGGATCACGTGACCACTCCTGGCCAATCACCTTGCCCCGGTGCTGATTGGCTTGCCTGTGTCACATGACCCACCCCGAGAGCTGGATTGGCTTTAGTCCCGCTGGAACCACACCATCCCCTAAGCGGACACTGGGGAGGCTAGAGAGCGTACCGAGAGCAAGGAGTTGTGGAAGAAGCGTCTAGAATTGGGCCATCTTTTCAGCTGTTAACTGGGCGAGGGCCTCAGTTTCTCAAAGCCTTTGTTCATGTGCACACATCAACAGTAATAATACCTGCCTTACTCACAGAAATACCTTGAGAGTGAATGAAAGAACCGTGCCAGGCGTGTAGTTCAATGAATGTGAATTGTTATTCTGTTCAGGAGGTGCATGAGTCAGTTCAGAATGCTATGATAAAAATACCATAAGCTGGGTGCCTTACAGACAACAGACATTTACTTCTCACATTTTTCTCATTTATTTCTGGAGCTCAGAAAGACCAAGACCAAGCTGCTGGTAAATTCGATGTCTGGTGAGAGCCCGCTTCCTGGACCACAGACAGCTGTCCTTCTGGTGTGCCCTCATGACAAGATGGGTGCTGGAGCGCTCCTGAGTCCCTTTTTATAGAAGCATGAATCATGTCATCACCTCCCAAAGACCCACCCGCTAACAGCACCATGATGGAGGTTAGGATTTTAACCTATGAACTTAGGGGAGACATAGACATTCAGTCCAAAGCAGATGGGTAATCACCTTGGAGCTGAAGGCCTGTTGCCTAATTTCCCTTCGACATCGTCGGGTGCAAACTGTCTTTGAGCCTTGACCTCACCCGGGAGCCCACATTCCTTTTACGTCCTGACATGGTTCTTTGGCACCTTGATGGCTTCTAAGTGTGGCTGGTTTAAGTCAATCTGGGTTAGGGACATGTTCGCTGAACTACATAAACCCTGAGAAGAGTTTAAGGGAAACATTCAGGGACAAGTTTCCCCTGAAACAGAAACTTTCCAGGCCAAAAAAAAAAAGGCCTAGGAAAAAAAATGCATGTAATTTTTAATTAAACTTGTTTCCTGTTTAAAAAAGAAAGAAAAGATATGCATTGGGGATGTGAAGAACTAAATGTAACATCTGCAAATGTAACAATTACGTCTGCCTCCAGAAAAAGCCACCCAAAATAGCTAGTGAGAGGATGGAAAAGGCCACGTGCTGATTTTAACCCGGACTTGTTAAGGAGGGAAAGCATCCCATCTCAGCGGCTCAATGTCAGGTTTGAATCAGCTACAGTTTTCCCAGCCAGCCTCCTCAGGCAAGTTTCTCTGTCTGGTTCCCCCATCATTTGCTCTGGGCAAGCAGGGATTCCGGGGGAACTGGGAATTAGCCACTTAACATCTAGTTTGTAAATAACTTCAGTTGTTCCATTGGAACCGAAGCCCTCAGCTGCCTTCAAATGTACCAACCTGATTTTTTTCTTTTCCCTAAACCCAGATTTCCTTTAAAAGGTAGGACAACACCAAATTCTTTCTTTCAGTTTCTTGGTCCCTCACTCTTGAAAAAAAGAATATTTGCATTGATGTTATTTCAGCTGAAAACAATAATTTCTTCCTCCAGCTGATGTTTTTATGGATTCCTTGAAACTCAGCCAAGGATGCAAAGAAGGAAAAAGTCCATGCCACACAAGCTCATATCATTTTATTATGGTTTTCCCTCCTTTTCTTCTACTCAGAAATGGTTGGAGAAAACTGGAGAGGGGGCCAGAGAATATTATTGAAATAATCAAAGAGTTACAGCAAGGATTCCACATCAGTTCAGTTCAGTTGCTCAGTCATGTCTGACTCTTTGTGACCCCATGGACTGCAGCACGCCAGGCCTTCCTGTCCGTCATTATCTCCCGGAGCTTGGTCAAACTCATGTCCATTGAGTCGGTGATGGCATCCAACCATCTCATCCCCGGTCGTCCCCTTCTCCTCCTGCCTTCAATCTTTCCCAGCATCAGAGTCTTTTCAAATGAGTCAGCTCTTTGCATCAGGAATCAAGAATTCCACATAAAGGTAGACTAAAAAGGTAAAATACGTGGTATAGAAAAATAACGTTTGAGAAGGCAGAACAGCCGCAGTAGTAATGATGCCAGTTTAAAAGCTAACAATTTTTTGAGCACTTGCTATGTTTTGGCATTGTGCTAGGGACTTTGTGTTCAGTTACTCAACGTTGTCTGACTCTTTGAGGCCCCATGGGCTATAGCCTGCCAGGCTCCTCTGTCCAAGGGATTTTTCCAGGAAATACTGGAGTGGGTTGCCATTTCCTACTCCAGGGGATCTTCCCCACCCAGGGATCAAACACAAGTGTCTTGGGTCTCCTGCATTGGGAAACAGATTCTTTACCATTGTGCCACCAGGGGAGTCCAGCCTCCGTCTCGATCCTTAGTCTCATTGAGCCCATGGGGGATGATCCAATGGCCCACTTTATAGAAGAGGAAGTCAGGGTTAGTGAAGTGAAGAAGCAGAGCCCTGTGTCTTCAGGGATCAGTGGGACCGCAGCGGCCTTGGCGCCCCGACAGGAGCAGTGGGGCCCTCGGGGTGCTCGGTGTCCATCAGCTCCTTCCTGCGCTTACTCCTCCAGCCAGACGCAGTAACACCCCGAGTCACACCTTTCCCTAGAAAAGGGTCACGTGCTTGTAGCCTCTCCTCCTGTCTTAGTTCGTTTTGCTGCTGGAGCAAAAACACCATGGAATGGGCAGCTTAGGAGCAACAGAAACACCCCTTTTCACATTTCTGGAAGCTGCAAGTCCAGGGTGTCTGGGGACGGCCCTCCTGGCTCCTGGTTCTAGGCCGATAGCTGTCTTCCCACTGCGTCCTGAGTGCTGGAAGTGGGGAGAGGGCTCCCTGTGGCCTCTTTGATGAGCGCTCCACACCCACCCAAGGAGAGTCCAGCCCCTTGACCCCACCATTCTCCAGAGCCCTCACCTGGCAGCACCATCACAGGGGTGGGGTCTGTTTCAACCTCTGAGGTTTTGAGGGATGCAAACGTTCAGACCTCACACCTGCTTTCTATTTTTCCTTTTCTCACCTCATTTTGGGTCATGAAATGGAAGAAACTGAAAGACAGCTTAACGATGAAACTCCCCTATTGAAAATGAATTATCCCAACCACCAAAAAGAAAGAAGAGTTATGCAATGCGATAGAAGCAGTAATTGTCACTTTGACAGCAATCGTTACAATATATGGCTGTATTATTTAATACCTTGCACATCTTCAACATACACATTGTTGTAGGTCAATATATTTGATTAAAAAAAATAAGTGAAGGAGTAAACCACCCGTGGTCACCCGTCCACGTCTGCCCTCTCAGTGACGGCCCTCTCCACCACCCTGGGCGACTCACGTCTGGTCTGCTGTCATTAACAGAGAAAGGTGCTTTCACTCTTGCCTCGTTCCCTGTCCACAGGTTTTCATCATTGCGCTGGATTTTCCCTTTGTTGCCTCCAAAGGTACCAGACTATTTGTTTGTCTGAGTTGCGTTTTTTCCCTTCCCTTTCACATACCCTGAGGGCTGTCTGTCTGCAGCTGTTTGCTTCTTGTTCAATTTTTTAATTGGATCTCACTGTTCAATTTTTTACGTGTTTTGACTTCAATATTTCACAGTCACGCTCAGGCTGTAGAACCCTGGACTTGGAGAAGAGCCCCTAAGGTCACCCCTGGGAGGGAGTCACACCTCCCCCACTCAGGGGGCTGGCTCCCAGATGCTGGAGAAACCGCCCTAAAAATCAGAACCTGAGACTCAGCACAGCTGTGGAAGGAAGCCGATCCTCCCTGGAGCAAAGGGCACCGCGTCGTCTCTTCTGGATATTTCGGGGTGGATGTCGTGGTGTGGGCTCTGCCTTGTGGGCGAGCTTCCGAGGACAGAGGCAGAGGGGAAGGGGCCTGGGGCCCCACGCCCCCACGCAGCCCTGCAGACATGCATCGAGCCTCAGGGAGAGAGAACGCCTGCGGGAGTCTGGCCAGTAGCTGACGCGCCGGGCACTCAGGGTCTCCAGGGCCTCCAGGCCCTCCGTGGCATGTTGTGGGGTCCGCACAATAACAGGGTACAGGCATTGGAGGGTAGAATACCGCACGGCATCTCCACGAACTAGAGGGCCGAGCACCAAGCAGGGCGGGGAGAGCCAGGCCTGGGCACGGCGCCACATGCCCCCAGGACACTCGAGGCCAGCGATGCTCAGCCTTCTTGCACCCCAAGAGCCTGGGTCTGGGCCTGGGGGAGGCGCCTGAGAATGAGACAGGGAAGAACTGCGCTTCTGCTGACAGAGGCCCCAGAAATAACCAGTGGGGGGGCGGGAGGAGAGTCTGCAGAGATCCCTTCACATGCAAGTCAAGGGCTCCATCAGTGACGTTTAATTCAGCTCTCGTCGTCAGAACGTCTTCACTGGAACCCACAAACGTATGCCTGAGACGGTCCAGCTTTACCAGTGGGTGGGGTTCCCTTCTGGAGAGCCCCTCCCCCAGGACTGGAATCCCGTTTCCTCCCCGTGTGCTCCCTCCTCAGCTCCTTCAGTTTCCCTGCAGACACGTGGGGGTCCATTTGGACCTCCCTGGAACCTCAGCGCTAGCCCCGTTCTGTTGTTTTCCCGTCTCCCTGATGACAGGAAGGATGCTCTGCTCTCACCCTGGACTCCCTCCCTCAGCCCCTCCCAACAAGAACACTGGACTCTCGTCTGTTTACGGCCTGGACCACACACATCCCCAGTCCCTACAGCCCCTCTGTTCACCTTACTCCCAGAGGAAACTTCTGGTGGGGTGTATAGCAGAAGAAACTCCAAACCCAGGGTAATTCACAACGTTGTTGTTGTTCCGTCACTAAGTTGTGTCCAATTCTTTGCCAACCCACGGACTGCAGTATGTCTGGCTTCCCTGTCCTTCACCATCTCCCGGAGCTCACTCAGACTCATGTCCATCGAGTTGGTGATGCCATCCAATCATCTCATCCTCTGTCGCCCCCTTCTCCTCCTGCCCTCAATCTTTCCCAGCATCAGGGTCTTTTCCAACAAGTTCGCCCTTTGTATCAGGTGGCCAAAGTATTGTTTCAGCTTCGGTTCTCCAGTGAATATTCAGGACTGATTTCCTTTAAGACTGACTGGTTTGATCTCCTTGCAGTCCAAGGGACTCTCAAGCGTCTTCTCCAACACCACAGTTCAAAAGCATCAATTCTTTGTTGCTCAGCCTTCTTTATGGTCCAACACTCACATCTGTGCATAACTAGTGGAAAAACCACAGCTTTGACTATATGGACCTTTGCTGGCAAAGTGATGTCTCTGCTTTTTAATTCGCTGTCTAGGTTTGTCAGAGCTTTCCTTCCAAGGAGCAAGCCTCTTTTTACAATGCATTACAACATGTTAGATCTTTACTATGTATAGGACAAGAGTGAACTGCGTAGGGGACAATGTCCTACCTACACAGACAATATTTATGAGTTATTAGCTAACCACTCAGAGAAATCGTGTCCTCTTCTCTCTCTGCTGCTGCTGCTGCTAAGGCCTTTCAGTCGTGTCCAACTCTGTGCAACCGCATAGATGGCAGCCCCCGAGGTTCCCCCATCCCTGGGATTCTCCAGGCAAGAACACTGGAGTGGGTTGCCATTTCCTTCTCCAATGCATGAAAGTGAAAAGCGAAAGTGAAGTCGCTCAATCGTGTCCGACTCTTAGTGACCCTAAGCAGCCTACCAGATTCCTCCGTCCATGGGATTCTCCAGGCAAGAGTCCTGGAGTGGGGTGCCATTGCCTTCTCCGCCCTCCCCTCCTATCACGGCACTGATCCCTCTGGGCCACGATCACCCTCTGGGCCACGATCACCTGTTTGTCTCTGTCTTCCTCACTTCACTGGGACCACCTTGCAGGCAGGCTCTATGTTCCATCTGGTTTCTAACAGAGGGCCTGGCCCTGGGTGAATGTTGACCATCACCTGTGGGGTTGAATTGTATCCATAGCAGCAGCGACCCCAGAGTGGGCTTCCTACCCCTCCACTGCCACCCTCTTGGTTGAGGTCCTTGATAACCACCTGCTGTGTGGTTTCCTGTCAAAAATATGCTCCACCCTGGGGCTTGGTCTCCCCTGGAGGATCCCGGTGTGCCCTCTCCAGACCCCCCCTTATCTGAGCCCACCGATTTTCAGCTTGTCTTCAGACTCACGGGGCAGAGAGCTGGTCCCTGTGAGGACCGCCCTTTAACCTCCAATGTCATCTGTGGAATTAAACCACGCCAGAGTCCACAGTGCCCTGGGATTAGACTTCCCCCTCTGCACCTCTGCCCCCTTTGTCTGAATCACCACCAGTACTGACCGTGTGGACCACCATTTCCCAGCTCACTTTCTCCACCCCGCCCCAACTGTCTGCCTACACACACACCATCCCGGAGAAATCTGACGTGGAAGCCATCCATGCTATTTAGATTTTCTAGAAGCCGTATTTCAAAACACGGAGACAAGGGCTTCCCCGGGGGTAAAGAATCCACCTGCCAAAGCAGAAGATGGGTTCAGCCCCTCATCTGGGAAGATTCCACGCGTCTCAGAGCTCCCTAGCCCGAGCACAGTTGTTGAGCCTGGGAGAGCCCAGGGCCTGCAACCACTGAGCCCACGTGCCCGAGAGCCCGCGTCTGCGGCAAGAGAAGCCGAGCATCATGACCCCACTCCCTGCAGCTAGAGAAAGGGCACGCAGCAGCCAAGACACGCAGCAGCCAAGACCCACCGCAGCCAATCACAAATAAGCAAACAAAATTAAAAAGGAAAAAAGAAACCGGTAAAATCAATTTCAATAATATGTTTTGTTTGACACAGTATGGCCAAAACGTCATCATTTCAACATGCAATCAGTAGTTTTAAAAAATTATCTGGGCCACATCTGAGATTCTTGTTTTCGTACTAAGACGTCGCGATCCAGTCTGCGCTCTCCACTGTCAGCGTGCTTCACTGTGGACTAGCCTCGTCTCGCTCGGTTGCCTAGTGGCTACAGGTGGCCAGTGACTGCCGCCCTGGACAGCACAGGACGGGTGGCAGGCAGTATTAGTGATAATAGGGGAGACGATGTCCCTGCTGCTTGCCCAGGACTCGACTGAGCCTCTGAGACTTTTCATGCATATCAAGTTTAATCTTCACAGCAGTCCCACAAGCTAGAGACTGTTGTTAACCCCATGGTACAAGTGAGGAAACCGTCTCAGAGATTAAGAGACTGTACTTACCACTCGTCTCCACTGCCCCCTGACCTGTGGAACACTTAGTAAGCACGGGATTTGCTAAGTCTTAGAAGTCACATATCAAAAATGCATGGTTAAAGATGCTATGGATGATATAGCCAAAAAGAAGTTTTGATGAGCAAATCCATGTTTTGAAAGTCATCAGAGAGGACAGCCGTATACTTCCAAAAGCTACCTCCTTGTGCCATGGCCAAAAAAATAGATGAAAACACGAAAAAGGGTGGCCTTTACTATGTTCTTAGGCTTTGAAAGCTTCAAAAAGAATTAGCTGAGAGAAAGTTCATTTTCAACAATTTTGACAGATGATTAAAATCAAGCTGGTTTCCTTTTGGTCCCCTCATTGAGCAAACTATGTCAGCCTCTGGGGCCAGTGTTCTTAGCCGGGCACACAGTTGGGGGTGAGGGTAGCTGCTTTCTCATGTGCTGTTTTCAAAGACTTCTCCGGGCTGGGCATCTGTGGCTTCCTTCTCGTGCCCTTGAGAACCAAGAGAGATGACTTCTTAGCAACAGAAGGGGAGACCTGTCCCCACCCTCAACAGATGGAACAAAGATCACCTCCCAGCAGTAGTCTTGGGTAATTACACCTTTCTTTGTGCCATGGTTTACCCTCTGGGAAATATTTACCTCTTTAACCTTCAGACT
This sequence comes from Capricornis sumatraensis, assembly GCF_032405125.1. Taxonomy (NCBI): domain Eukaryota; kingdom Metazoa; phylum Chordata; class Mammalia; order Artiodactyla; family Bovidae; genus Capricornis; species Capricornis sumatraensis. The sequence continues at coordinate 51,821,606 of NC_091090.1, read as the reverse complement.
TCACTAATTGAAAAGAACCTGTGGAATGTAGGAGGATTAAGTTCCATTTCAAGGAACAGAAAATCAAGTAGTGATTTACACAAGTTAGAAGTTCAATTCTCTCCTCCAAGAACCCAGGCAGTCTGTGATTAGCAGGGCTTGAGTTTGTCTTATTTTGAGGCTTTATCACCCTCCTCAGATGGCTTCTGTCTCGTGGACCAAAATGCTGTGCAGATCCAGTCATCTCATCACATTCCAGCCAGCAAAAGAGGTGAAAGGGCAGGGAAGGAATAAGCCTTCTCTTAAGGACTCTTCCTGAAAGCTGTATATACAGCTTACACAGATGCCACACTGACCAGAGCCCAACACAAGGCCATCAAAGCTTCCAGGGAGGACGAAGAAAGTGATCTTTGATCTGGTGTGTCTGCAGCAGCTTGCGAATGTGTCTCTCAGACTTCTGACTGCAGGGAGTACAGTCGTTTGAGGTCCCCAGCTGTTGTGTTCCAAAATCCTTCACCGCATTTGCAGGGAGGTCATGCTTCCTGCAAGCTGCCCCAGCCTGAGTGCATCAGTAACACTAAGACAGCCCTTTCCTGCAAGTCGTACAACTTCTCTGAGGGGAGCATCAGCTAGAGGACTGTGTGAATTACCTCTTTCCACGTAACAAATTAGGTCTTCCCCTGACGGCTTTGGTGGTAAAGAATCTGCCTGCAATGCAGGAGATGCGGGAGACCTGAGTTTGATCGCTGGGTCCGGAAAATCTCCTGGAGGAAGGCATGGAAATCCACTCCAGTATTCTTGCCTGGAGAATCCCATGGACAGAGGAGCCTGGCAGGCTACGGTCCATGAGGCCAAGAGTTGGACTGGAGGACTTGGCACGCACGCAGGAAGTCCACACTCTGCAGTTCACAAACGTGGCCAGGAGGTGGCAGTCGTGACCAATGAGAAAATCCTGCCACTCTGCCCCTATCAGCTTGTTCATTGCCTGTGGATGCTTCCTGGACCTAATCTGATTCTTATGAAAGCGATTTCCTTCTTACAAAAACATCAGGCCCAAACAGAAACTAACCTCATCCTGCAGATAAAGACTGTTTGTGCCTCACAAGCTCTCTTAGCTCTAGCCAGACCCTCAGTAAGTACTTTCCCAGCACCAAGAGGCTGGCACGTCGTGGGAAGCCGGGTGGGCGCAGGCCTCTCCCTGAAGCCCCACCGTCTTATCAGAAGGGGTCCAAGGCGGGCAGGCTCCGCAGACTACCAGACTGATCCCAGCCCCGGGAAGGCCGAGCAGCTGGAGGATTCTGCAGGAAATCACAAGAAGCCAGGCGGCTGTTGTGTTGAGGTCACGGAGCTGAGTCATTCACACCATGTGCTTTCCCAGCAGCAACGCCCACGTGCTGTCCTCATGCAAACACGGGTCCAGTGGTCTTTCCCGAGAGGTGATCACTGAATCGGCATCATCGCCACCTCTCTAGCTACAGATCTAGGCCGGCTGCTCAGACAGTGAAGGGTTCTGGGCGGATTGGGAAAGCCGCTTAAGGAGTCCAGACCTGATCCGGTGGCTGCCAGTTGAAGATTTCCAGCCGGAGAGGGCAGATGGAGCAGAACACAGTTCCACGTGTGCTGCATGGGGGTGAAAGTATTTACCGCAGGGGCTGCTGTGAGAGTGGAACGAGAAGACAGATAAGTCCTTAGGACGGTGCCTGAGCTAGAACACGTGCTCAGTAAGCTGGGCGCCACAGGCCGAGGCAACCTGGGACGTGGTCACCAAGCAGAGCAAGCTCACCAGCAGGTGCTGATCCAGCCCTGGGGCTCATCCCATGCGTGCACAATTCTACAGACTCTGCGCAGGTGCATGCACACACACACATACACACCTGCCTGCGTGCACACACACACCTGCACACTGAGGCACAGAGGGCCCCTGCTCCTTCACACACCCCCAGCTCTGCTCTGAGCTGACTCCCTGCCTCCTACATGGTGCCTGCAGGGCTCCCTTTTCCGTCCGCATGGGTCTGCGTCTGGAGGGCCCACCTGGGGGTCAGCCCCCTGGGGTTCTGCCCACTTCAGTGCCCCTGACTCCTGCCACCATCCAGGGCTGACCTGAGCAGGCCTGCCCTGCTCTGCGGCCAGAGTCGAGTCACCTGCTGCCTGATAGAAATGTTTGCTTGCGGGATCAGACACCTTGAGGCCAAGCCCAGGCTCTGCACGTACTGGAACCGCCAGGAAGGGCAGGTGTCCTGTGAGGTTAGGAAGAAGGTGGCCCCTCACGGGAGCCTCGCAAGAAGAAGCCCCGCTGATAAACACTGTGTTCCACCTGCCAGCCCAGGCAGGGGCCTGTCCCTTGGAGGAGAACCCGGGGTGCGGCAGGGCCTGCTTTTTCCCGCCCGGCATCCGCAGAGAAGCTTAGCATGTAGAGCTCACCATGCAGAGTTCAGCCTTCACCTCGGTCGAGTCCAGATGCCTTCCCGTGACAAACAGGGTGGGCAGCAAACGGGTCGGCTTGCCCTGTCCACACTGCCAAAGCTCTGAAGAGCGGTCTCCCGGGACCAGGGGCCGCTGCCAGGCCCAGACCTCCTAGTGCAGCTGGACTCCTGTGACGGAACTTGTGAGCCCCCGCCTGCCACTTCCTATGCACTGAATGTGGTTCTGAAAGCTGGTTTGAAATGGGTTTCCCCATCAAGACAAGGGGTCTTGGACTGCGTGTGTGTAGGACTCCCTAAAGAAGATCAAACCCTTTCTAGGCCTCGTGTGGATTCCAAAGGTCAGGTAAAGCCTAACAAGTTTCCGGGGACCAGACCAAGATCAGAGTTGGGGGAGAATTGACAAGAGAGCTCAGGGAATGCAGAGGACGCTGAAGGGGGGAAGGTACCCAGATGCCCAGGGAGGTGAGGAAGAATCCTGAAGCCACTTAGGACTTCAGATCTGCCTCGAGGACAATGGGGCTCCATCTGGAGGCTCTCCCACTTGGAGCCCCCTGACCAGAGCGAAGCCCTTCTCCCCTCAAGGCTGGAAGGTGGGTGCAAACTCCGCAGGGAGGAGCATGCACTTAGGAGGGAGGACCTGGGCTCCCCGACGGTGGGCGAGGGGGTGGACCCTGATGCCTCAGCTTCAGAACTGGGGGCAGAGGAGGGGGAGCAGTTGTTTGTTCAAAAGGCCAACACCCTGCCAGATCCGAAGTCGGGGGCTTGTTTTAGTTCGGGCGACAGGTGTGCACTAGGGGAGCCTGCATTTTGCTTCCTTGGAGATTCCGTCTCCTCCCAGCCTGGAAATTTCCATCAGCCCAGACCCAGCACCAGTGGGGCAGTGCCAGAACTGAGAGAATGGAGCACAGCAGAAAGAAGGGTCTGTTTTCTGGGAGGCGTTTGTTGTTTCTCCACGTGGGACAAAACCAAAGTCCATCGTCCTTCAGGCCCGAATAGATTGATTTCTCTGTGTGTCCTGCATGGAACTCGGGGCCTGCGGGAAGTCATTTAAAGTTGAAATATTTTCATGATATCATAGCGTTTTTCTAAAAGGAAAGATAGTGCGAATAAATACACCTGCTGCACCCATGGTAAGTTTAGGTTTTTTTTTTCTATTTAACTATATTAGTGAACAAACCCAAAGGCACTCAAGGACACATGTATCTCTAACTAACGGTCAGTCAGTGCAGGAACAGACAGGCCAGGCTTTTTGAACTGAAACCTTTTTATCGAAGCCACATTGACTTTGCACAAATAACGGTTCATTCTTCAAAGTGCATGTTTTATAATACAAACATTTTAATTTTTCTCTACATGTATTTTATTTGTTAATGTCATCTATTTATATATGTATAAATATTTAAATATAAATATATAAATATAAATCTATTTTTATATTTTTCATTTATTTAATTAAGACAAAAGCCGGGATTAACAAAATTAAACTAAAAATACACTCAGAAACATAGTCTTACGGTATCAGAACCTATTCTCTCAAAAGCAAGAAAGTTCCATAGCTAAATTACAAAAACTTGGTAGGCTTCCATGAGATTTTGAAAATAATTTCATGGCAAGATGGCTCACATGTTTTTCCATGAATAGATTAGAAACAGATTGATAACAATTGAAACAGAAAACATAAATGCTGCCATATTTCACGGACTGTGTGTCTCCACCAGCGTAAGACACACGGTTATTTAAATGAAGCACCACGCACGAGAAAATGCTGACGGCTCATTGCGTGTGGCACAGTGCTGACTCAGCACTTGGAATGTTTATTTTAAACTTGTTAAAAGGACTCTTGGACCTATTTGAACACAGAAAAGCTTTAAACCATGTATCACTCTTCTACATGCACAGAAAGGAAATGGAGGCTAAATAAGTAGGTTTAGCTTCGCAGGTGGCTCAGTGGTAAAGACCCTGCCTGCCCATGCGGGAGACATTAAGAACTGCAGGTTTGATCCCTGGGTCGGGAAGATCCCCTGGAGGAGGGCATGGGAACCCACTCCAGGATTCTTGCCTGGAGAATCCCGTGCACAGAGGAGCCCGGCGGGCTGCAGTCCACAGGGTCAGGACTGAGTGACGGAACATACACGCACACATGCCAGCACGACTCAAGTCTGCAGAGAGATGAGCTCTGCCCTGTCCTTGGCAGCCACGGCTGGAGTCAGACCGTTCCCCGCGATGGCAAGTCCAGTCACGGGCAGACGGCAGCGATGACGCAGCTGATCCCGAGCCGGCGCTCAGAACGGCGCGCCCCTCCCGTTCCCAGGCTTGCCTCCCGCAGCATCCTCCCGGCCACGCCAGGCGAGCGCCCCGGCACAGGACGTGCCAAAACCAACCTCTGCCTTCCAGGAACCTCACAGACCTCCTTCCCTGCTGAGACTCGGTTCCAGTCAAAGGTGGGGCTCGGCTGCAGCGGGCAGGAAGCCCAAAAGGTAATCTGAAACTCAGCACCGACTGTCAGTCACGGCCCTGGGAGCTCGGGGAATCCCTTTGCCTTGGTTTCCCGTCCCCATAATGAGAGCGGTCAGTGTGTCTGTAGGGCTAAGAATTTGCAAAACATGACCGCTTTGTACCCTCTGGTGGTGGAACACAGAGGGATTGCTCAGTACCACTAAGGCACGATTATGGGTGACCCTCCAGCTTGACCATTCAGTAAACAATGTCCTATATTCCCACAGGTGTATATACAGAGAGAGAGAGAACAGCCCTGTCTCTCAATCTCTCTTCCCTGTTCCTGTGTGTGTGCAGTTTATTTCCCCCTCTGCTTCTGGAAACAGCAGTCCTCCCCACAGCACCCCATCACCCCATCCCATCTCATTCCTGTCTGCGGTAGGAAAGGTGAAGCCCCAGGGGTCCGGTCCAGCAGGTTAGAAGACCCCATCGGCCCCAGCCTGCGTTTCCCTGAAAGCTGAGTGTCACGTGTACGTGCAACAGTTTATCTGGGAAGAAGGTCCGGGGAGCAAGAGTAAGTGAAGGAGGACAAGTCAACACAAGGATGTGTTACCAGACTGGCTACCAAGGCCACTGCCTGGAAAGAGATCCTGCTGGGCTGGAGCACCCCCCTGAGGGCATCTCAGAACCACTGGCCTGAAAGACGGGGCATTCCTCCCGTGCCGCACCCCGTCACACTGGCCCTTATTTCCAGGGGGGTCCTGTGTGAGTGCTGGAAGGGGCCCTGAAGGAGTCCTCCCCAGGCTTTAGAGGAACCCCAGCGGGAGCCGGGAGCACCCCCGCTGAGATGGGACCCGTGCAAGCGTCCTCCGTGACCGAGTGTGGATGCAGCCTCTAGACGGCCCTGCAGAGCAGGAAACATCGAGAGCGGAGAGCTCACCCCACTAGACAGGCCCACCTTGTAGCTGAGGGCAGTGAAGCAGGAGCCCCAGACTGGTACTGTGCTTGCAGACCAAGAGTTTAAGCCCCTGATGAGTGTGGTGAGTTTTCTGTGAACATATTTAGACAACCAGAAAATGCCAACAAGGTCTTATTTCAGTAGAAACACAGCTCATAAGAGATACCATGTCTATATCTATCTATCCATCGATCAATCAACTATCTTTCATCTGTCTATCTATCCTACAACAGGAAGTGTCAGGATGGAGCTTAGCAATCTAAATTTCCTAACGCATCACAGGCCCTCAGGAGTCTCGTCTCTCCTTACAGTCTTGACTGTCACCTCTAAGCAAGTGATGCTCGTCCCCACTTCCTTGGTACAAATCCCACTCCTAAAGGGCTGACCCACATTTCAAGGACATTCTGGATGTTCCCACGGGCACTTTCAGCTCTTTGTGTCTGAAACACATCACATCCACAAGAAATCTCTTCTTCCTCGAAACCTCCCTGCCCCCCCAGCACCCCTCCACCTTCCAGACCTCCCTCTCCCTGACTCCAGGGGGCTCCCCCGCTTCCCTGACTCCTGATCCCCTCAGCGGCAAGGGATCCCCTCTGTCTGCTCCGTGCAGTCTGGCCGCCGGTGCCCCGCACCCTCCACCTCCAGAGCCCCCTGCCCTCGTCCCGCCCACATAGGGCTCTCCTGGCAGGTCGGCTCCCATTGACCTCACTGTCCACTAACTCCAGATTTCCCGTCCTGCAATGCGGAGCCCTCTCTAATTCACGTAGCCAAACAGTCACCCGGGCCTGTTCCACCAAAGCAGCGTAAAGGACAGATTTATGCTCGCTGAGGGGGAGGGGGAGGGGGAGGGATGGGCTGGGAAGCTGATGTTGCAAATGCAAACGGTTACATTCAGTGGATAAACAGTACAGGGACACACTGCAGTATCCTGTGATAACCCATCACGGAAAAGACTATCAAAGAAGAACGTCTGCATGTGCAGCCGAGTCACTGCCGTACAGCGGAGACAGGCACAACCCTGCGAGTCAGCCACACTTCCAGAAAAAATGAAATCACAGGAAGAAGAAAGCCCCTCCCAGGCTGCTTCATCCGCGGCACTGAGAGAAATGCCTCTCCCAGCATGACAGGGCTGTATTCTTCCCCAGTATTTGCTGTCCTAGCCTAGCCTATCTTCCTTTCCCATCCCAACACACACGGGAAACAATTAACCCCTTTAAATGCAAAAGGACACTTAAGTCAAGGATGTGCAGACGTCGCGCAGGGAGCAAGCGGGGAGAAGCATCAGGAAAATGCAGAAATCCCAAACTTTAAACGATAGCCATCATGACCTCTTACAGCCTACCCGAAGAGAGGCATTTGGGACACAAATCCTTCCAGAAGGAGGAATCCAGGCTGGAACCAGAGAATTCCCACAGGCGGTCCAAAGGCAAGGACCAGCCTCTTTGAGGGCCGGCAGACAAGTCTGTATGCCTGCAAATTATGAGAGGGCTTTCTCCTTGACACCAAGGAGTTAAACAGGAAAATGTACATGTGGAAGCTACGAGGGAAAAGGAGGAAGGGAAGAGAGTGCAGCCTGCTTCCTCCCTCTGGGCAAAGAGAAAAAAATGTCTGCCTAAAACAATGAGAAGCCGGTATCATGGTGAGCCGTGTGCGTGTCAGCTGGTGAGCTAGTCGTGCAGGGCCCGGCCTGGAGCCTGACTGACCGTGGAGACACTGCCTGCCTCCTTGCAGCCACTGCTATAGGAAACTGCTGAAAACATCGGGTGTATGTTTATGTGTGAGTGTACATGTGAGTGCTTGAGTGTGCATGTGTGTGGTTTTTCATGCATACATGTGTAACTGTGTGTGCATATAAGTTGTGTTGACATGTGTACATGTGTGATTGTGTGTGTGCATGTTTGTGTGTGTGTGTAGTGTGCATCTGTGTGTGGTTTTGCATGTGTGTGTGAGTTGTGTGTGTTTGTACATGTGTGTGATTGTGTGTGTGCATGTTTGTGTATGAATGTGAGTATGTGTGTGAGTGCTTGAGTGCACATATGTGTGGTTTTGCAGCTGTGCGTGTGTTGTGTGCACGTTTTTGCACGTGTGCATGTGTGACTGGTGTGCATGTGTGCACACAGCGTGAAGCCAGCACAGGCTGCTTTGAGGCGCACCCACTCCATGCCACCCAGAGCTGCACAAGTGCCGTCTGATCAGGTGGGAGAGCGCAGAGACAAGAGCAGACGGAAGAAAAATTGTTCCCTTCCCTTCATCTTCACTCCACTCCTAAAGGCAGGAGCCTCTGGGGTTGAAGACCGTAACGCAGTGTTTCCTAACCTGCTCTCGGGGACACAGACCTGTGACCCTGTGCGGCCCTCCCCCTTCCCCTCCCCAGCGGAGAAGCAGGCCCTTCCCGCGTCCACCCACTCTCCGCCTGCGCACACCCCCGTGTCCGGCCTCCTCTCTCCTCCATGGTTACGGAGCCTCCGCCCTCAACTTCCCTAAATCAAGAACTGGCAAAGAACCCAAGGAGGTGTGCTCGGTGTCCCCCGATGAACTGAAGTTGTGCTCAGCACTGTTTGGATAATACCATCCGAACAGAATGCCTGGAAGTGACAGAATATACTCATTAAACACAGCCACCCATTCATAAGCCCTTGAAATGTCTTAGGCGTCTCAACAAAGACTTTTCTGGGGACAGAGAGCCGGGCAGTGCCTAGGTCCTGCTTAGGAATTAGATTTTGTTTCAGAGACCACTTGCTATACTGTATTGAGACAGTATAGCAAGTTCAGCTGCTGAATCAGTCCCTCCTGGGGAAAAAAAACTTTTTGGTGACTCCGTGCCATCTGCATTGGGCAGGGGAAGGGGGTGGCATGGCTTGCCCCCTTCAGTGGGCTACATGCTCAGGCACTGCCTCATCTGATCCTTGGGCACTGTGTGCTAAGATGCTTCAGTCATGTCTGACTCTGTGCAACCCCATGGACTTTGGCCTGCCAGGCTCCTCTGTCCATGGGGTTCTCCAGGCAAGAATCCTGGAGTGGGTTGCCATGCCCTTCTCCAGGGGATCTTCCCGACCCAGGGAGAGAACCCGCGTCTCTTAGGTCTCCTGCACTGGCAGGCGGGTTCTTTACCACTAGCACCACCATCAGCCTCGATTCACAAACAAAGCAATGGAGGGTCTTGTGTTCAAAAAGGGGACATCTTTATGTCTGGGACATGTGGGTTCCTCTAAAGAATGGCTTTGGTAGGAGTTTCCTGGTTGCCTAGTGGTTAGGATTCCAGGCTTTCACTGCTGTGGCCCAGATTCAATCCTTGGTCAGGGAATGGAGATCCCACAAGCTGCAAGCTACAGCCAAAAAATTTAAAAGAGAGAGAGAGAGAAAGAGAGAGAAAGGCTTTGGCATTAGGACTCCCCATCGGCCTGGCTGAGCCTCTCTTAGACCTGCACTGATGCCTTCCTCCCTCCACTGAGGCCACAGCTGGGTCTCAGCCCAGGACTCTGCAGCCTTTCTCGGGCCCCTCGGGAGCTTCCCGCCTCTTCTCTCAGCTCCTAGAGGCTTGCGTTGCTGTTTAGTTCCTCAGTCGTGTCCGAATCTTCTGCGACCCCATGGACTGTAGCCCACCAGGCTCCTCTGTCCATGGGATTTTCCAGGCAAGAGTACGCAGGTGGGCTGCTGTTTTCTCCTCCAGGGCATCTTCCTGGACCAGGGATCGAACCTGCGTCTCTTGCATCTCCTGCGCTGGCAGCGGATTCTTTACCGCTAGTGCCACCTGGGAAGCCCTCAGATATGGAACCCGCTGACTGCAGCGGTGGAGCTCTGCAACGCCACTGCCAGCCCCACTGGGGTCAGAGTCGCATTAGTCTCCTAAAGCACCCCAAGTAGATGACCGATGACAAGAGAAGTTTTTTCTCCTACAGTTCTGGAAGCCGCAATGTGGCTTCCCTGACAGCAGGGCGTGGGCAGGGCCAGGCGCCCTCTCAGACTTGCAGGTCATCTCTCCTGGTGCCTTGCTGGCTTCCAGTGCCTCTCCGGGAAGCTCTGGCAGACACATCAGCCCCGTCCCCCAGCTCCACGTGGATTTCTCCATGTGTCTTCACACCCCCCTTCCTCTGGGCAGGCTCTTCTCTGTCAAACTGCCCCTTTTTATAATGGCTCCAGTTACATCGGACTGGGGTCCACCTTCATGAACTGAACTCATCCTGCTGTGGTTAAACCTGCAAAAAATCTTATTTCCAAACAAGGTCACATCCACACGTATAGGGGTTGGGACTTCAACCTGTCTTCTTTGGGGGGGGTAAACACAATTCAACTCATATCAGTAGCACCCCCAGGAAGGTCATATCCTAGGTAAGTAGTCACTGGGGAAAGGGGAAGACCCAGATAATGTAAGAACTATTGGGTCCAAATTGACATTGACCCCTGGAGATCCAGAGTGTCATCATGGCCCTCTTCTTAGAGTGGAGGCCTCTGGGGCCTGGCAACAGATAGAGTTCTGCTCGATGTCCAGCTCTAGATGGTCCTGCTTTTTCCACCGACACACCTGTGACCACTTCCTTACCATCGTAATGGCTGTACTTAGTGGTTGGATTATCTTCAACACCAGGACCCTCATCTTTGGGATAAGTCCTACCGTAGCAGAGGACACCAAACAGAAACCTCTGAAAATATCCCGGTCCTTCAAGGCAGTAAATCAAAAACAATATCGCATTCTGAGAGGGGTGGCAGAAATTTGTGTCACCACTAAAGACCTCGGGGGTGCAAAGTCATTGTACCAATTCTGTCTCCACTTAATGTACCGGTCTGGTCTCCACAGAAGCTGAATAGATCTGAGGGAATGGCTACAATCTACAACAAACAAAACAAATAGCCACCCTGCTCTCAGGGACTGTGTTGGATTCGGTCCATGACAAACAATCATTGACCTGGCAGATGCTTTCTTTTCAATTCCAATCAAGAAAGAGGATTAGAAACAGTTTGCATTTATGTGGGATGGAAACCAGTATTCAGTTAGCACTTTGCCCATGGCTATAGGAACTTCTAGCTTCTTCATAAAACGGCCTGAAGGTATGTGGACCACCTGAGCATCCTACAGAACACAATGACATCGTGGTGATTGGACAGAAGAAATAACAAGTTCACCTTGGTGAAATACATGCGTTAGAGAGGATGGCAGATGGATCCCATGAAGATTCAGGGCTTACGTGTCATGGATGTCTTCAGGAGTCCAGCGGCTAGAGAATGCCTGAATGTGGCCTCCAAGGTAAAATACAAACTTCTGCGTCTTGCATCCCTTACCACAAAGAAGGAAACACAGTGTTGGCTGTGCCTCATTTGATCCTGAAGACAAAACGTTCTACACCCAGAAATACTGCTCCAGCCCAAACACTGGGTGGTACAGAGGATATTAACTCTGAGTGAAAACTGCAGGAGGTCCAAACTTCAGTTTACACACACACACACCCACTCCTGGAACCATACGATCTGGTGGACCCATGAGGTTGGAGATGTCAGTGGTGGGATAAGATTGCAAGTTAATCACTAAAGGGACGTTGCCTTTAAGCTTAAATTATACATAATGGCTCATCCCTGGGGACCCTGCCTTCCAGGTAATGAGCATTAGGCTAAACTACCTTTGTTTAGCTCACAGGAAACATCCTGACCAGGCCTACTTGTGAACCACTGCCGGAAGGAAGAAGTTATCACATTCCCTCTAGAAGCTGAACAGAACTTTATTCCCTCCCCTTTGAGTATCAAAAAGCTTGAATTCTAACTCAGACAGATGGTTCTTTGGGACATGAGTCCACCACCATCTCTATCTACTGCCTTAAATAAAGTCACTCTTCCTTACCGCACAACTCGCCTCTTGATGTTTTGACCTGTTGCTCAGCGACCAGCACAGGCTTGGACCAGGTAACAGTCACAGTGAAAGTGCTGCCCAGAAATGAAGGTTTTCTGGAGGAGACAGGAAGGCACTGCATCCTCCCGGGTTTTCCTCTGGTTCCCGAGCAGCATCAGCTGTGAGTCTCCAGCGACGTGGAATCTCCAGCCCACGTGTTGTCCTTTGTTGTACAAGCCCCATCGGATCCTCGCCAGCAGGCAAAATGCAGGGAGTCCTGAGCTGCAGGGCTGTGTGAGGAGAGAGAGGACTGATAAAAGCCTGTTTTTACTCTAAGAAGGGTCTCTCAGGACTTGCCTGGTGGTCCCGTGGAGAAGAATCCACCTGCCAATGCGCAGGACACGGGTTCAATCCCAGGTCGGGGAGCTAAGCCTGCACACCTCAACCACTGAGCCTGCACTCTGCAGCCTGCAAGCCACAGCAAATGAAGCCCGCGCGCTCTGGAGCCCTTGCTCCGGGACAAGAGAAGCCACCACCGCGAGAAGCCCCAGCTCCACACCTGGAGAGCGGCCCCTGTTCGCCACAGCCAGAGAAAACCTGCCTGCAGAAGCAAAGACCCGGAGTGGCCAAAAAACTGTTTTAATTTAAAAAAAAAAAAAAAAAGAAAGAAATTGCCTCTCATTCCATTCACATGAGACACAGAGTAGAAATCACAGAGACACACACGGCGGGGGTTGCCAGGAGCGGGATGGGGGTGGGGGATGCGGGAAATAGTGTTTGATGGCGACGGAGATTCAGCTGAGAAAGACGAAGCGTTCTGGAGACGTCAGAGGTGACGCTTGCACAAAGCGCATGTATTTAATATTTACCACTGAACTGTCTGCTGAAAATACATCTGATGGTAAACTTTACGTTATGCGCACTTGACCACAATGGGAAACTTTTAAAGAGAACAAAGGGGTGAAGCATGTACTGATACACACCACGCCGTGAAAAAAAAAAAAAGAACAGTCACAAAGGTCACAAACGGTCTGAGTCCATTTATAGGAAACTTCCAGGATAGATGAATCCGCAGGGACAGAAATCAGCTCAGTGGTTGCTGGGGCTGGGAGGGAGACCGGGGAAACTTCTAGGGTGATGAAAACATTCTGGACCTCGCCAGGGGTGGTGTTTGCACGCCATTGTGAATGCGCTAAAAGCCGAAACCGCTACTTCAGTGAAGCTGATGTTACGAGAGTTCTGCCTCAATAAATTATTTTTTAAGTCCAACAAAAATTGCTGATGAAGCCGGTGGGTGTGGGCAGGAGTGAAGGAGTGCTGGGTTCTGAGTTCAGAGGCGTTTGGCCCAGATGCTCCCTGGCTCCAGGGGGTCTTCTTCAGGGACCTCCACCACAGTCTGTGCAGAGCAGCCCCCTGCAGGTCTCCGCGGCTTCCCATCCTCGGAGCCACAAGGCAGCGATTGATCCCCATTTCTGTGGGTTCTCTGTGGTTATCCATAGGAGACAGGCCCTGTGTTTGCAGGAGGTCCCAAGGGGCAGAGGCTTGGATCAGAGCAGCTGGGCAGAGAAAGAAAATCCCAGGCCGTGCTGGGTCCAAGGGAAGCGGGTGGCGTCTGCTCTCTGACCATGATCTCCCCTGCCCGGCTCAAGCAGGGGCTTGCAAGAAAGAAAGAAAGTGACGTCACTCAGTCACGTCCAAATCTTTGCGACCCCATGGACTGTAGCTTGCCAGGTTTCTCTGTCCATGGGATTCTTCAGGCAAGAATATTGGAGTGGGCTGCCATTTCCTTCTCCAGGGGATCTTCCCAACCCAGGGATGGAACCTGGGTCTCCTGCACTGCAGGCGGATTCTTCACCATCTGAGCCATCAGGGGCTTGCAAACACCTTGCCAAGGTGCCGTGCAGGTGCCCCGTGTAACCAGCCAGGGAGAGAGGAGGGGGTTGTCGGGGAAGATGAGACCTTCCATGGAAAGAGGGAGGAGGGTCTGCTCTGGGAGCTGGAGGGAGAAGGCAAAGTTCTGAAGGGTGTAGGGAGCTGAAGACCGTAAGCCCAGTTCTAAGAACAACACAGAACAATCCTCTGATGAGGGAAACACCAAATGTGCAGGAAAGGGGGTGATGAAGGGCCCTGTGCCACAGCAGGGGGCAGCGAGGGCCCCTGGATCAGTGGGACACCAGGCAAGTTTGCAGGAAGTGGGGGGTTAAACTAGTGCTGACTCTGGAGAGCCCAGGAGAGGCTAGATGACATGAACCTGAGGGGACCCTTTGGCATCCTTTTCACTCCAAAACACCACCGCCCAAAAGCCTGCAGGGAGAAAGCGGATGGTGGGGCTGGACATTATGGGTGGAGTCTACCCAGGAGGGTGGAGTCTACCCAGGAGGGTGGGGTCTACCCAGAGGGTGGGGTCCATCCAGGAGGGTGGGGTCTACCCAGGAGGGAGGGGTCTACCCAGGAGGGTAGGGTCTACCCAGAGGGTGGGGTCCATCCAGGAGGGTGGGGTCTTTCTAAGGGGGTGGAGTCTACCCAGGAGGGTGGGGTCTTTTAGGAGGGAGGGGTCCATCCTGGACAGCGGGGTCCATCGCGGAGGCTGGGGTCCATCCTGGAAGGTGGGGTCCATCCTGGAAGGAGGGGTCCATTCCGGAGGGTGAGGGTCCATCCGGGGTGGGGGTCCATCCCGGGTGCGGGGGTGGGGTCTGCAGAGGAAGGTGTGGCGGGAGATCCTGGGTATGGGGGTGACCGTGAGCACAGTTGCAGCACTTGACCTTGGACCCACACTTGGCAGAGACCAGAGTAAAGGCAGGAGACAGCTAACGGTGAGAGGAGCAGGTCAAGACCGGAAGTGAGTGAGCGTGAGGGAAGCGGGAGGGTGCGAGTAGGAGGTGAGGTTTCAGGTCCCGCGCAGTGGGAGCCGGAGCGGGGGCAGCGCCCCTGGGTGGGGTGGGGCGTGTTCCCAGGTCCCCCAGCAGTCCCACGACACCTTCCTGAGGGTGCAGCTGTACACAGATACTTGGGGAGGAGATTATTTTTTTATTGTAATAAACACATTCCATTGATTCACATGAAATTGTAAGGTTTTTTTTTAATTTAAAAAAGACTTCAAACGCCTTTCTCCTGGCTGCCTCGGGCTCCACCCCAGGCTCACGTGCGTCTGTGGTTTGGTGTGGGAGGAAGAGCATGCCCGCTCTGCTGAGGAATCTCTACAATTACGGCCGACGTTCCGAGTCTGGACCTCTGCGCAGGGGTGCAGGTTTGATCCCTGGATCGGGAAGAAATGCCAACCCATTTCTCCTAGTATTCTCTCATTTCTCTAGTGTTCTGACCAAGGAGCTTGGAGGACTCCAGTCCATGGGGTCACAAAGTGAGGGGCTGACACTTTCGCTTTCGTTTCATAGCGATTCTACTTTTGCATCATTTGGGGAACATTAAAAATGCCAGTGAAGGTCAATTGCATCTGAATCTCCAGGCACTGATTTTTTTTTTTTTTCCTAGAGTTGAGAATCAGTGCCTCAGATAAACAATTTCAGATGCTTCGGTGTCAGGGTTGGGACAAAAAAAAGCGTGGGACCAGCAGCTTGGAATTCAGATGGGCGCCTGTGCTTGGAGAGTGGATGGGGAAGTGAGCCCGGGGAGCTTAGCCTGAAGGAGGGTTGGGGTCACGCAGCAGGTGGGGAGACACAGCGACTTTTTGCAACTGTCTACCTTAGCAAAACGCCCATCAGGTTCTGCAGCTGATGATACTTGCAAGAGTTAGGAAGAAAGGGAGGAACGGATACACGCATAACTGTGCTCCTCTGCAGTACCCCTGGAACCGACACGGCACTCAGTCACCGGGCTCTGTTACAGCAGGGAGGCCTGGCGACCACGGGGTCATAAAGCGCTGGACACGACTGAACCACAAAACAGCAACAACAAATGCTCTAATATGAAATTGAAAGTGTAAATATTTATATTTAATCTAATATAAAGTTGAAAGTGAAGTGACTCAGTCGTGTCCAGCTCTGTGCAACCCCATGGACTGTAGTCCACCAGGCTCCTCTGTCCGTGCGATTCCCCAGGCAAGAGTACTGGAGTGGGTTGCCATTTCCTTCTCCAGGGGATCTTCCTGACGCAGGAATAGAACCCAGGTCTCCTGCACTGCAGGCAGACGCTTTACCATCTGAGCCACCAGGGAAACCACCAATATAAAATACAATTAAATTTCAAAAAAAAGAAAGAAAGGCAGAAAAGATGGGAGAGAAGGAGGGGGTGGGGGGAAACGGAGAGCAGAAAATGAAAGCCATCAACGTGTAAAGCTTGTCCTCGACTCCAGCCGATGGCTTCAGGAGACAGAGAAAATGAACACAGAACTAACACAAGTGCCACACTGTCTGTTAACCCTGCCTCCACAGCTCAGTTCCGTCGCTCAGTCGTGTCCGACTCTTTGCGACCCCATGAACCGCAGCACGCCAGGCCTCCCTGTCCATCACCATCTCCCGGAGTTCACTCAGACTCACGTCCATCGAGTCCGTGATGCCATCCAGCCATCTCATCCTCGGTCGTCCCCTCCGCAGTCAGACGGAAATTCAGAGCTGGAGCGCCCCTGACCGCCTCACTGCTCCCATTTTATGGATGAAGGAACCAGGACACGGAGAGGTCACGTGAGGGGTCACAGCGTTGGTGGGACTGGAACTCTAGCTTTGCACTAAGCCCAGGGCTCCGGGGAGCAGGCTTCTCATGCACAGGCCACCCCTCCCCGCAGGGTGGGTTCTGTTTTCTCATTCACAGGCTGAGACCTAAGGTGGGGCAAGATAACACTCACTCTCTCATCAGACACATGTCTTTGAAGAACATCTTCCACGTAAATATCTCAGCAAGGGTCTGCCCTCTGCAGGCAGGCAGCACGTGACCAGCACTGCGCCTGCTGATTCACTGTTCGATGGGCCCGGTGGGTCCGTTATAGGCTGGGGTCTGGCAGCTCCCGGCTTCAGCTGCACCCGCTGCTTGGAGTCTGACCCCAGTCAGCGTCTGTGATGGGCTTTCAGGGGCTTCCTCCAAGGCAGAAAGGTGGCTCTGCACTGCCGGCAAGCCTACCTTCACCGCCACGACCTGGTACTCACCACTGTCTCAGTCCAAGGGACCTCTCTGTCCCGTTGCCATGGCCACCAGCCTCGCCCCAGGCCTCCCAGCGCCGCATTGCTCAAGGGTTCTGGCTGACATGCGGGGAGATGCCCAGCAGTTGGAGAAGACACCGTCCTCCTCTGAAAGCTGTCCCAAGACCATTCTGTGGGACCCTCTGGGCTGTGGAGTCTTTCAATGGTGTCCACTTGGCGGCCGTCTGTGACCGAGCAGGGAGCAGTAGCTTCCTGGCACCTTTAACCCCAATCCTAAAGAGCTAAAGAAGGCTGTTCCTGGAGCTCGGACGCTGGCTGGTCGCTAAACCTTGAAAACCTCACCAGCTGTTCTGGAAACTCCAAGCTCTTGAGAGAGAATGTCCCTCTCTGCACAAGAGGTCCGGCCTGGCCCGTTCCTGGTGCCCCTAAGCCTCCTGTGACCTGAATCGGCTCCGAGACAGAGGAATCAGTGGCGGGCAAGGTAAAGAAGCACACGGCTGTGACTAGAGGTGTCCGCTCTTCACAAGCAAAGGAAGGCAAATCTCCCTCGTGCAGCACGGCCTGAGTCGCGGCTGGCCCTGGTGATCTGCCGGCCCAGTGCTCGCGATCATGGCCATCCCAAGCAGCGAGGGGCTCCCTGAACACGCACACTGTGAAGTGACACCCGTCCCTGGGGGCAGACCGCCTGCACTCCCCTCTCAACAATTTACCCCGCAGGCGGGAAGCCCTGCAGATCAGAAAGCATCAGAAAATGCTGTTTTCACAATGGACACCCCGACCCCTCCACTCAGATCGCAAAGCCAGGAAGACCAGAGCCCCACCCGCCCTGGGGATGAACCCCGTTGTCCCAGAGCCCGGCCCAGGGCCGGGGAGCAGGGATGGATTCACAGGTGTTCACCCCTGTAAGAAGGGCCCAGGGCAGGGCAGGCAGTGGCCAGTTCTGCTGACCAGCCTGCAGCCATTCCAGCTACCCAGGGTCTAGGGCCACCCACCCCTGGGCATTCATCTGCCCAGAAATACTTCGCTGAGAATTGCCCTGGTGGCTCAGACAGTAAAGCGTCTGCCTACAGTGCCTACCATGCGGGAGACCCGGGTTCAATCCCTGGGTCGGGGAAGATCTCCTGGAGAAGGAAATGGCAACCCACTCCAGTATTCTTGCCTGGAAAATCCCATGGATGGTGGAACCTGATAGGCTACAGTCCATGGGGTCTCAAAGAGTCAGACACGACTGAGTGACTTCACTTTCTTTCACTTTCACTTTGCAGAGGAGGAGCTGGGTGGGGGGTGGGGAATATTCAAATTGAGCTGCCTCGGGGAAGCAGCTTCTTTAGAAGTAATGTCCAAAAACTAATCTCTTTCCAGTGGGAGAGAGATGATCGTAAATTAGTAACTAGATAAAAATTTAAAAGGAGGCTGTGGTTTGAATTTCTTCGTACATTTTTGTGCTCACTTGGAATAATTCATTCAGCTTCTCCTTTAAGTTCGAATGACTTCACAAAGATTTATGGTTTAATTTTTTAAATTGAGGGACAGCGTGTTTACCTCTAGAACTAGCAAAGCAAACCTCAAGTTCAAGCCTTAATATTCAGACCCCACAGCCAGGCCCACGTTCCCGTCAGACCATCAGTACCACCAACTTTTAACAATATCCCAGGGATTTCCTGGTGGTTGAGTGGTTAAGGCTTCTTACTTCCAAGGCAGGGGGTGCAGGTTTGATCCCTGGTTGGGAAACTAAGGTTCCACATGCTGTGTGGTCCAGGGGAAAAAAAAAATCCCCTAAAAATGGGGAACAAAGTGGGTGGGTCTGACGGCTGAAAAGGCCAGTGTTCAGAGGGACTGGCAACTGTCACACATCCCAGGAGAGTCTGCACACACCCATCCTTCCTCCCATCATCCCCTCCTGGCCAGCACCCACATCCCTCCCACTTATCCAGATGACTCCCAGGGTCTGCGAAGAATGTTTAGAGGATCAGGAGGCTGGCCAGGGTCCAGCAGGAAGAAGCCTCAAATGCGGAGAACAAACTGGACTGAACCAGCTCCCGAAGTCGCCAGCATGCTATGGAGACATGCCATCTCCTGAGAGACAGCTGGAAACTCCTTGCACAGCAGAAGACGGGTCCCTCACGCGCGCTTCACCCCGCACGCACACGACTGCTGTCTGCCCCTCGCTGGTTCACAGGCCCCAGGAGTCACCCGGGGCAGGGGGAGGGGGGCTGCTGCCAGACCTGCCCGTGGCTGAGGCAGGATGAGCAGTGGTTTCCAGCCGGGCTGGGCTGCGTGCGGTGACTCACGGAAGCCTCTGGGCGGGGAGACGGGACCCAGATCCCCTTGGTGAAGCCGTGTCCCCGGGAGAACGGGCGTGGAGGGGAAGCTGTGCAGGCATGTGTGTGTGCTCCGTCCTTCAGTCGTGCTTGCCACCCTGTGGGCCGTAGCCCACCAGGCTCCTCTGTCCTTGGAGTTTTCCAGGCAAGAATTCTGGAGCAGGTTGCCATTTCCTCCTCCAGATCTTCCTGAGCCCGCCAGGCTCCTCTGTCCATGGGATTCTCCAGGCAAGAAGACTGGAGTGGGTTGCCATTTCCTCCTCCAGGGGATCTTCCCGACCCAGGGATCGAACCCTCGTCTGTTAAATCTACTTGCATCGGCAGGAGGGTTCTTTACCTTTAGGGTCACCTGGGGAGGCCTGCCACCTTCCAAATAGACCAGGGGAAACTCCAAGGTTTTTTTTGTTTTTGTTTTTGTTTTAACTGGGTTTCAAGTATTTGGAGGGCTCATGTGCCGCTGGCAGCTGCTGACTTCCTGAGCCTTAAACAAAATAGGAAGTGTCTTAGCACATGGTGTGGGTTTCAGAAGATGTGGGTTCAGACGTGGCCCCTAGTCACCTACCCTCTCCAGGCCTTCACCTTGGCGATGAGCTGCGGCTGCTCCTGCTGCTGTCTGAGGCTCAGAGGAGAGGCAGGCAGGGTGGTCCTGCCCCAGGAGAGGCGCTGGGGGAGCCTGCTTGGGGCCAGGGCACAGATACGTCTTCCGTGTCTGTCACCCTGCGTCACTCGGTATGTGTTGATCCTGTCCCCCCTCCTTCCCCAGGTGAGTAGCCACCGTAGAACGGGTTCCATCAGCTCCACCTCTCAGCCAAGCCACACACACCGCTTCTTAGAGACACCAGGTCCCCTCCACGAGGTGACCCCAGGGGCATCTGCAGACCAGGTTTCCAGCCCCGCTCTGTCTCTAGCTGCTGGGGCAGCTTGGTATGGAGAGGTCACGGTCCCTCTCCTCTCCCGCCGATCCTCCACTTCCCCATATTTAGTTAGACGTTGAGTTTCTCTCCATGAACCTCGATGGTCCATGATCAGCAGGGCTTGAGTTTGTCTTAATTTGCGGCTTCATTGCCCCTCCCAGACAGCTTCTGTCTCATGGCCCCAGATGGCTGTCCAGATCCAGTCATCTCATCATATTCTAGATGAACCATATCCATCGTGATAAACCTTTTTGTAATGTTGAAGCCTTTCCTCATGAGAAATCCTTCCCAGAGACCCAACTGAATAAAAAACTCATGGGAGGGAACGAAAGTCTGCTCAGTTCCCCAGCCCACCTGCTCTTAATGGCCAAGCAGAAGGCAGCCCCTGGGGCTCCCTGGAGCATATTTATAGAACTGCAAGACTTTGCTCTGAATCTGACTTTCTGCAATGCTGAGTGTTTTTAGGATCACTTGGGCTCATTTCTGAGCCTGACAAAATGAGCTCAAGGCTGATGTGTAACACGTATCAGGAAGAAGATGGCCAGACGCCCTTCCACACCCGGCTCTGCACATCTGTCACCTGGAAGAAGCCACTTGGAAGTGAATTCCTATTAATTAACTGATCTCAGATGGAGACTCAGCAGCTTTGGGGGAGTGGAGAGAATAGGAAAAAGAAATACGAGAAAATAATGTACCCTTATCCTGAAAAGAGTGTCCAATGAAAATAAACCAATCAGCGGAGGCTGTAGAAACATGACCTGCGATAAATTAGTGTGAGCCGCCCGGGAGGGGTGGGAGTGGGGGAGGGGTGCAGGGAGCACGGGGCAGGAGAGCCAAACTCCTTGTCCAGGTCTGCGTTAAGTACTGACCTTGAACATTTCGTAGCTGTGTTTCAGTGACCTCCAGGGTAGGGCTAGACCAGGCTTAAACTCCTGTGGGATTTTTCCAGCCATAAACTTCTGTGAGTCTAAGGACTGTGGGCACTTGAAAATGTTGACAACAAGATCTCCAGACTCGGGCTTCCCTGGTGGTCCAGCGTTTAAGACTCCACACTTTCAGTGCAGGGGGTGTGGGTTTGATCCCTGGTCAGTGAACTAAGTTACCACCTGCTGCTTCGCCTAAAACATGTTTTTAAAAAGTCATCAGGAGCTAGCCCTGGGCTCTCCCGTCCTCAGGCTCAGGCGTCTTGTCTCACGGTTCCCCGAGCCCTTAGTGGCCCTGTGTTCACACCCAGACCAGCAGGGTGGCCTCTCGGGCCGTCAGTCACGCAGCTTCCTGGGGCCCCCACCTTCTTTCATGCGCTGCTGTCACCATCGTGAAATCTTTAGCACTTTTACCTTTGAACTTGTCTTTTGTGAGTGGAGTCCTAGGGACAATGAGATGGGCACGTGAGCAATGCGGGGCCCACCCTTCCCTGCTGCCCCATTCCCAGGCCCTCACCCCTGACGTCATGAGCACAGAATCCCGGGGGCCCAGGCACCCGGGAGTCCCCTGGGACTCAAGTATAATACACCTGCCCTGAGCAGCTGGGGGCGCAGGCAGCCCCTAGAGGCCACGATTCCGTCCAAACTGGAGCTGGCTTTAAACACAGGAAGAAGACCGCAGAGCTGTACAAAAGCACGGAGCCCAAGAAACCATTCTATTCTCTCACTGCTGTTACTTCCCTGTATCAGCCAAGCACTTACTCTGAAAAGGACACGGAAGGAAAAACAGAAGTGGCTGGCTTAACACACGGGTGTGGACGATTCCAGACGGAAGCCAGTAGAGCTCCAGCCTGTGGCCCTGAAAGCCGCAGCGTTTTGCCTTGTTCCTGCCCCTTGATTGTGTTTCCCAGCTGCGGGCAGTGGTCTCTCTCGCTGTGGATGTCTGCCCAGAACTGTGTCATCTTCCTGGACGCTGGCCCTCTAGTCTCCTTTCCGTGGCTGTCACGTGAGCCCCAAGGTTTGGTGTTTGCTCCCCTAAAGCAACAAGTCCCCAACTTCTCCAGTTCCTCCAAGAGTATTTTGAGAAGAAAAGAGGGAACATCTATCCCAGAGCTTATTTTCCACTGTACACCCTTTTTCATACCTGAATGCCTTAGATGTGTCCACAGGATCTAGAAAACAAGTCTATTCTCTATATGTGTGTGTGCGTTTAGTCACTCAGTTGTGTCCCACTCTTTGTGACGCTACAGACCGTAGCCTGCCAGGATCCTCTGTCCGTGGGATTCTCTAGGCAAGAATACTGGGGTGGGTAGCCACTGCCCTCCTCCAGGGGATCTTCCCGGACCACGGGGTCGAATCCAGGTCTCCTGAATTACAGGCAGATTCTTTACCGACGAGCCACCAGGGAAGCTCCTGTCTGACTCTTTGTGACTTCATGGACTTGCAGGACAGGGAAGCCCCGCTCACTGCAGACCTAAGGGTCCAAAACAGTTGGACACAACTTGGTGACTGAACAGACATGAAATCTATATTTTTACCATCATCTATTCTCAGTTGTTTCAGAAAGGAAAATAAAACAAACAGAACAACTCAAACCTCTTTCATGAATACCCAAGGGAAAAAAGGAGCTATCATCCATCCCCCCCAAAAAAAAATCTTCTCAAAGAGTGGCATCAAAATGTCAGGGTCCGTCATCATTTCTTTCTTGAGGATAACTGGCAACCCACAACTCCCCTGAGGGGACGGCAGAGGATGAGAAAGCTGGATGGCATCCCTGAGTCAACGGACATGAGTTTGAGCAAACTCTGGGAGAGGCTGAAGGACAGCAAGGCGTGCTGCAGTCCACGGGGTCACAAAGAGTCGGACACGACTGAGCCACTAAATATCAACAGCAACACAACCCCCCTGATCCCAGCACGGAAGCAAGCTCTGCAGAAGTTACTCTGCCGGGAAACGGAGACCTCGCCCTGGCCAGCCTTCCCGTCTCCCCGCACCCTTCTCAGCGGCTGCTTCTCGATCCTGTGTGAGGAATGGAAAGCCAGGCACGCATGCGGGGCCCACGACTGGGCGTGGAAGGCGGAGCACCGCGGTTTCTTCTCCCTTTTTCCTGCTGTGCTTCAGCAACTCCACACCCACTCGTGCACAGACTTGTTAGAGAAGAAAAGCTGCCAGGGCCAGAAGAGAGCTGAAGGTGCTTATTTCCACCCCGAGGAGAGTGGCACTCCCAACGACACGCTGCAGGCACGTGCAGAGCCGGGACCCAGGGCGCGTGCTCCAGGCCCAGTTCTGTTCCAACAACTATATCTAGCTCCCCAGAGCCGCCCCTCACGTATGCGCCCAAGACCAGCTTTTGTCCTGAAACAAGAAGACAGCCAACTCTATTTCCACACTGCAGCTCGTAAAAAGTAGAGACAGAATTTTTCTGTAAGCTGCTGTTGCTAAGTCACTTCAGTCGTGTCCGACTCTGTGCGACCCCATAGACAGCAGCCCACCAGGCTCCGCCATCCCTGGGATTCTCCAGGCAAGAACACTGGAGTGGTTTGCCATTTCCTTCTCCAATGCATGAAAGTGAAAACTGAAAGTGAAGTCACTGAGTCGTGTCCAACTCTCAGCGACCCCATGGACTGCAGTCCACTAGGCTCTTCCATCCATGGGATTTTCCAGGCAAGAGTGCTGGAGTGGGGTGCTGACGCCAAGGGGCTGGTTTCCTTCTGTTTCTTAAGTGAGACTGGAGACCACGGTAGAAGCGGTCCTGCTGGCAGACGGCTGTCCTGGCCCTGGCAGCGCTGACGCCAGGGGCAGCACTGTCCCCGCTCGGGGGCTACCCCAGGCTTGCTGGGACTGTCCTGGCCCTTGCAGCGCTGACGCTGGGCGCAGGACGGTCCCCGCTCAGGGGCTGCCCCGGGCTTGCTGGTGGGGGGCAGCAGCCCTGACCTCAGCCAGCTGGGCTCTGGCAGCACCTCCGCCCACGGGCTGTGACAACCGAAGTGTGTCCAGATGTTGCCGGGTGTCTCTCCAGGGGCAACGTTGCCCCCAGTTAGGAACCACTGATAAAAGGAAACTGGATTATTTGCTTGTCGCTTGTTGAATCGCTCAGTCCTGTCTGACTCTTTGTGACCACACCAGGCTCCCCTGACCATGGGAATTCCCAAGCAAAAATACTGGAGTGGGTTGCTATTTCCTTCTTCAGGGGATCTTCCTGACCCAGGGATCAAACCCACGTCTCCTGCAAGGGGAGGCGGATTCTTTACCCAGGAGCTACCAGGGAAGCCCTGATGAAAAGAGAACTGGACTTTTGGGTCCAGGAAACACTCACCAGCAACAACCAAAACAGCTGTTCACGGTTATTTCAGCTTCGTAGTCAAATAATACAGGGAACCGGGAGAGTCAGAGGCATTCCTCCACACTGGCTTGTGTTTCCACGTGTCCTGTGGAGCCGAGAGCGTGCGAGGAGCACCGTGCCCCTTCGGCCTGGCGCTGCTCTTGGAGCCGATGGGAAGGCAGCTGCGGTTCTTCATGGCAGAGCCCCAGCGAGCGCCTAGAGGCTCTTAGCTTCCGGCTTTGGAGTCAGAATGGGCTCAGACTCATGTGATTTGGGACAAGTGCCTCTGTGTTTGTGTGTGTGTGTGTGTGTGTGTGTGTTTTAACCTTAACAACAAAACAGTATACAAACAGTACACAGACACTGATTATAAAAACCAAATGATACAGAAGGAATACACACTTACTGTAAGTGAAAAGCCCCCCTCCATCACACTCATTTCCCCTTGGGTAACACCCAGTTATCATTTTATTGCCTTTTTTTTTTTCTGAATCCTTCCCCTGCATTTACAGAGATGGGGAGATGGTTAAAATGTGATTATCTTTAACGTAATTCTAGGCTTATTCTTCTGTGACCTACTTTTAAAGTATTCCAGGTCAGTACGCGTGACATTCTTTTTTGATTCTAAATTTATATTAACTTCATTGAATATAACTTGCGTGCAATAAGACACTCCTGCATGACAAATACATGTGTGGGCATCTGCAGCCCCAGTCAAGGTAAAAGCATTTCAATCCCTCAGAAAAGACTTCTGCGGGGCCCCTTCCTGTCAGGCATCTGCTTGCTCAGTCCCGGACAAGCCCTGACCTGCTTTCTCTCACTGTGGATGAGATTCGTCTTTTCAAGAGTTTGATATAAACAAAATCCTGTCGTGTTTCACATGTCCTTTTGGTGTTTGGCTTCTTCCTCTCGATACAGTGCCTTTGCGATTCAGCCACAGTGGTTACACAGCTCAGTAGTTCGGAGGTCTTTTATTGCAAGGTAGTGATTCACTGTACAGATACCCCGACTCATTCTACCCCTTCACTATGGATGGACAAGGGCTTCCCAGGTGGTGCCAGCGGTAAAGAAGCCGCCTGCCAATGCAGGAGACGTAAGAGAGGCCGGTTCCATCTCCGGGTTGGGAAGATCCCCTGGAGGAGGGCATGGCAGCCCACCCCAGTGTTCTTGCCTGGAGAGTCCCATGGACAGAGGAGCCTGGCGGGCTACAGTCCACGGGGTCTCAGAGAGTCATACACGGCTGAGCGTGCACTCATGGATGGACAGCTGGGCTGTGTCCACTTTGAGGCTGCTGTGAATAGAACTGTTTTGAGGACCAGTGGTTAAGTGTCTATGTGGACATGTCTTCATTTCTTTTCAAGAGAATGAATTCCTCAGAAAGCAAATGCTAGCTCTCAGGGTAAGTGTATGTTTATCTTTGTTAAAAAAGAAAGCCCAGCTGTTTTCAGAGGCGGTGGTTCCGATTCGTATCGCACCA
Organism: Capricornis sumatraensis; assembly: GCF_032405125.1. NCBI lineage: Eukaryota > Metazoa > Chordata > Mammalia > Artiodactyla > Bovidae > Capricornis > Capricornis sumatraensis. Next base: position 51,795,945 of record NC_091090.1, on the reverse strand, counting down.
GCTGAGCACGAATGGGCGCACCACTTGTTCTGTATCCTGCAAAGCGTTGCGGTTAGCACTGAGCACGTGAATTTGGAGGGGGAGTGGGGTATACATTCAGCCCATAGCAGTAGGTCGTCTATAAGTCCGTGGGGGAGAGTGCTTTCTGCAGGAAGTCGTGCCCCAGAACACGCAGTGTGGGAGAGCTTGGTCACAGAGCTCGGGAGGATGAAGCTTCTGGGGAGCTTCTGCTGCCTGGGGAACTCGGGATCCAGCTAGAGTTCAGCACTGTCTCCAGGGCCCCGCCCCCTTGCCTGCTCCGCCCCGCTGAAGCCTCCCCATGGCGGATGCGGGCCATGGTGGGAAGGCACCTGTGAAGAGCCTCGGAGGGGCCCGCAGAGCCCCAGGGAAGAGCCCATGGCAGGGAGCCATACAGAGGAGCAGAGAAAGTAAGTGAGGGGGGAGGGGGAGGGGGAAGGGGAGGGGGAGGGGGAGCGCGAGGGGGAGGGCGAGGGGTGGGGGGCGTGGCGTGAGGTCGCCAAGGGGAGAGAGGAAGGAGACAGCCAAGCAGCAAGACACTGGACAATAAGACAGGAGAGATTTCATCCCTCGGAAGGCCCAGGACCAGAGGACAGTGGGTCCGAAAGTTTCCACTGTGTTGTTCCTTGTAACGCCCAATCTCTCACCTCTTCACACACCACACACACACAAAGCGCTAGTCGCTCAGTCGTGTCTGCTCTTTGCAATCCCATGGACTGTAGCCCACCAGGCTCCTCTGTTTTTGGGATTCTCTAGGCAAGAATCCTGGAGTGGGTAGCCATTCTCTTCTCCAGGGGATCTTCCTGGACCAGGGATCAAACGGGGGTCTCCTGCACTACAGGCAGATACTTCACCATCTGAGCCACCAGGAAAGCCTCCACCTCATCACAGTTCCTCTGAACTGCTCAGCAAATGTATTCCTTACTGTCCAAGACCCATGGCATCTAATCTGTGGTCCTGGCCTGGTGGGTCAGGAAGCAGGGAGAGCAGGAAGGTTTGTCCGGATGGGGACGGGGGTAGTGTTTCACCTGCCAGGTACGTGGCTGCACATCCCGTTTCCCTCCCAGACCGAAGGCTCTTTGAAGGCAAGGCCCCCATCTGTTTTGTGTGTCCCCTGCTAGACAGCAGAGGCTTATATACAAGTGACTGCTGGATCCCCTTGAAAATCCTATAAACAGTCACAAACCAACCCAAACCTTGTTTTGCACCCACTTGTGTTTTCAACTAGCACCTCCTCTCTGGGGCACTAAAGTCCCAATTCTTCCACCCCCTGTGTCCTGACCAGCCAGGAGCTCCGTGACTGTCTGAGCTCTTCTGTGCTGTGAGCAACGTGGTCAGAGTGTTGCAAGAGAAAGTCTACCAAGCCTGCTGCTTGCCCAGAGGACCCAGATCAGGGGGTTGGGGGAGGCACAGAGCCAGGCCAGGGGCTGCCCAAGAGCCCAGTGGGGTCAGGCTCTGGGTCTAGGGCCCCGGATTGGTTAGCATGTGTCCTGCTCCCCCCCAGCAACACGCTTAGATGATCTGAATTTAGTTCTATTCTGGGAATCTGTTGGGAAATAAGCTAAGTGCCAAGAAGAGCGATCTGGGGTTTGAGGATAGCAGGGCTGACAGAGAGGAAATGCTAGCCAGCTCTCCTCACCGCCCCCTCCCAGCCTCTGCCTCCTTGGGGAGCACACTGGTGAGGGGGAGTCTGGGTGCCACGCAATCTCAGCCGCCTTGCTCAGCAATGGAAGTAGGGGGAGCCAAGCAGAAACCTGCAAAGGGCTCAGAAGGAGAGAGGAAAGCCAGCCCCGGTGTGGGAGTGTGTTTTCTCTCTGGGCGGTGCTGGAGGTGTGCAGGGCGAGCGCCCATGACTGGCGGTGACCTGCTCAGGAGCCGGGAGTGGACCAACGCCCTTCTCAGGGGGGACCGCGGCTCAGCATCGGGAGGAGTTTCCGCCCCACACAGAAGAGCCTTTACAGCTCTGTTGGCCTCCAACCCAGACCAGCCCAGGGTGCAGGCAGTTTCAGAACCCATTTCTGCATTATTAAAGCCAACTTCCAACCTCCCTAAGGAGATCTGAACTTCCAACTTTGTGAACTACGGTAGAAGAAAAAAAAAAGCCAGGGAAAGCAAGCGCGGTTCAAACAGAAGTTCTTCCTTCTGCTAACATCCCCACATGCTCCCACTGAAAATGACTCTCCCAGGCACTTACCCTCCTCCAGCAAAAACATCGTGTTGTCTCTTTAAAAATCAAGCCAGCAGAGCAGGAAGAGTGAGGGGGCCCTTCCTTGATGTGAACTTCCTCCGCTGCGATTAAACAACTGTACTGCAGCCCCAGAGGAAGCTGTGTGTCCCCTTGAGAAGGGGGGTCAACGATATGCTGAAATCAGCTTAATGAAAACGCCCGTGACAGTCACCCCCGTCCAAAAACGTTTCTATTAACATGCAGCTAAGTCGATGTGCTTGGGTCAGCAAACACTGCAAAACCACAGCACGGGTGCAGAGGGAACTCTTTCTCCGGTTAGTTTCAGGGTTTGCATTAGGGAGTTTGCCTGGCCCTGGCATCTCCCTGTGTACCGGCAACGCTGCAGAGTTGCACACGCCCAGGTCCCGCTGCAGGAGCCGCCTGCCTGGGAGGTAGTTTGCAAACAGAAGCATCCTCCTCGGCCACTTCCTTCCCTGCCTGGGTGCCCCTCACAGGCAGGGCTTGTGCGGCTGCGGAGGTAAAGCAGAGCTCCTGGGAGCAATCCAAGGAAAGCCGCTGTGCTGTAAACGGAGCCCTAGATTCTGGGCTACGTCTTCTTTAAGAAAGACACCGTGAATGTTGTTTAAGGGCTTCCCAGGCAGCGTTCCTAGTAAAGAACCTCCCCTGCCAATGCAGGTGACTGAAGAGATGTGGGTCCAATCCCTGGATCTGGAAGATCCCCCGGAGAAGGAAATGGCAACCCACTCCAAGAATTCCATGGACAGAGGATCCTGGCAGGCTACAGTCAATGGGATCACAAAGAGTCAGACGTGATTGAAATGACTTAGGACGGATGGACGATGTTGTTTAAAGCAAATAAAATGATGAGACGAGGGAGAAGAAAGGAAAATCATTTTCGAAAACAACCTTGAATTCCCTGAGAAGAGCAGCTCTTGGTGTCTAGAAAGGATGTCATCTACACCTCATCAGTGGCCAAAGCAGTCCACCTGTTGGGACAACATTGTCTCCACGGACACACCTATCCCGTGAGCAGAGTGGGTAGCTGCTCGGAACCAGGACCTGATACGCTGGCTGAGCCCTTCAGCCAGCACTCTGTGTGGCCAGGAGCTTGTCCCCAAGGCCGGCGGTCACTAAGGAGGTTGATCCATCTCCAAATAACATGCTCTTCCTCCTTTCCGGGACAGGCCCCGTGTTCTCAGCTGAACACATCATGGTTTCCATGTCCCGGGATGGGACTGTTGTCCTGTTCTCAGCTGAACACATCATGGTTTCCATGTCCCGGGATGGGACTGTTGTCCTGTTCTCAGCTGAACACATCATGGTTCCCATGTCCCGGGATGGGACTGTTGTCCTGTTCTCAGCTGAACACATCATGGTTTCCATGTCCCGGGATGGGACTGTTGTCCTGTTCTCAGCTGAACACATCATGGTTCCCATGTCCCGGGATGGGACTGTTGTCCTGTTCTCAGCTGAACACATCATGGTTCCCATGTCCCGGGATGGGACTGTTGTCCTGTTCTCAGCTGAACACATCATGGTTCCCATGTCCCGGGATGGGACTGTTGTCCTGGCGTCCAGCACACCCAGTGGATTTAGAGACTCTTGATTTCCTGCTGAGGCCTGAGAAAAACAGGCACCACAGAGGAGCCAGGTCAGGAGGCAGCAGGGTCAGAGCCCTGGGAATTCCCAAGGATCCCTCAGTCTTGACGTCTCTGCATCTTTGGGGCCGGAGCACCAGCGGTCAACTCCTCACTAAACAGACAGGGTTGGGGAAGGATCCACGTGTGAGGGCTGCACGGCTTCTCCAAACTCCGTTTTAAACAGCTCTGAGCATCTAACTCTGTCCGTAACCCATGCTGATGACACAATGGCCGGAGCCAGTTTGAGACCGGCTTTCTCATCCTCCGAAAGCAAGCAATAGTCTTAAAGCACCAACCACGCAGACAAAAGACTGCCTAGGATCTGGCAACCAGCAAGTAGACGGCAGGTAGAAGGCATCCCTTGCTTGGGCTGCAGGGCTCCTGGTCGTAGGACCACGCGGAAAGGAAGCCTTCTCTGTGGAGGCTGGATGGGTACGAGAAGCACCTGGAGGTCACTGATGTAGGAAGCAGTCTGACCATCTCCAAGAGTGTGGGGCCCAGGGAAGGGTATTTTTAATAGAAGCCTCTGGCTCTGCCTGGAATACAGGAGGCACAGGAGATGCAGGTTCGATCCCTGGGTTGGGAAGATCCCCTGGGGGAGGAAATGGCAATCCACTCCAGTACTCTTGCCTGGAGAATCCCACGGACAGAGGAGCCTGGCGGGCTGCCATCCATGGGGTCGCAGAGAGTCAGGCATGACTAGGCACACAGCACACTGTCCCCAGGCTGGAGGAGGGCGTCCAGGGAGCTCTCACAGTTTCACTTTCCGACGTGGATCAGGCCATCCAGACAAACTCGGGAATTCAGATGGAGCTGGACAAAGGCAGGGAGGCCAGAGCCCCAGCACCGGAAAAGAAGGCCAAGGGCCCAGAGAGACTAGAAAAGAATCCGTTTACTTAACATTGAAACAAACAGGGAGGGAGTCTGGTTCCTATCTGAAGCGGTTCCATGCAGTTCATTCCCTCCTTCATGCACTCTTTCTCCTACCAACTTCTACAAACATTTCTGAAAGTACCCTGTCTGCAAGCCTATGCAGGAGGGGTAGAGAGGGGAGCAGGGAGCCCTACAGAGACCGAGGGAGGGGACAAACACTTGGTCACTGGAGCTCTAAGCTATGGCTTCCAGGCACTGAAAAGTACTTTTCTCTGACTGATGAGAATAAACATTCACATGGAGGCTCAGGAAAGGTTCCTGGTCTTGGCAGTTGAGTAAGAAGCCCGCTCTCATGGGAAGATGCTCTCCCGATTGCCCAGGTGCTGCAGCTCATGTCCAGGGTTGGCCCCGCCGTCAGCTGCAGGCCCCTTGCTGGTCTCAGCATTTCCTTTGTCCCTCGGGCTGGTCCTCAGGTTCTGAGAAGTGTATGAATTTTCCCTAAAATTTCTTGCAGCACAAAAGCTGCTTTTGTGCTGTGGAACTTTGTGGAGGGTTTTGGTTCCTTGCCCGTGGCTTGCGTCCTGTCACTCACACTCACCTCCTGGGCTGGTGAAAAGGTGGGGAACTCGCTACCATCCCCCCACCCTCATCTGCCCCTGCAAGGAAGCCATGGCGGGGGGAGAGGGGATGTAGGAAAACGCCCTAGGGCTAAACTCAAGAGACTTGTGAGTAATCACCTGACCTGCCACCTGCTGCCTCATTCTCACTGCTCTGGCGGAAAAGCAGGGGGAAGGAATTGGTCCAGACTGGGGTTTCTCCGCCTCGGTGCTGCTGACATCTTGGGAGAGATGGTCCTTTGTTGGGGATGGGGCGTGGGGGGGATAGCTGGGCATTGTGTGTCCGAGGCTTAGCACCATCCCTGTCTCCACCCAGAAGCAGCCAGCAGCATCCCCTCCAGGCGTGACAACCCCCAGGATCCAAGAACATTGATAAATGCCCCCCAGGCAGGAGGGGAACTTCCCCAGGAGAACCACCAGTCCGAAGCAGCGCCATCTAATCCAGAAGCCATCCAGGGCCCCTGAGCAAGTGAAACGTGGCTAGTCCAAAGTGGCGTGTGCTGTGGGCAGAAACTGTATCCTGGATCTCAAGTGTTTACACGGAAAGAAAAAAAGTAAACCAGCTCAGAAATATTTTTATACGATTATGTTACATTTTTACTGGTTACAATAATAGGATTCTTAATCCATTGAGTTATATAAAATAAAATGTAAGAATTGATTTTACCTCTCCCTTTTTTTTTTTTTTCACTTTGAATAACGTGGCCACCTAACATGTTGAAATATCATATGTGGCTCAGCTGGTGGGGCATTAGATTTCCACTGCTCAGCACAGGTCCAGACGCTGCCCGCTAAGGTCCTCCCTGAGCAGGTCCAGAGTCCCTGGGAGTGAGTGGCTGCCACACCAGCAAAGCAAGCATTTGTCAGGACTCTCTGCCCTGGCGATGGATCTGGCAGCTGAGGCATGACAGAGCAGACACAGAATCGTCAGAAAGTCTCTGATGCTCGCGCCCAGGTTTCTTAGTGGGAACCGTCACACAGCCTGTGGTGTCAACATTTAGAGGCGACGCCCCGCAACATGCCACAAAGGAAGCAACCCCAGCTGTCAACATCCTACTCGGGTCTGATGGAAGCAACAGACCCTGGACACCCCACGCAGGAGCCCGGGAAACTTTCCACTCCTACCGACCTGTAGGAGAGCCTGGGGGTGCACCGCCCCCCGTAGCCAGGAGAGCGGGGGGTCAGAGGAGCTGGTGGAGCATGTCGTGAGGCACGTCCCACCTCCATCACCTCCCTCCATCCCCAAAACAGTCAGGTGAGCTGGACGCTAGGCTGTCTCCATTTTATTTATATGTGGCCAATAGGAATTTTGCTCTGGAAACTCAGGTCATTTTTACTCAATCAAAGTAATGCAGTCCTTAACACAACATTGTAAAGAAACTATTCATATACTCCAATTAAAAAAAAACCTAAACAATAGGATTGTCATATGATCCAGCAATTCCACTTCTGGGGGTATATCTGGAAATAAGCAAAATTACTAACTCAAAAAGATACAGGCATCTGAATGTTCACAGCAGCACTACTTACAATAGCGAAGACATGGAAACAGCCCTAGTATCCATCAACAGACGATTAGATTAAGAAGAGATGGTATATACATACATATATAATGGAATATTTCTCAACCCTAACAACTGCCATTTACAGCAATGGGGATGTACCTGGGGAATAGTACCCTTATTGATAGATATGTCAGACAGAGAGAGACAAATACTATGATATCACTTGTCTGTGGAACTTAAACAATATTACAAATGAATGTATATACAAAACAGAAGCAGACTCGCAGACATAGATAACAAACTTGTGGGTACCAAAGGGAGGGACAAATTCTGAGCCTGGGATTAGCAGATAGAAGCGACAGTACGTAAAACAGAGACCCAACAGTGGTCTACTGCAGACCGTAGGGCATTATAACTCATGCTTTATAATAACCGATAATGGGATGGGATCTGCAGAAATGCTGAATCCCCCTTCTGTAAGTGGAAAACTAACACAATATTATAAATCAAGTTAAAAATTAAATTCAAATAAAAAATTTAAAAACATAGCAAAAAAAAAAAGATGCAATTCAAAAAAAAAAAAAAGATGCCCTTTTTTTTCCCATTCTCACTTCTCTCCCCAGTTCCTTTCAGTTGTTCAAAACGTAAAGGCCCCAGAGTCGTAAGCAGAGAACACTCAAGGCGGCCCCTCTGATTTTCTGTCTGCCTGGTTATCTCTATGGGCTGTCGCCTTGGGCCGCTTGGTGCCTTGTAGGGGTCTGCGTGCCACATGTAGGGATGGCACTCCAAGGTGGCCCTTTCCTGAGAGCTGGCAGTGCGACAGGACCGCGTTCTCGGGACTCCTTCTGGAAGCCCTGCCCCTGCCTCTTCTCTGGCCACAGCAAAGCTCTTCCTCAGCTCTGCAGTCTTCCCTCTCACTGGAAAAACCAAAACAAAAAGCACCATCCTTAGCCACCCCCGCCCCCTGACCTCCTCTGCACACACACGCCGCCCCCCCCCCCCTTCCTCTGAGTAACAGCAAACATTATCTTTTATCCTAAGTGACTTCAAGCATCCAAAATAAAATTCACAACAGTGGGTTTCCATTCAGGAAAACTCTGCTTTCCATCCGGCACTACAAACCTCCAGAGTGATAAGGAGCTCAAACACTTGACCTTCTGGGAAAGAAGACCCCAAAAAATGACAACAGAGAACACGCAATTTAAGATCTCTATAAATTATGCTGTTTCCCCAAGTGGAGAAAGCCAAGGCCGTGTGCGGTCAAGATAATCGTTCAGTATCGCGTTTCTGGAAAGTGTCAGAGGAGCCCAGCCCAGGACCCCTGACTCCCCTTGAATAGATCACTGTCGCTCCCCCTCTCCACACCCCGGGCCCGACCCCCAGAGGGCCTGGAAGGGGAGCTGACGGCCGAGGGAGGGGACCGCCGGGCCTCCGGGCCCCCAGCTCTATTCCCGGAAGTGCCTTCCTCTTGGGAAACTCTTACTGTTGTGCAGCTGCCAGGCCCCAACCAACCCAATGAGGACTCACTTCCCTGTTCACTTAGCATTGCTGGAACCCGCTGGAATGTTTAAATAGGACCTTGTTGGAAGCTGAGGTTCACATATCTGACTTACAAAATATTTTTCTCACTCAGCTTTCTGCAGAAATTGTTTGGTTTTTTTAAAGGGAAGCAATCAGTAAAATCCCTAGGTGCTAGGTGCTGCAGGAGTTCTGCAAACCTGTGATTCCAAGAACAGTTTTCTTGACAGGGTGGGGGTGGGGGGGTGGGGGGTGGGGGGGTGGGGCGGGATGGGGGCTGGAAATCCGGTTGAGACGAGGTGTGGAATCATGGAGCTATTTTATCACATTTAGTAGTAGGTTATCAGCAGGGTAATTGAGCAGCTGATCAAAGTACTCCATCATAAAACTATAGAATCGATCTTCAAATCGGATATTTGCCACGGGAGCAGGCCCAGCTCATGGACCAGGCCGGAGTCCTTGCTGAGACGTCTGCCTCTTCAGGCTGTGAAGTCTGTGAGAGCGGCAGAGACAGAGGCACAGCTGACATCCCCACGCGGGACCCAGAGCACAGATCCTGGCATAACTCCTGCGCCCCTGTCCAGCAGGGCCTGCTGTTGACAGCACAGGGGGCCATGTACTATCCCGCTGAAAACCCTTGCAAAATGCTAGGCAGTTAACCATAGGGCTGAAAGGACTCACCTATAAAAACACAGTGTAATAAGACATGGGATATAGCACGGGGAGCTATATTCCCCATTCTGTGATTAAGCCTTAATGGAAAAGGACATTTTAAAAAACAATGACACATCAAATGCCAAACTGCTTGTGATTCACCAGCAATTGTTTGTTGCTTCTTATGCCTTTTGATTTCTTATTATATACATGTTAACTTTTTAAAAATACACGTTATTTTTTAAAAACCTTTTTAAAAATGTGTGTGTGTGTACAGCAGAAATTAGCACAACATTGTAAATCAACCATATTTATTTAGAAGATATGGGAAAATATGAAATACAGACAAATAAAAAGCAAGTAGAGCTTCTTACAAACCTGGATGTCTGTTAAAAATATAGCAACAGAAATTGAGCTGCACAAAACTGAAGAAAAAGGCCAGACAAAACAGTGTGTACTGAAAAGTTCCATGTATAGAAATTTAAAAGGGGCTTCCCCAGGGGTTCATCGATAAAGAATCCACATGCAATGCAGGAGACAAGGGTTCAAGAAGACCCCCAGAGAAGGAAATGGCCACCTCCTCCAGTATTCTTGCCTGGGAAATCCTGGAGGGCTACAGTCCGTGGAGTCGTAAAGAGTCAGACACGACTTAGTGATTCAACAACAACAACATAAAAACGGGCAAAACTAGTTATGGAAAACAGCACGGAGGTTCCTCAAAAACTCATCGATAGAATTACCACATGGTAGAGACACTCAGTCGTATCTGACTCCTTGTGACCCCAGGGACTGTGGCTGACCAGCTCCTCCGTCCATGGACTTCTCCAGGCAAGAATACTGGAAAGCGTTGCCATTCCCTTCTCCAGGGGATTTTCCTAACCGAGGGATCAAACCCAAGTCTCCTGTACTGCAGGTAGATTCTTTACCATCTGAGCCATTGCTAGAATTACCACTTGACTTAACAATTCCACCTCTGGGTAATTATCCAAAGGAATTGAAAGTAGGGTCTCTAAGAGCTATTTGCACATCGATGTTCATAACGACTTTATTCACAATCGCCAAGAGGGAGAAGCCACCCGAGTGTCCATTAATAGATGACCCGGTAAACAAAAGGGATATCAATCAACACAGTGGAATGCCCATCGGCCTGATAAAAGAGAAGATCCTGACACAGGCTGCACTGTGGAGGGACGTGAGGCCATCACGAGCAGTGACAGACGCCGGTCACCAAAGGCCAAACGCTGCCTGGCTCCATGGAAGAGGTCCCTGGAGTAGGCAGGTTCACAGACACAGATTGGTGGGCTCCAGAGGCTGGGGAGGGGGAATGGGGACAGAGTTTTGGCTTTGCAAGATGAAAAGAGGTCTGTGGATGGCAAGTGTGAGGGTTAGCACTTCATGCCGCTGAGCTGGGCACTTAGAGACAATGACGACAATAAATTTGGTTTTATGCTTTTCACCACAATTAAAAACTAATTTCTTTTAAGGGAAAAAAAGAGGCAGCACCAAACTATGGTGCGAGACCAGGGCTGGCTGGGGAGAAGAGGGCTCCCGGCGGCTGAGCAAGCCCCGTTCCTTAGTGTAAGTGTTGGTTGCACGAGTGTTTTCCAGTTGTAAACTGTTAGTGAATTATACGTTTAGGCTTTGGGCACTTTTCTGCATGCATTTTTTAGATATTTTTTAAATATTGTAAAATGTCTTCAGCCAATTCCTCTTCCTCTACCCCTATATATACGTAAAAGTTAGAAGAAATTACATGAGCAACGATGAAAACCCAGTTCTACAGGAAAGGCCACAAGGATGAAAGGTCATCTACAGTCTGCAATAACATACGAGGCGATGCACTTTTGCCCATATCTTGCCTAACAGCTTCTGGAGCTTCCAAGTTCATGAAGCAAGTCCTCTTTGTATTTTCATTGCCACTTCTGTTAGTGAGGAGAACATCACCCCTCCCCCCTCCAAACATCAGATTTTTAGAAAACTTTGTCCCAGGGGTCCCTTTCCCCAACAGCTGCTCAGCAAGCAGAGTCAAGCAAGCAGGGTGGGAAAGGCCTGGGTGTGCAGAGAGCCTGGAGCGAGCATATGGGGATTTAGGAAGTCCCAGGTGTGCTCTGCCCACGGTGCACTTAACCGGTTAACTGGCTGGCGCTCGAAGGCCCCTGGGAGCTTTGGCTTGATTCCCAGTCCGCCCCCACACCCCAAGTCCCCTCTTCTGCTCCCAGCCAAGACCTCTCTCCACAGGGATCCAGACCATAAGCCCAGGGCTCTGTCAGTTTCTATGGCGGCGGGCTGAATCCCCAGGCAGGGCAGACGCCCCCTCAGCCCCTGCTTCCGCCAGGGCCTGCTCCCCACGCCTTCACAGGCTCCGGCTGTGATGGGAACTAGCTGCTCAAGAAGACAAGGTCTTAGCTCTCCTCTCTCTTTCTCCTCGTCTTCCTCCCAAAGCTTCTATTTCTGCTTCTACTCCAGTTCCTTCCCTTACATGACCGCAAGCCCAGGTGAGGCTCGGGGCTTGAGGAAGCCAGTTCCACATCTCATTTCCTTTGGGTCCTTTAAATTCAGACTTTTAAAAAGATAATCTACTGGTATCTTGCCAATTGGCATCTAAGCCCTGAACTTCTATAATGACACTCACATCTTCACCCTCCACCCCGCCCCCCGCCCCAGGGAGGACCCAGATGGAGGCTGGGAGAAGGAGAAAGCTTCTGATCCCACCAAGTAGCAAAGCCAAGGAGATGCCAGCCCCGCCTGGATGGTGCAGGCCCGTCATCTCAGATGTGCTGGAGCCTCACTCACACCTTGAGGGGTTCGGGTCCTGCTCCGGGCATTTCAGCCAGTTCCCCAGTTCAGACCTTGGAGGCTTCCCCGGCCACTGTGAGAACACTCACAGTGAAGCAAGGAATGCCGGGAATCCCAGCGACTCTTAGAGGTATTCTTTAAATGGTCACGCTCTTGTGTTTTAAATACCACGTATAAGCCCAAGGCCCTCTGTTTACCTTTGACGTTACCCAAATAAAACCAGGGAGCCGTGTCTGCAGCTCAGCAGGGGCCTGGTTTTGGGAAAACACTCTTCTCCTGAGAGGCGGAACTGGCCTTGCAGGAAATGGTGAGAAAGAGGAACTGAATGGATCATCTCTCAAGGTCTCGTGAAGCCATCTTTACGCCGGAGGGGCGGGAAGGGAGGATGAGGGGAAGTGTGGCTATAAAACAAACCAAATCTTGGAGTGCACAATACACGTGTCCAAGCAGACTCAGCTCCGTTTCCAGCAGGAGGGAGCCCTCAGAGCTTGACCCCCTGCCCGCCAGGCTCTTAGAAGCCAGAGCAGGGCCTGCTGTCTGGCCTGCCTGGGCTGTGCCTAAGTACCTTTAGAAAGATGCCGGGCTCCTCTGAGGCTGAATCAGCGCCATCAGGCATCAAAGATGAACATGGCCCAAATTTCAGGTCAGTTCTGTCAAAAGAAAGGAACCTTTTTTGTTTTAATCTTTTTCAGAATTTGCTCAAGATTTTCAGAAAGGAGGAACATGAGCATTTGTTTTTAGTTGAGTGGAAAAGATGAGTCTCCTGATGATGAGTTTCTGCAGCTAGAGATCCGAATAAAAGTTCAAAATGAAAATACATTTTTAAAAAATGTGTCTTTTCCATTTCTACAAAGAGTGACCATATCGGAAGGGGTGAGGTGCTTGAACCCCACATGAAAACTGGACTTCCCTGGGGGCTCAGACAGTAAAGATGTCTGTTGGATTCCTGGGTTGGGAAGATCTCTTGGAAAAGGAAATGGCAACCCGCTGCAGTATTCTTGCCTGGAGAACCCCATGGACAGAGGAGCCTGGTGGGCTACAGGCCACGGGGGTTGCAAAGAGCCAGACAGGACTGAACTACTTTCACTTTCCCTTTACGTGAAAACCTTATCATCTCAAATAAGGCTTATAATTTCAAGTTTCAACCCCTCCTCCTGCACTTTCTGGTCTCCATCCCTGCTCCCCAGGGCAGAAGGTATCAGTGGTTTGCTTCCACCAAACAGTGGTTTCAGCTCCCTTGGAATTGGCACATTAACCTCTGTGACCACCACCCCCAATTTAAGGAAAGTTAAAGGTGGCTCGCTCCAAACTTTGCTTCATAGTGAAGTGAGTCTTTTTTCCTCTAAGGAGCTTCATACTATAAAACCTCGGAACTCATGAAAACTCACTTTCGCATCGTTTCCTGCTGAGCAGCGAAGCTCAAGCACGACGCTTGGCTTTTGCCAGATTTGGGGCTTATTGCAGGAAAACAGTGCTTTCCTCTTTTAGCTTCTTTCCACCACCTCTGGAGACAAGCTTGCCAGCTACCAAAACAAAATGTTTCCCAGTTTCTCCTCCCACACTTGTGAACTTTGTTCCTTGATTAGGTACCAGACTCCCCTGGAAACAGAACTGGACAATGTTCAACCAATCACTGCGGGTTCTTCAAACACGAGAGACGTTGTTTCACAAGGTGTGTGTGTCCTCCCTGGCTCGCCTTTCAGCGTTTGAGCTGGTTTTCGGGGCTGCAGCAGGGGAGCCCTGTCCCCAGGAGGCAGGAGAAGGAAGCCGCTCGGGGTGCACAGAGGATAGGCCCTGCACCCTCCTCTTTAGGCCCAGCAAGGAGCTGTGAGCAAGCAGGTGGATGGCACGGCCGTAGGACAGGCTGGTCCCAGCTCCCAAGCTAAAAAATTCCAGTTACTTCACAGCTGGCAGTGAGACACTGGGCCGCTCCCCCCTCCAGCCCCCAGCCAGACCCACCAGGCCTGCCAGCCTTTGACATTCCCCTCAGCCCCTCCCCAGAGCAAGGGCTGGTCCTTGGTGCTGGGGGAAGGGAAAGAGCCTGCTTACTTGCAAGGAATCTCGTTGTGGACCCTCCACGAAGGCCTGGGGCTGCTGTTGCCAAGGGAGCCGATAGAGGGCAGCATGTGCTAACAGATAACTAGAGCCGGCTTCTCTTCCAAGGGCAGGGCGTCTCAGAGAGCACACGCTGGGGTTCCCGCGTGTCAGCAGAAAAACAAGTCAGAGAGACTTGAGAGAAGGCTGGGCTGGGAGACAGAGGAACGTCCCTCCAAGCCAGGCCGTGTGCAGGAGACACCGCTCAGGGAAGAACCAGGCAGCATGTCCTGGCAGAGGCTGGGCATATAAACCCAGGAGACGCAGGCCCCTGAGCAGAGCGACGCCTCCCGCCCCACAAGCCTGCGTCTCATGGGCTCCTCGGCCTCGCCCAGCCCCAGTTCAGTGCCCGGACCTCGAGCAGAGAGGGCATCGTGTGTCCCAGCGTGCTTCAGCCTTCTGGACTGAGAGGACAGGGGAGCGCCCTGAGGCTGGCAGATGCTGGGGGCCTGGCTGGGTCTGAGAAGGGAAGTGCGACCCTGCCAAGTGCGATATATGAGGTGGCCCAGTTCCGAGGGCAGTGCCGGGCTCTGAGCTGATGGGTGTCAGCCTCGCGGCTCTCAGCCCAGAGAGGGAGGGCGGGGTAGACGGGAGCTGACGCTCTGAGGTGCCCCTCAAGAGCAGCTCTGCACTCAAAGAGCTCCCAGCATCCCTCCTTCTGACCCCTGGGGCGCCCTGCCCAAGGGGAGAGCCCGGCAGCGTGCTGAGGAGCAGAACCTGGAGCCGCGGCTCAGCCCTGACCTCCGTCCAAGTCACCAGGGGCAGGAGCAGAGGTGTCTGTGCAATCCAAGGACCGTCTTTTCCCACGAGCCCCTGGCCAGCCCGGTCCAGGCAAAGGACAGTCTGCTCCCTAACAGGCTGGGGAGTGTCCGATTGCAGGTGACGGGGCCAAAGCCCCCACCCGAGGTCTCAGCCCCTGCACAGGCCCCAGGGCCTCACTTCCTCCTCCATCCCTCAACCTCTGCCATCTCCTCTCCTCCCAGAGACCCAGCCGGTCCCCGCACTGCACCGCGCTTGCGGCCGTGCCTGCCGTTTCTTCATGGAGCGATGACGGCTTTTCGAGCACCGTTCACAAGTCTTTTTCCAAATCACATGCACTGAAAAGCAGCAACCCAGCAAGAATGAGGGTGCCAGGACCCCCAGCACCCCCAGCTCTGGACCCTGTCGGGGTCAGCTTCTGGGCCCGCGTCCCCCCTTCCTTCCATCCCATGATCCAAGGGAGAGGGGCTGCAGCCTCTAAGCCAGGGACAGGCTAATTATAGAAGTGACACCGTAGAGAATAGGACGCACTTGGAACTGAACGGGAGCCTCGCGCTGCCGGGAGGGTTTCCAACTTCCAACAGCACCAGGCGCGGTATTCAGACTAAGTTTCCCACTGACAGCAGTTTAAAAGCTGGACAATGTAGAAAAGGACTCCAAGCCTTCTGCTGCAATTTTTAAATATTGAGAAGTAAAGAATGTTGGCTTTTGATGCGAGGAATGAAGGACTGGGGTACACGCCTCTCTGATCACCTCGGCATCAGAAACAAGGTTAGACAGTAACTATGCAGCCTTTAAAAAGGAGATGCCAGCACCTGTGACAACATGGGTGGGCCTGGAGCCCCCCGTGCTGTGACACAGAGAAACACTGTAGGATTTTGCTTGTAGGTGGAATCTATGATAGTCCGATGCACAGAATTGGCAAGTAGACAGTGGCTGCTGGCGAGAAGCGGAGAGAGAAATGGCATGGTGTGGGTCACAGGGCTTCAGTTACGCAAGATGAGTGTGTTCTAGACAGAAAGAACATACTTGTCATACAGCGTGGTGACTGTTGCTAACAATACTGTCCTGGATGCCTGAGAGTTGCAAAAGAGGACTGAGCTAAGGGGAAACCATCTCACCTCTCACACACATACACACCCACGACGGTAACTGCGTGAAGGCGAGGGGTGTGTCAGTCAGCTCGGGATCTTTTCCGTGTCTACGTGTATATTTTCTTCTGCTCAGATGTTCAGTCGTGTCTGACTCTTTGCCACCCCATGGACTGTAGCCCGCCAGGCTCCTCTGTCCATGGGATTCTCCAGGCAAGAGTACCAGAATGGGGTGTCGTTTCCCCCTCTGGGGACTCTTCCCCACCCAGGGTCTGAACCCTCATTTCTTGCATCTCCTTTACCACTGGCCCCACTTGGGAAGCCCCACAGTGTCTATGTATATCAAAACATTAGGCTGGACACCTTAATTAGGTACGATTTTTCCATGTCAAAGATATTTTAGAAAAAAAAAGAATCTTAAAATTGGAAAGTGGAAAACACAGGCTAGAATGACAAGGGGACACAGGAAGGAAGCAGAAGAGGCGGCACCACCGTGAGCTCGACAGATGGGGGCGCCCACGGCCCTGGGCGGGGACCCAGGGAGCAGACTTTCAGGTTGATGGTGACCTCGCCCAGAGGGATGTTTTCACTTCTTGAAAACCTTTAGGTGGAGGAAATACACCCATCAGTCTTTGCTGAATACAGCTGCCTGGGAAGGGCAAGGTTGAGTGAAAAACAGGCCTTGAAACCAAACCTCGCGCCTAGTACTTTGTTACGTAACTCAGCGGAAGCCTAGCATCTCTTCTGGTCGGAGGCTCTCCAAACATTTGGGGAATGCGGCCTTTGGAGAGATGTTTGCGGAGGTTACCCTGGACACTCAGCGAGGGCTGTGACCCAGCCCTGACCACGGGGCGGGGGGAGGGGAGCGGATCTCAGCCAGGCTCCACGTTCAGTGTCCAGAGCCTCTCAGGCCCACCTGCCTGCTGCCTTGCTCCAGCCAAGGATACTTCTGGAGCGCGGTCTCTTCCTTGGGAAAACAGAGACGAATAACATGAAAACAGTAACACGTTTACTTCCATGGAGTTTTGAGTGACTCTGTGGAACTGAACCATGTCTTTATGCATAAATCACGTTAGTTCATGCCGACTGGAGTCAGATGGACTTGCTATGTTCTCTGAGCCTCACGTACCCGTAAAACCACCCTGAGTAAGATAGGATTGTAGGGCACAAAATGCTCAGAAGAGCTTTCTTCAAAGTGCATGCGTGCTCAGTTGCTGCAGCCGTGTCCAGGTCTTTGTGAACTGTAGCCCACCAGGCTCCTCTGTCCTTGGAGTTTTCCAGGCAAGAATTCTGGAGCAGGTTGCCATTTCCTCCTCCAGATCGTCCTGAGCCCTCCAGGCTCCTCTGTCCATGGGATTCTCCAGGCAAGAGTACTGGAGTGGGTTGCCATTTCCTCCTCCAGGGGATCCTCCTGACGCAGGTATCAAACCTGCATCTTCAGCCATTGGCAGGCAGGTTCTTGACCACTGAGCCATCTGGGAAGCCCCTTCTTTAATGCTTTCCAAATAGTTTTGCGGGCAACTTGTAGGGAGAAACATGTTTCACATCTCTTCCCAGCACACACAACACAGGCATACTCAACTGAAACAATATTTAATCTCACTCTGTGCAATACATACCATCTGGCATTTTCTACGCTCTTTCATTTGTTAAAACGCTAGTCATAGCTCACTCACTATAGGCTGTACAGACTGAGGCTCTACAGCTCCCAGTCTGAGAAACATTGGCTGGGGGCTTCCAAACAGGAAGAGAGACTGACCACTCATTTTTCACCTTTCCCTTCATAAACCCTATTAAAATGGTAATAAAGGAATGAAATGCCATAGACCCACAAAGACAAAGGACACAGGAGGGGGCGTCAACAGATGGGAGACTTTCACAAGTTTTTAGAAGACAGATCACTGGGTTTCCATCACAGTAAATGACGGAAGAACCCTTAGTCACTTGACAATTTGCCTTATTCTTCCTTGTAATAAGATTCAGATTGTATTTAAGTCCTCAGCCTCCACAGCAAGGTCACGGTGTCAGGAAAGACCAACCTCATCTTCAGCTCCAGGGAGTAAACCTTGATTCAGTTCAGTTCAGCTCAGTTGCTCAGTCGTGTCTGACTCTTTGTGACCCCATGAATCGCAGCACGCCAGGCCTCCCTCTCCATTACCAACTCCCAGAGTTCACTCAGACTCACGTCCATTGAGTCAGTGATGCCATCCAGCCATCTCATCCTCTGTCATCCGCTTCTCCTCCTTCCCCCAATCCCTCCCAGCATCAGAGTCTTTTCCAATGAGTCAACTCTTCGCATGAGGTGGCCAAAGTTCTGGAGTTTCAGCTTTAGCATCATTCCTTCCAAAGAAATCCCAGGGCTGATCTCCTTCAGAATGGACTGGTTGGATCTCCTTGCAGTCCAAGGGACTCTGAAGAGTCTTCTCCAACACCATAGTTCAAAAGCATCCATTCTTCGGTGCTCAGCTTTCTTCACAGTCCAGCTCTCGCATCCATACATCACCACTGGAAAAACCTTGATTAGTTGAAGACAATCATATTAATTTTATTTCCCTTGTATAGTGATTCATTTAAGAAGAGCTGTAACACCTAATTTTGGGTGTGGGGTCTTGATAGAAAGTCTGCCAATGATGGGATTAATTCTAGGAAACATTCTACAGTTTTAAATAGTCAGAGGACAAGGTAATTCCAATTTCTGCCTCTGGAATATAAGCCACTGCCGTATTGTGCCCACAAAAGGAACTACCCAAGGCATTCTGGCAAAACAAACAGATTTTTTTAAAACCAGGGTTCCTGATGTAATTCAGCCACTGAGTTAAACAACCTGAGAGCCACCTTATCCCAGGACTTTTATATTATTCAAGAAAATGAATCCACTTGTCATTGGGGACATTTTAATTGGGTTTTCTTCACTTCCAGGATCCTAACTGACACAGCAAGGCGTGTCATCATATAACTCCACCACATCGGGGGAAACTGAGGGCCCTCGAACCCCCAAGGAGAGAAAATCAAGGAGGAACACAGAGGAACAGGAAGGAAAATGGTACAACGGATACAGCATTGGGTGCTAGGACAATTAATGACTTCAAAATTCTAATAGAAAATGACATTCTGTCTGGAATTCAATAACCAGGGCTTCACTGGCAGCTCCGCGGTTAGAGAGTCCATCTGCCAAGGCAGGAGACACAGCAGACGTGGGTTCGATCCCTGAGTTGGGAAGATCCCCTGGAGAAGGAAATGGCAACCCATTCCAGTGTTTTTGCCTGGGGAATCCCATGGACAGAGGAGCCTCCGGGGCTACAGTCCACGGGGTCGCAAAGTGTCAGAGACTTACTGACTGAACAACAAAAAGGAACAAGAATGAAAGCAGGTAAAGGTATTTTTATACACACAAGGATAAAAATATATATATATATATATTTTAATCTCCCATGACTTTTTCCTAAGTGCTAGTGGTTGACGGGTTTCAGGAAAAGAAAAGAATAAAAAGGAAGAAAAGGAAGCCTAACCACGTGACAGCATTCAGAATGGCCAGCATGTAAAAGCCTACAAACAATGCCGGCTGCCGAGGGTACGGGAAAGGGGCTGTCTGCACCACTGGTGGGGGTGTGAACTGCTGTACCCACTATGGAGAACAGCATCAAGCTTCCTGAAAAAAGCTAAAAATAGACTTATCACATGATTCTGCAGCCCACTTCTGGGCATATATCCAGAGGAAACGCTAATATAAAAAGACACATGCATCCCAGTGTTCACAGCAGCACTATTTACAACAACCGAGCGGTGCAAGTAACGTGAGTCCATCAACAGTGGACGGACGAGACAAAGAAGACATGGTGTATGCGTGCAGCAGAATATTGCATAGCCGACAGAAAAGAGTGAAATAATGCCCTTTTCAGCAATGTGGATGGCCCCTGAGATTATCAAATTAAGCGAAGTAATTCAAAGACAAATATCCTACGATACCATTTATGTGTGGAATCTAAAAAAAATTATACAAATGAACTAATTTATAATGCAAAACAAACAGATTCACAGACAGAGAAAACAAACTCAGGGCTTTCAAAGAATATAGTGGGGAGTGGTGGAGAGAGAAATTAGGAGTTTGGGGTTCGCATATATGCACTGCTGCTGCTGATGCTGCTAAGTCGCTTCAATCGTATCCGACTCCATGCGACCCCATAGACGGCAGCCCACCAGGCTGCCCCGTCCCTGGGATTCTCCAGGCAAGAACTCTGGAGTGGGCTGCCATCTCGCATATAAAACAGGCAAACAACAAGAATCTACCGCACAGAGCACAGGGAACCCCACTCTACACCTTATCATCTATAAGGGACATGAATCTGAAAACTACTATATATATTTGAGCAAACTCCAGGAGATAGCGGAGGACAGGGAAGCCTGGCATGCAGCAGTCCAGGGGGTCACAGAAAGTCAGAGCTGACTCAGCGACTGAACCGTACATGTATATAACTGAATCACTTTGTGGTATACTCGAAACTAATATAACATTGTAAACTAACTACACTTCAATTTTTTTAAATATATTTTTAAATAAACTCTTTTACAAAAAGGAAAGGAGGCCTAAGGAAGACTAAGAGACCTTGGAACCAGCAAGCAGAATCAGCAGGGTAGGGAGGACGACCACTCTGCTGCCGGTCCCAAGAATAGCCAGCCCAGTGGCAGCAGAAAGGTGGAGAGAGCCAGGAAAAAACAGACTTGACAGAGTAGGTCCTGTGGCAAGTCTAGGGACAAAGTGATAATCAGAATGAAATTAAAGGTATTATATTCATTATCTCTCGCTGCATAACCAATTACCCAAGACTTAGGGACTTAAAACAAAAAGCATGTATTATCTCACAGTGTCCAAGGGGCAGGAATCTGGGAGCAGCTTGGCAGGGGGATCCCAGCTCAGAGCTTCTCCTGAGCCATTGGCTGGGACTGGTCAACTGCCAGCTCCACCGGGTCCATCAGTTCGACTCACTCACGGAGCTCTTGGCTGGAGGCCTTGGTTTCTTTGCCCATGGATCTGGCCACGGGGCTAAGCGCCCTCACAGCACTTTTCCCCTGAGCAAGATCCTCATGAGCAAGGTCAAGGCAGAAGAGGCTGGGTCACCCTCGGCAATCTGGTCTAGGGAGCCACACATCTCCCTTCCATCGCTGTCGACTTGTTAGAAGCGACTCACCAAGTGCAGCAAGTGAAACAGGGCTTAATGTTCTGAATGGATGAGCACGTGAAGGGGAGGGGACGTTGACGGTGAGGGAAGTGAGCGTGGGCGTGGGGCATCTGGAATCTTGGAAATCTCTGTATTTTCTGCTCCATTATGCCATGAGCCTAAAACTGCTCTTAAAAATAAAGCCGATTAAGTACTGGTGTGGTCGGGGTTATGAGCAAGACCACTCGCAACTCCCTTCCGCTCCCGGCTCATCCTCACAGTAGGGTCTTGTTCCCACGTGGCCCCCGCCCCCAAACTGACAGCCTTCCCACCTTCAGCCCCTGCACCAGGCGGCACACTCGGCGCCCCTGATGCACCCACACTGGCCCGTCACCGCCCCCCACGCCCGCCGCTCCACGTGTCGATGACCCTGAAGGCCAATCTCCGGATAGACAGGGAGTGGAATGAATTTGGTTTCCAGGGACGAGGCTAGGGCAGGTGGGGAAGGGGGAGGACCAGGAATTACGGGGTGGGGGGAGGGCTCAGGCCCCGACCCTTCGCTCCCCCAGCCCCCGGCCCTTCATCTCGCCTGCCTTCCTACCTTGAGCTCCTCCTCCGACCCCCACACATACCCTTCCTTCCCACATCCTCACAGCACTGATGGAGGGAACTCCGGACCGTTGCTATGAAGATCGCCATGACTACACTGTCCCTCTTGCCAGGCAGGCGGGACGAGGAAACTGCCCCCTGGTCCCTGCCTGGCTCCTCTCAGCCCCCACGAGAGCCGAACCACAGAGCTTTCTATCCATTCTTGCCTCCTCCTCCAGTGATCCTGCCGCCTTCCTACTGAGCAGCAGCCCACCATGGGGTCTCTGGACTTCCTGCCCAGGGTCACACCTGTCCCCCTCCCTCCCCACTCCTGACCTTTGACCCTGGCTTTCACCTGTGAACTGACCCCATTTGGCCTCCCGTCCCCAGACCCCCCTCCCTGACTCCCCTTCCCTCCCTCGCCCCTCAAGCCCTTTGGCCTCCTCACCCACGTTCTCTCCGGTTAAAACCAAAACAATAATAAAAGAGAAAAGTGTTCTCCAGGCAACAGGAGGAATCACACAAAACACTTTCACCAACGGCGGGGACCTGGAGCTGGCCCCCTGGCCAAGAGAAGAGGTGAGTCCACAGGGCGTGGAAGTGCAGCCAGGACAGGAGCCAGCTCGCCAGGGTGCGGCGGGGCTGGGCTTGGAAAGTGGGCGCTCCCTGGGTCGGCCACCACCCAGGCCTTCTCGCGGCCCTGGTGACCTTCCTGCGGACACACCATCGGAGCGACAGGACGACTCCGAGAGGACACACCAGCAGTTTCCATCATGAGCGTGGAAATACCCACAAGGCGATCGCAGGCAGGCTGGGCTGTCCCCCAGCAGCGCTTGTCTTTTTCTCTTTTGGAACAGGAGATGAAAGTGAAGTGAATCTCACGCCAGACTCTAAGCAGAGCCGGGCAAACAGAGCCCCTCCCTCCGCCCCAGCTTCCGCCCCATCTCTCTTCCCCAAATCCCCCTCAGGGGGCTTCACTTGCTGTCTTGGGTGCTTGCCTTCCAGCCTGCTAGAGGCTGGCTCCCAGCAGCCTCTTCCTTCTAACCAGCTCTGATGACGGCCCTAGTTAGCGCAGAACTCTTAAATCTAATGGGCTTCCCTGGTGGTCAGACGGTAAAGAATCCACCTGCAGTGCAGGAGACACAGGTTCGACCCCTGGGTCGGGAAGATCCCCGGAAGAAGGGGATGACAAGCTGCTCCAGTATTCTTGCCTGGGAAATCCCACAGACAGAAGAGCCTGGTGGGCTACAGGCCATGGGGTCGCAAAGAGTCGGACAAGACTGAATGACTAACGCGTGCACAGTGGGCAATTTACTGCTTGTCTTAATAACTGTCTACAGTTATTGACTTGTCTACAGTCTTGACTCATCACTGTGGCTTCTCAAAATCTGCTTCTTCCAGGCTTCCAAGACCCCCGTCCCCTCTCTGTTCTCATGGCCCGTGGTGCACCCGTGCCCCCAGCAACCTTGCCTTCCTGGCTGCTTCTCCAACTCCCTTCCTGCTGGCTGGTCCTTCCCAGAGCTCCTGCTGGTCCCCTCTGTGCCTTTCCCCAGAGACACCTCTGGTGATCAGCCTGACCTTCTCTATGCTCTCATCTACCCCACATGCTCCATAACCCTCCCCCATTTGCATTTTATCATTATCGGCAACAAGGCTCCCCAAAGGGGAGGACATCTACAGATCCAGTCCTGGGAGTGATCCAGGTGCCAGCAAGCACCAAGCACTGCAGGAGAGTAAGGAGGGCTGCAGGAGGGACCTCCCCGGTGCTCCAGTGGTTGGGACTTTGCCTTCCAATGCAGGGGTGTAGGTTCAATCCCTAGTCGGGAAGAGAGGATCCCAAATAAAACAGAAAACAGAAGCAATATTGTAATAAATTCAATAAAGTCTTAAAACTAGTTACAGTACTTGCTTACTCCTTGGAAGGAAAGTTATGACCAACCTAGACGCTGGGAGGGATTGGGGGCAGGAGGAGAAGGGGACGACAGAGGATAAGATGGCTGGATGGCATCACTGACTTGATGGACGTGAATCTGAGTGAACTCCGGGAGTTGGTGATGGACAGGGAGGCCTGGCATGCTGCGATTCATGGGGTCACAAAGAGTCGGACATGACTGAGCGACCGAACTGAACTGACCTGAGACAGCATATTAAAAAGCAGAGACACTACTTTACCAACAAAGTTCCACCTAGTCAAAGCTATGGTTTTTCCAGTAGTCATGTATGGATGTGAGAGTTGGACTATAAAGAAAGCTGAGCGCTGAAGAATTGATGCTTTTAAACTGTGGTGCTGGAGAAGACTCTTGAGAGTCCTTTGGACTGCAGGGAGATCCAACCAGTCCATCCTAATGGAAATCAGTCCTGAAGATTCATTGGAAGGACTGATGTTGAACCTGAAACTCCAATACTTTGGCCGCCTGATGTGCAGAAGTGACTCATTGGAAAAGACCCTGATGCTGGGAAAGATCGAAGGCTGGAGGAGAAGGGGACGACAGAGGATGAGATGGTTGGATGGCATCACTGACTCAATGGACATGAGTTTGAGTAAATTTCAGGAGCTGGTGATGGACAGGGAGGTCTGGTGTGTTGCAGTCCATGGGGTCACAAAGAGTCAGACAGAACTGAGCAACTGAACTGAATTGACATTAAAAAAAAAAAAATCCTTACAAAAATTTTTTTTTAAAAATGAAGAAGGGCTCCAGGAGATAGAGGGAGAAAGGGACCAGAGTGGTGCCAGTCCCAGCCTCCCAAGGACAGGGAACCAGATGGCCCAGGGCCCTCCTCACCCAGCCCACAGGCTCCACACAAGCCCACAAGGAAGCCCCTCAGCTGTTCCTGCACATGTCACAGCCTCAGTCACACAAGTGCAGTTTTTAACTCCCTGGTACAAGCAGCATCTGTTTTCAGCCTCCAGCTTGAGGGCAGGAGGAGGGGGGAGGTTCTTTCAGTCTTTTTATATGAGGAATCCATTGATCTGAACAAGGTTCCTATTTAATTAGAACAAATAAAAGCCATAATTGCAAGGCAAAATAAAAACTGCATGGATGAAATAAGCATGAACGGCAAGGTCGACTGCCCTCTGCATCCTTGTAAGTGGGCATCCCTGTCCGAGTAGCAACCCCACCATCAGCTGCTTAGATACAGACCTAGAAGCGCTGTGTCAAGTCACTTATCAGGACTTGGTCACTTAGAACGTGCTAAAAATTAATGTAACAGTCTTGGCAACATGGATCCAATGAAAAAGCAAATCATTCCCGTTTAGTGACTAATAATGAAATAATAAGGTTTTACCCACTGTAAAAATGTCAACAGGCTGGGAAAATGTTAAGAGAGCAGAAAATTTGAGCCAGATGATGCAAAAGGAGAGAAAAGCAGAACTTGGGGAGAACGCTGCTGATCTGGGGTCAGGATGGTAAGAAGTTTTCCTGCCACGTGATAAGTGCCATAGACGGCAGACATCCCCCCAGGAGCGCCAAGGGGGGACCTGAGCGAGCTCTTGGGAGCTCAGGAGGCTGGAGGAGCGACGCCAGCCACAGGCAGGAGGAGGAGCGTGACCCGTGGGTGTGAAGCCATGACCCAGGGCCCCATGGCACTGGCCAGTACCTATGCAGAGACCAGAGGTGGCCACCCAGAAACCTCGTGCATTCCTAAACACTAACAACAAGAGAAAGAGAAATTAAGAAGGCGACCACAATCACAGTGTCAATAGTACTGGACGCCTGGGGCCTGACCAGCAGCTGTCTGGCTCTGTCTTTCTAATTATCACCCACAACATGAGGAGGAAATTTAGATCCCAGCCCTGACCTCTCTTCTCTTCTCCAGACCCTCGTCTTCAACAGTCCCTTTAAAACATCCACACGGGTGTCTATAAGCATTTCTAACCCAACGGGTCCAAAACCAAAGTCTGAATCCCCTCAACAGATCCTCCGCCAAGCTTTCGTTCCGATGGCCTCACCACTGACCACTCAGCTGCTCACACCAGAAACTGGGGAGGCCTCGGGGATTCTTCCCACCCTCTGGCCACCAGACCTTGACTCCATTCGCGGTTCTCAGAGTTCACGGCTTCCACCTGGCCCCAGCCAGTGACATCACTTGGATGTCTCTAAGCGCCTTCTGAGCCATCTCCTCACTTCCTTCCTGCCCCACCACAATAGTTCTGCCTCCACATGCAAAGAGAATGACTATTTTACAGCCGATGTCGGATGGCATGCCGTGGCACAGAGGATAAACCCCAGTCTCTGGAGAATGGCCCCTGGGGAACTGGCGTCTGGTCCCTGCCCACCTCTCCTTTCTCCCACGGGCACTTTGACCTGCAGCAAAAACTGCTTCTGTGACGTCCATTCCCACCGAGTTCTCTTGCATCTGGTAGTCCTTTCCAAAGAGAAATCCAATTCCTTTCCAGGCTAAAATGCAAGATAGAGTTTGGGCTTATTTCCCAAGAAGGCCAACCCCCCGCCCCCCCCTCCCCAGCCAATCTGGTAGCATCTTTCGCCCACTGGGAAATTCTTGAAAAGCAACTAGCTGGTCCCCAGTCAGGCTCCCTGCCCCCAGTTCCTCCCGCTGTCCAGCCCGCAGCCTCGGGTCACCGCTGCAGCTGGGCCCGGCCCCTTCGGAAGCAGAGGCTCGGGCGAGGGCAGCGGATTTATGGTGCAAGGTTAGCCGGCGCGTAAACCTGGGCGTCGGCCATCAAGGGCCCTGGCGTTTTTACTGCCTCCTCCAAGCCCCTGCATGGATGTGAAGCAACTGGAAGGGGGAACATCTGGTTTCACTTTTTGCATTCACCAGCACAGCTCCCAGCTGACAAAACCCTCCGTTCTTGCCAGGGTCCTGCTGGTGGCTGGTGGGCTGAATGCGCAGGCAGGGGGGCAGCTCTCTGCCAGAGATCTCGCTTCATTTTTTTTCCCCTGCCTCATCTTGGGGCCAAGAAACCGCCAGCCACGAAGGGATCAACCCCAATGCATCGAGACAGAGCTGGTGGCTGAGTCAAGGCCAGGCTGGCCGCGGGGCCAGCTTGCCAGAGACGCCCGAGGGCCACTTGTCGCAGCAGCGGGCAGGGTCCCCCCCGCCCCGGGCCGGCCTTTAACAGGGGGCGTGGCCGGGCCGCGAGCGGTGGATGCTGGGACTTGTAGTCTCCACGCACAAGATGGCGGTGAGTGAGGGCCAGCGTCCCTGTACTCTGGGGCAGGACTTCCCCAGGTAAGGTTGCCCCGTGGTGGCCAAGGGCCGCACCGGAGGAGGAAGGCACGCGGAAGATAAGAACCTGCTCAGGTGACTTACCTTCAGAGCCCCACCTCTTGACAAAGGCTTAAAGTGAAGTCGCTCAGTCGTGTCCCACTCCTTGCGACCCCATGGACTGTAGCCCACCAGGCTCCTCCGTCCATGGTATTTTCCAGGCAAGAATACTGGAGTTGGTTGCCATTTCCTTCTCCATGAGATCTTCCCGACCCAGGGATTGAACTCGGATCTCCCGCGTTGTAGGCAGACGCTTTACCGTCTGAGCCCGCAGGGAAGTCCCCTGACAGAGGCTTACTTCTCTTCTGGTGGAGATGGCCAGTTAGAAAAAGGTGCCCCTCCATCCCCCTGCAGTCAGTGGCCAGTCTGGATTAGATGCCAGCAGGGATGACCAGAACAATCGGAACAGGTGCCTGGAGGATGCCCCCTGCCGTAGACAAACCAGACCGCTCTCCCTGCAGCTGCTTACTATGTACAGCTGGGTCAGACCCAGTGATAGGAGCCATAATCCTTTATCACCTGCTCCTCCGAACTGGCCAGAATGTGCCAGGAAAGGTGGTTGTTATTGTTCAGTCACTGAGTCACGTCTGACTCTTTGCAACACCCCCTCCCACCCGCTTCCGTGGACTGCAGCACTGCAGCAGGCCAGGCTTCCCTGTCCTTCACCATCTCCTGGAATTTGCTCAAGTTCATGTCCATTGTGTGGGTGATGCATCCAACCATCTCATTCTCTGTCACCCTCTTCTCTTCCTGCCCTCAATCTTTCCCAGCAACAGGTTCTTTTCCAAAGAGTTGTCTCTTTGAATCAGGTGGCCAAAGTGTTGGAGCTTCCGCTTCATCATCAGTCCTCCCAGTGAATATTCAGGGTTGATTTCCAGCAAAAGGGTCCAAGCAGAGCACTGCACTGAGACCCTGGGAAGATACCCCAGGTGTCCAGATCTGTCCTTGGGTCTCCAGTTCTTTTTCTTCAGGATTCCAAAAGCAGACAGCCCAGACTGCCATCCCACCAAGGTCCTCACAGGCTATTTAACAAGCTCCTCTCGTGTGGAGGAAAGTGAGCACTCCTGTGTTGTGGGTGGGAATGTGAGTTGGTGCAGCCGCTGAAAGCAGTATGGTGGTTTCTCAAGAAACTAGTGATAGAACTACCGTATGGCCCAGCAATTCCACTCCTGGATATATATCAGAAAAAAAATGAAAAACTTTGGAAAGACACACGCTGCCCAATGTTCATAGCAGCATTATTTACAATGACCAAGATATGGAAGCAACCTAAGTGTCCAGCAAGAGATGAATGAAGAAGATGTGATGTCTAATGGAATACTCCTCAACCATAAAAAAGGATGAAATTTTGCCATTTTCAGCAATATAGGTGGACTTGGGGGTATTATGCTAAGTGAGATAAGTCAGAGGAAGATAAATACTGTATGACATCACACGCAGAATCTAAAAAATCAAAACAAACTAGTACAACAGAAAGGAAGCAGACTCACAGAGAACAATCTAGAGGTTACCCGTGGGAAGAGAGAAGGAGGAAGGGGCAAGATCAGGGTAGCGGATTAAAAGGTACAAACTATTGGGTGTAAAATAAACTGTAAGAGCAAAGGCAGGTGACTTCTCGAGGACTTCAGTTCCTAACCTTACTCTCTTTCTCCCTCTCTCCACCCCTCTGTCTCCACTGCAACCCTCCCTCAAGCAGTAAAACAATTTTTCTAAACTTCCATTTACTTCCCTCTTCCATCAGAGCCAGCCTTCTTGAAAGGGCTGTCAGCAGTTTCTATCCACTTCCTCTCCTTCCAGATATTCACTCCTCAACCCAATCCAGTCTGACTTCCACTCACTCCACTGATACTCCTTAGTCAACCACAGACAGCCTCCATATCACCAAATCCAGCCAACTTTCCAGCTCCTCTGCTGTGTGTGACACAGGAACCCACTCTCTCCTCTTGGCTCCCTTAGGACAGTTTCTGCCTCTTCTTCCCCTCTCTGATCCCCCTTCTGGGTCTGTTTTGCCCAATTATCCTCCTCGACACAAGCCCCACATGAAGGATCGCCTCTGCCTGAGCCTTCACTCCTTTTGTCTTATGCCGTTTGGCTGGGTGAGCTCGTCTGCAACCATAGTTTTCATGCTCACAGCTCCAGATCAACACCCCAGATCCAGGGGCACCCCAGCCTCTTTGAAATATCCATTTCCTGTCCCAAAGGCGTCTCACTTCTAAGACATCCTGGACTCTCCTATCCCTCCTCCACATCACACCCCCCACCCCAACCCCCTTTGTTTTAGTCCCAGCTCAGTCTAAGTGCAGTTTCCAAGTCACGCTGACTCTACAGACTTCATGTCTATCACATTTGTACCTTTCTCCGTGTGCTTTAGGGCCAGATTATGACCCCTTTCCTTTCTCACATGTTAAGAACATCACAAAGGTGTTACAGGAAAGAGCCATTTTTCACTCCACGTTGGATCTGTTTCTTTGACTTTAACCTTTGCTTTTTAATAGTTTTGTTATTATAATCATACACAATGACCTGCCTCAGGGAACCCTGCCCCTCTGCCTAATTGTTAAAGTGCCTTTGTTCAGCTCACTGAAAGACAATCTGACCCTGCTCACCTGTGAATGACTACGGAGAAGAAGAAATGAACACATCCCTTCCCCCAGGATGGCCCTTCCAGGAGATTTTTGGAAGATTAAACGCCTTTATACTTTTTTTTCTTTTTAACTCCACCCCTTCTCTGTTGTATAATAGAACCTGGCATCCAGAAACTGACAAGATGGTCATTTTGAGACATTAATCTGCCATCTTCTCGGTCAGCCAGCTTTCTGAATAAAGGCGTGCTCCTTGCCTCAATACATTGGTCTGTCATGTGGTGAGCAGAGTGAGCTTGGACTCGGCAACAAGGGGATATTGAAATTATGCTCACGAATTCTCTTCCTCCCCAAGGTGGGGCCTAATTCCTTTACCCTTAAATATGGCCTGGACTTACTGACATTCTAGGAAACAATGTGACTGCAGGGATGGTACAAGGCCATGTCTCAAAAGGCATACCAGCGTCCCCATCGGCTCTGGTTGCCATAACCAAATACTGCAGAATGGGTGGCTCAAACCACAAACATTTATTTCTCACAGTTCTGGAAGCTGGCAAGCCCAAGATCAAGGTGTCTGCAGATTCGGTGTTTAATGAGAGCCTGCTTTCTGGCTTATAGAAGCTGTTTCCTCCTGGTGTCCTCATGTGGCAGAGACAGCAGGGGCTCTGGTTGCTTCCTCATCTCAGAAAGGCACCAACTCCATCAGATTGGGCCCCCCGACCCATGACCTCACTTACCCCTGATTATCTTCCACGGTCTCCATCTCCAAATACACCGAGAATTAGGGTTCCAATATATGAAGTTGGGGAAAGGGGGAAAAAACATGCAGTTCATAACAGACACTTTGGCCTCACTCTCCCAGGTCACCCATTCTGGAGTGACCCAGCAGGCAGCGTGCTCACACAGCCTGTGGCAAGTTTGGCAGGGAGAGGAACTGACCATCTGCCGGTGACAAGCACCAACTTGGCAGCCGTGAAACTTAGCCACCTTGGCCTTCCAATACCATAGCCTCAGCCAGCATCTTTACAGCAACCTCATGGGAGACCCCAAGCCAGAACCTCTCAGCTGAGCAGCTCCAGAAATCCTGAGGAAAAATACCCTTGCATTCTAAGCTGCTATGTTTTGAAGTGATTTATGTTTCAGCAAAGATAAACAAGCCCTTCAAACCTATCTCCTGATAACAGCCAAAGCCCTATTTTCAAAATGTAAGTATGTTATGTCATTCCCTTACTTAACATTTTTTATGGTTTTCAGAACCTCCCAGAGAACAGTGAAACCGATGATAACAGCATTCAAGCTTCTTTAGGACCCAGCCTCATCACTCAAGGGCTCCTGTAGGCCAGAGTGATTTCACATCTGCTGACCCTCTACCAGAAACCCTCCTTGAAGTGGTAGATAACACTCCTGAGGTTTGTATGTACCTTTATCAACACACATTAACATTTGCCTGTCCATCACCCACTCTGGCCTAGGGAGGATTGTCTTTTTCATCTGCCACCCCAGCACAGGAGTGGTACTCAGCCCATGGGAACCATTTAATAAGTAATTCTGATGTGAAAGAGAACAAAATGAATACAAAACAAAAATTATCTTGAACTATCTGACTTCCAGAGCAGCCACTACGACTTTCCTGGTGGTACAGTGGGTAGGAGTCCACCTGCCAGTGCGCAGGACACAAGTTCGATCCCTGGTCCGGGAAGATCCACATGCCACATGCCCCACAACTACTGAAGCCTGTGTGCATGGAGCCCGCACTCTGCAACAAGAGAAGCCAGCGCAATGAGAAGCCTGTGCCTTGCAACGAGGTGTAGCCTCGGCTTGTCTGCAACTAAAAAAAAAAAAAATTCATTCCTGTCTGCACACAGGAATGAAGAACCAGCAGTCAATAAATAAATCTAAAACTAAAGAGCAACCACCAACTGAATTAAAGAGCATGATTCCATTAGGCCTTCTCTATTGACTCATCTAGATAACCCAATCTTTTCTGGAGTCTCTAAGCCGATTTCTGGAGGCTGAAAGCTTCTGAAACAAACTTGGACAGCTTTTGCATTTCCCTTTGGCCAGCAGGTGGAAGAGCCCGTCTTATGCTCCTTGCTCCCCTGTCCCACCCCAGTCATGCCCCCTGATACCCAAGGCCTCCCTTCAGGTGAACCTGAGAGCTAACTGCCATCTGAAACTCTTCATGAACCTGGAACATGAGATTTCAGGTCAAGTGTGTGTGGGGGGCTGTGCCTGTGAGAGGTGAGGATGGTGGTTCTGAAGGAAGCATTTGCTGGAAACACAGTGGTTTGCTGGGAAGTTATGATGGGCATGGACCTGGAGATCATTTAGATGCAAAAGCAATTTGTGGGGGAGGAAAAGTGAGTGACATTTTGGACTGTTGGTCTGAGTGATCCATTTTTCATATATGTTAGGAAATATCAGCCTTAGTCACCCTTATGGAAAAAAGTACTTGTGAGTCAACATGCCTGGAGGCCCATCAGAAGGTCATTCAGATCAGTGGCTGCTTCACCAAGGTGAGGGCCCTAGGGTTTTATACTCAGAAAAAGATCTGAATTCCTCTCCCTGGCTGACGAGTGTTCACAGAGCTGCCTGGTGGCCCAGACCAACCACTCTGGGCTCTCCTCGTAATAAGCCCCCGGCCCCCTCCCCCCTGTGTCTGTTCCCCAGGCCTTCCCTCCGCTTCACCAAGGTGCTGGGCAACCTTAGGTCTCCTCCTCCACTGAACAGGCTGGTTCCTCCCAGCTGGTCAGTCCCACGGCAGGATTACCTCCTGGGAAGTTTTCCCCAGGGAACCGTCTTTCCCAGGGAGCCCCTCCCTCTGAGTAAGTCGGGCTGGAACCAGGAATTTGAATTGGGTAAAGGAATGCTGATAACAACAGCTAAGAGAGCACACGGAGCTCCCGTTTCTTCATACCAGACCAGAACTTGTGTCTACTGGGCAGTGGCAGGGGAGGTGGGAGGGGTGAGGTGCCCTCTTTTTTGCTTTCAGCTCTTTGCCTGAAATGAGTGTCTTCAGGGTTTGTTCCACCAAGGAAACTGTTAGGGAAAAATCCAAAATATCTGGTTTCACTATCATGTTAATAGTTTATATTTATCCTCAAATATTTGCCTGGTTGCCTTTCATTAAGAAAAACCTGAAAGATGTTACTGGCTTAGGCATTAGCAGCTATTAATATCTCTGCTGGTCCACAGCTGCCTCACCTTGAGGCTGGCGGGTGGCTTTGTGCCCTAGTGGAAAAGGGAGGTGGGTGGCCGGCTGGACCTCCTGTCAAGGGCAAACCTCTAGGGAAGGTGGGGGAGGGAATGCTTAGCTGCCCACTCACAGAAGCAGGCTCTCTGAGGACACCCTTTCTGGAAGCAGACTTGCAGCCAGGCATACCCAGGCCCCCTGCTACAGCGATGGGACCCGGATGTCCCATCACCAAGGCCAGGGTGGTTCTCACCGCCGGAGCCGTCACCTTACCACAGGCTGACTGTACTCTAATTGTGCCCTCTCTGCCCGCCCCATTACAAATGCCACTTCTAGATGCAGCTCACAGCTAGATAAGCAAGTGCGATCGTCAGCCATGACACCTCCCAGGCGGCCCCATCCAGGGGTGGCAGCAATGGTATGCTGGGTGGCCGCTCTACCAGGCAGGGGAGTGATGATTGTTTGCAATTCCTGTGCTGAAAACACCTTCCACGGCCGAGCGGCTAGCAAGACGTCTGAACGTTTTAAAACGAGCTCCAAAGAATGCACACAACACACCACTGCCAAACGCCTCCCTGTGTGCCCATCTTAGGGGTGGGCTCCCCCCGCAGCCCCTAAGAAAGTAAAGACCAGAACTGTTTTCTAGAAGAAACCTGAAACAGTACATCACAGGCTGGATTGGAGTGAATAGTCTTGAAAAATCCACCACTGGCACTGCGAGCAAACCAGCCCATGATATGAGTTTTTCTGCATGGCTAGTCTTGCTTCTAGCAGGGCGCTGAGTGGGAGGGACTTTCCGGAGGACAGGGACCTTGTTCTCTAATATTCTTTGCCCTCCAGCCTAGTAAGAAAATGCTCAATTCACAGGGAAGCTCCATTATCTTAACAGATGGAGAGCAGGCCTTAGCAAGGGAATTA
The DNA here is from genome assembly GCF_032405125.1 of Capricornis sumatraensis. Lineage (NCBI taxonomy): Eukaryota > Metazoa > Chordata > Mammalia > Artiodactyla > Bovidae > Capricornis > Capricornis sumatraensis. The sequence goes on along the minus strand of NC_091090.1, from coordinate 51,762,526 downwards.
ACCAGGCTGAGCCACGCTTTCATAGAAGAGAGATCAAAGCCAGAGGCGAACCTGACCCAGATAAACCACCAGGACTGAAACCCATGCGTCTGGCAGATGCAAATAGTCTCAGCTTGTCTGAACTGGGAGGCAAAGCCCTGTGGAGACTTACCTGGCCCCTGCTGGAGTCTCGGCCACAAACTTGGACCTGCCCCAGGGAAACGACATCTCAAGGCGAAGCCAGGTACAAAGCTGTACAGAAAGAGCGGTCAGACGTGGATGCCCCGCCTTGCCCTGCCCCAGCAAAGCTCATTACCTCCCATCCCAGCCAGTGGGGTGGAAAAGACAAAACCGCCTCATCTCAGTGAGAAAGTCAGCAAAGGGCTCAAGACCCGATGCCCCAGCCCTGTGAGGGAACGGCCCTGCACACCAACTCCTCCTCATCATTTGGGGGAAAAAAAAAAAGGCAAAAAATCGATGTTCTGTACCTATATGCTACATAGAGGAAAATAATGAATCTGTTGGCTCATAGATTTATTGCACAAGCACTTTGTGAACCCTTATTATGTGCCACTAACTGTGCAAAGTGCAGAGAATTACAAAAGTTAAGGGCAGAGTCTGAGTTCTCCTTCAGAACTCCTCTCTCTGGGTAGTGAGAAACTTCTTGGTGAGCACCTGGATGTAACTGAGCAGGGCGTTAGCTGTATTAGCTTTCTGGCGAGCAGACAATAACCAAATGTTTGCTAAATAATGATTTAATTCACTTAATGAGGGATTAAGCAACTGGATGGATTGGGCAGTGAAGAAGATGCATCTGCCTTTGCGCACAGGGTCTAAGATTTGAGAAGTGGTTCAGCAGCAGCTTCGCTACGGGTGGTTAAGAGCATAATATTCTTGGGATGCAGGTGGAAAAGTCCTTTCAAGGAAGGAAACAGAGTGCTCAGGAGCAATGTCCCAGCCCTCCTCAGTGTAAACGACGGAGTGAAGATGGGAACAAAAGGTCAAGACATTTAGGAAATACAAAGGAAAACACCCTGTGCATTTTCATTATATATCCTTGTTTAGCTGAAGATATGAAGACATGTAAGATGCGACTGAACTGAACTGAACTGAACTGAAGATACATGTGCACACACACCATATTTGTATGTGTGGGTGTGTGAGTGTGTGTGTGCACACTCAGTCATTTCCAATTCTCTGCGACCCCATGGATTGTAGCTCACCAGGCTCTTCTGTCCATGGAACTTTCCAGGCAAGAATACTAGAGTGGGCTGCCGTTTTCCTTTCTGACTCAGGGGTTGAACACACATCTCTTGCAACAGCTGAAGATATACAGATATATGGGCTGCAGTCCATGGGTCGTAAAGAGTCAGACACGACAGAGCAACTGGACACACACACACGCAAACACCATATACGACATACATATTTATACTATATAATATATCATATACTGTATGTATATGTTAGTTAAGTCGCTCTCATGTCCGACTCTTTGTGACCCCATGTAGCCCACCAGGCTCCTCCATCCATGGGATCTCCAGGCAAGAATACTGGAGTGGGTTGCTATTTCCTTCTCCAGGGGATCTTCCTGACCCAGGGATCAAACCCAGGTCTCCCACATTAGAGGCACATGCTTTAACCTCTGAGCCACCAGGGAAGCCCCATATGTATGTGTAATATACTGTATATGCATAGAAACAGTATATCATATACTGTATAATATATATCACACACTATATATCATATACTGTTTATATCACGTACTATATATAAATCATATATTATAACATAGGTACACACAGTTGACCCTTGACAATGCTGGGTCTGGGGACACTCACCCCCCATGCAGAAAAATATTCTTATTTGTATAGATAAGAATATATATTTTTAATATAACTTACATTCAGCCCTTTATATATGTAATCCCTCCAGTTCCATGGGTCTGCATCCAAGGATTCAACTAATTTCAGATTATGTAATGCTGTAATATTTACAGTTGAAAAAAATCTACATATAAGTTGACTCACACAGTTCAAATTCATCTTGTTCAAGAGTCAGCTGGATACCATGTACTATATACATATACCGTATACTATATATATCTTTGTATATATACACTATGTACTCTATATGTACCACATACTGTATAAATATCATATACCCTGATGACTCAAATGATAAAGAATCTGCCTGCAATGTGAGTGACCTGGTTGATTCCTGGGTTGGGAAGATCCCCTGGAGGAGGGCAAGGCAACCCACTCCTGTATTCTTGCCTGGAGAATCCCATGGACAGAGGAGCCTGGTGAGCTGCAGTCCATGGTGTTGAAAAGAGTCAGACACGACTGAGTGACTAAGCATAGCACATGTATATTACATTCTATGTGCCCAGTCGCTTCAGTCGTGCCTGACTCTCTGCGACCCCCTGGACTCTAGCCCGCCAGGCTCCTCTGTCCATGGGGTTCTCCAGGCAAGAATCCTGGAGTCGGTTGCCATTTCCTTCTCCAATTATGTACCGTATGTAAACTGTAAATATTTACATGGTAGAGTATATAACGGCAGTGCATGCACCGACTTCCAGACCACAAGAGCACTGGTTTAAAGTGACTTTAAATTCTGCACATCAGTATCCTGACATAAGCACTTGGATTCCAAAAGAACTTCCCGGGAATGTGATGGAAAGCACTGAAAGCCCCAGTGTCTGACGGGCCCTCACATCAGCTTAACCCTCACTGCCTACAGTGAGTCCAATTACAGCAAATCAGATTTCCCTTCGCTGCTTCTGATGGAGGGAGCCTCTCTCTGCCAACGGGAGCTGGGCCAAGAGGGTGGGGTAGAGCCCTGGAGTGCAGGCCAGGAGTGGGGACCAGATCAAACTGGGACCCAGAGACCCCTTCCCGCCCCCACCTCCCTGCCCCCCTCCAGCCCTTCCCCTCTGCAGTTGTCCAGGGTTCCTCTCACGTCTTCTTAAGAATCAGCTGTCTTGCGTTGAGTGTGTGGCTTTCATAACGGATCTTTAAAAGGGTTAAAACTATCAGGTAGAGTCCTAGAAAAACAGTTGAAATCTAGTTTTAAAGCAGAGTCTCTTTTATCTCTGTGTGAACTCTGTCTTGGTTGCTGTCTGTAAAATACACACACACACACACACACACACACACACCTTCTCCCACAAGGATGTTCTCTGCTGACCCAGCCTCCAGGAACACTGCACTCCTCGCAGAGCCTGACGGGAGAATCCTTTCGGCCCCCAGGGCCCGGGAGCCCCAGACTTGGGGGCCAGGGACAAGGGACAGCCACAGCCACAGGCACCCTGCCTCCATGTGGGGCGAGCCCTGCCAAGCCTCCTCTCTGATTTCAAGGTCACAATACTAGATTAGGAAAGAGTGGAAAAGCTCTGCCCAGAAAATGGGCCACGGGGACTTTCTTCTGGGTGAGGAAGGCGAGAAGCACGGGGCAGTGAGATCCCGCTGAGAGAGACAACAGGGACTTGGGGTGTGGGTCCCTGCAAGTGACAAGACATGACGTGGAGGCAACAGGGGAGATGGGACGACCTGAGAGCTATTTCTGAGGCGTTTTTATGTAAGGGAGATTCTCTCACAAACACTTGTGTGTCTCATAAGAACCAAATACTTTCCTATCCTGTTTCCTGGCAGCTATGATTTTATTTTTTCCCTTGCAAATTCAGGTGGGACAAATGTTCTCATAAAATAAACATCTCCCTGTCTTTAAAAACCACTGATCAATAGTTCAGGCAAATGAATCCTTGCCTCTCCTCAAAAAATACGGCAGGACTGTTGTCCTGGCAGTGGAATCAGCTCCTCAGGTGTCCTGAGGGAACACAGGACTCAACTGTCCAAGGTTTTTATGCCTAAATGATGGCATGGGTCTCCCAGGATCTGAGACTCAAAGGAAACACTTCGTCTACAACGTGGTAGTAACCATACTTCAAGTCTCACCTTAAAAAATAACCACAAAAATAAAACTACTCTGTAAAAGGAACACTTAAAAAAAATCCAAGCCACACTAACTTGAAAAAATATTTTAGGGGGAGTCTTAACTTTTTCCAAGAATATAGCAAGTGATTTAAAGCAGAACCAGATCCATAGGAATTCTCAGAGGGGGTCCCGGACACTCGGACTTTATTTCCGACACAATTGATTCCCAGACAGGTCAGCGAAAGGGTCACCGCATAACGGGATCACAACCGGGATGTAAAATGTCCAGGGAAGACAGCCGGCCAGAAATAAGAGTCGAAGATTCCAGAAGCTTTTCTAGCGTCTTCGAGATTGGTGGCCGCATCTCTGCCTTCCGCCCACTCCGAACGTGAAGGCGTCTCCTCACCTAACCGTCCTGCGGGCCTCTGCTGCGGCTCCAGCCTTGGAAACCAGTCCTGCCGGTTCCCGAGCCTCCAGCCACCTTCTCTGCACGTCTGAACTGCGGGCCGCTTGCCCCCAGCCGACCCGCGGGGCGCCGGGCAGGGTGTGAGCCGCGGTCGGAGGTGGACCCCACGGCCCGCACCGACCACCGGCCGCTCCTGGGGGCACCCAGGCCCCCGCGGTCACACAGGCCCGAGTCGGGGAGCGCCCAGCCCTGCCCGGAACAGCTCGCAGCTCACCAGCCGAGCTGAGGGCCTCGCATCTCAGCTGGAGCTTTTCGACTCTGGTTTTCCCTCCTGGTTATTTATCTTCCCGCTGCCTTCAGGCAGGTCACACCCTGCGGTGCTGCGGCTCTCTCCCCTCTCTGTGAAACGGGCGGTTACTACCGACTTCCCGAGGCGGGCGATGACTCATCCTGGGTGTTTCCAGCCCAGGGACGGCAGAGGGACACCGAGGCCGCATGGGGCCTCCGTACGCCTCCCGCCGGGGGACCAGCGGAGCCAAGGATCGGGGAGCAGGGCCGGGAGTTCCTGCGAGGCCCAGCCCGGCGGCGCTGCTGCCCTGCCGGAGGTGGGGGCCTCCCCCCGCCCCCGCCCCAGCGCAGCCTCAGGGACCCGGCATCCTGGCCCTGCCTGCAACTTGCACAAGGCGTTGCTGCCGGATGACATAGGGCACCCAGCGCCTTCTGCTTAAATACCTATTCCTTAATTAGGAGATAGAAGATGTGCTACCGGATGGCATAGAGTATCCAGTGCCTTCTGTTTAAACGCGTTTTTCTGAATTATGAAATAATTAAAAGATGTAGAAAAACACACAAACAAAGAACCCACCAATTACTTTCACATTTTGCCATGTTTGCTTCAGATCTTTCCTTAAAGGGGGGGCGGGGGGGGAGGGACACAAAGGTTATCACTCAGCTGACGACAGGGCCGCTCCCTGGAGGGACCTGGGAGAGGCAGGGGCTGGAAGCATTAAGGCAGCCTCAGCGCCAGGCGGGCGGCCCCTCCCCATCCCTCGGAGGCGCGCCGGGGCTTTCCTGCTCGGGACTCAGGATCTCCTTGAGGCTCAGGTGTCGCGGCAGGAGTTCCCCACTCCTCTCACGTCCTGACGACCCACCGTGGCTGACCACTCTGCAGATGGCTGACCACTCTGCAGATGTGGCCCCTCCGAGTCCGGGAGCCGGCCACCCCCTCCCCGCCCCAGTTCCCCCCACCTTCCCCCTTGCCCCTGAGCCCCGTCCACCCCTCCACGCCCCGTCTCCCTGACTGTCCACAGAACCCTCTGGCTCCAATTCCACATCCTAAGCGTTTCTATGAATATAAGCTTTGTGAGCTGTTTATGCATGTGACATGAATCCCACGGGGAATCAGAGCAAGCATCGCGGTCGTCGTCCTTGTTTGCCTTGGGTGGTCTCCCTCAAACTCTCCCTGCAGCCTGGCTGTTGAGAACGGGGAGCGGTGGGCAGACCCCGGGGTATCCACGCGAGTCTGAGGAAAGGGTAGGCCTGGACGCAGCCCACAGCCAGGCCCCGGGAGCCAGGGCCTTGCCCTGCACGGAGCGGAGGCTGGGGCCTCCCCGGCCACTTTCCTGATGCGCCAGGCCACTGATTGTTCCCAGCTCTGGTGTGGAAATACCCCAGGGCTGTCTCTGGAGCCCTAGGCTTCTGAAAATAAAAGGAACAGCAGTCAGCACTCCTGCAGGGCTGAGAGCGCGGGGGAGCTCCAAGGGGCAGGATGCCGCCTGCAGCTGCAGGAGGTAGGAGAGGCTGCTGGCAGCGGAGGGCAGGCGGCCACGCCCCTTCCCTCCTAGCAACCGCTTCTCGGCCCTGAGCAGTACCAGCCTCGCTTTTGGGCTCAGCCAGCGGCCTTACCCACAAGGATCAGAGGCCACCCGGCTGTGCCTGCTGGTGACAGCTGTTTCCTCCCCTTTCCGGAGGAGGAAGTGGACTCTGAGGTCGTAAAACAGGGCCAGGAATTGAACCGGCCGGTCTCTCCCCCTGGCTAACCCCCTGTTATTCACGAGTACAGGCACACACAAGCTCCTGGCCGGACAGGCCCGCATATCCCCTGCTAAGGACGTCCGTGTCGCCTGCCTGTTGCTCATCCACGGTTTGGCTGGCTGGTGGGCAGGGTTGCGTTTGAGGAAACACTGACTTTTCAAGTCCATCCTCCCTAACCCCTATTCCGGTTTCGTCTCTTCTGGGCGGCCAGCAAGATGGAGCCCCTGGAGGTGAGAGTCATTTCTGGACGCCCAGGAGCCCGCACAGTGGACTCAGCCGTGGTGTGGACCCTGCACACCTGCACAAGAGAGCCAGAAGGTGTGGGAGGAGGCCTGGCATTCCCAGCAACCTGCCAGCCTCCCACGGCAGCCGGAGATTGTGGGGAGAAAGGCCACAGCCTCTGCTTTCCGGGGCCGGGACCGGGTCCCTGCCCACCCAGCCCACCCCAGCCACAGGGCAGAGAAAAGGGGCTGGGGAAGGAGGAAGCAGCCCTTATCAGACCTCAGGAGAGACAGCCACCTTAACGGGGAGGTTTTCACACTTAAAAAGGGAAGGAGGTTGTGTGAAAATCGTATAAATCTTAATACCTCCCTGGTGGCTCAGACGGTAAAGCTCTCTTTCTCTCTCTGCTCAAAGAACTTAAACTGGAGCTCTCACTTAAAACATGTCAGGAGTTACTCACCTACAAGGAGGAAGCCCCTACATGCAACCTGGAACATCCAAAGATCCAGCGCCCAGTTGCCTCTGTGGAGTGCATGGGCTCTGGGATGGGGCCTCCTGGTTTCCAGAGCTTGCTGAGGTCCTGAACCGAGGGGAGAAAGCATCTGTGTCTGAAAATTCGGTGGGTAAAATCCTGCATCTTCTGAGGGAAGGATGACTAGGGCTGGGGATAGAAAAGGGTGGTCTCCGCGGAAATCTCAACACTTCCAGTACCTCCTGATGACAGAGACTGATCCTTTTCTGAGAGACTAGACGCCATCAGGATCCAGCCTCTTGTTCTTAGCGGTGGAGACTGCAAGCGCTGGAAGGAATGCATTGCTTGATTGTATCAAGACAAGCCACCCCACCCACAGAGGTTGCTACCAGCCCATCCCTGGGTATCATAAATTGTATCTAGAAGAAGACAGCCATCTCTCCCCGCCTTTGAACATTAATAAGACAAGAACAGGCTCCAAAATACTGCTACTCTTCATAAATTTCCCTATTTTCCCTGAGGAAATAGCACTGCTATTCCAGATTTCCTTCCCTTTATCTTACTAAAAATCTCACAGAGCCATGTCCCACCCATCAGGAAGTGGTTAAGCCCACAAATACTGTGGCCCTGTGACTTAATTTAAAAGGGAGAAAAAGGAAGAAATTCTGCGGAAAAAGCAAGAACTGTGCTGAGGCCTCTTCTTTGCTCTAAGGGGAATAAGCTTCAATCATGTATGCCTTGGACTGTAGTTGATAATACTGCTTTAAAGGAAAATCAGAGCAGTATTTTGATGCCAGAGAGCAAAACAAAGGACAGGCAAGAACTGTCATTCTGGTTCGGTCACTAAATTGCATCCAACCCTTTGCAACCCCATGGACTGTGGTGCGCCAGGCTCCTCTGTCCTCCACCATCTCCTGGAGTTTGTTAAAATTACATCCATTGAGTCGGTGATGCCATCTAACTATCTCACCCTGTATTGCCCGCTTCTCCTCTTTCCCTCAGTCTTTCCCAGCATCAGGGCCTTTTCCAATGAGTCGGCACTTCACATCACGTGGCTGAAGTATTGGAGCTTATTGGCAAGAGTTAAGAATCATATTAATACAGTAGAACCTGGCCCCCTACTGTGAAAAGATAATGTAAAGAATAGTACCAAACAGAAGATAATTGAACGTATGGGAGGAAAATGCTGCGTGAATATAAGGCACTACAGTTTATATGAATTTTCTTCACTACCTAGAGTCATATAGATACAGGGAGATTTGCTATCTGGGTAACAACGGCAGGTGTGTATGTGTATACGCATGTGTGCGCATGCGCACTGTGTGGGTGTGTGTATTGTGCGTGTGTGGTTGACTTCATAATCATGGTCCTCTTAGGCACCACATGCCTTCTCCATCCTTCCTTCCAGAAAAGGAACAGCATCAACACTAGCAGTGCAGGTCTAGGGAACCTTCAGGCCTCTGTCTCAGGTTCCCCCTGAGACATCGCAGCAAGCTCGCTGAGGTCCTAGAACCACATCCCCCAGCACCTGGCGCAGCCCAGGCCTGAAGCAGGTATGGCAGTGACACAGGGGGGTTGTTTCTCAGGGTCAGTTCAGTTCAGTCTTTCAGTCGGGTCTGACTCCTTGCAACCCCATGGACTGCAGCACACCAGGCCTCCCTGTCCATCACCAACTCCCAGAGCTTACTCAAACTCATGTGCATTGAGTCAGTGATGTCATCCAACCATCTCATCCTCTGTCGTCCCCTTCTCCTCCTGCCTTCAATCTTTCCCAGCATCAGGGGCTTTTCCAATGAGTCAGTTCTTTGAATTAGGTGGCCAAAGTATTGGAGCTTCAGCTTCAACATCAGTCCTTCCAATGAATCTTCAGGACTGACTTCCATTAGGATGGACTGGTTGGATCTCCCTGCAGTCCAAGGGACTCTCAAGAGTCTTCTCCAGCACCACAGTTCAAAAGCATCAATTCTTCAGCACTCAGCTTTCTTTATAGTCCAATTCTCGCATCCATACATGACCACTGGAAAAACCAAAGCTTTGACTAGACAGACCTTTGTTGGCAAAGCAGTGTCTCTGCTTTTTAATATGCTGTCTAGGTTGGTCATAGGTTTTCTTCCAAGGAGCAAGTGTCTTTTAATTTCATGGCTGCAGTCACCATCTGAAGTGATTTTGGAGCCCCACAAAAATAAAGGGGTCAGATAGGTGCATTTCTAGCCTAGGGCTCTGGGTAAATGTGTCGATTTCATTTTTCAGTCATATGGTGTTCAGCTCCTCAGCATCCAAGGCAGGCCCCTACATGCAGTCCGTCTCCTGGCTAGTTGGGGAGGCTGGAGGTGAGAGGAGAGGGGAGGTGTGAAGAGGGAAGGGGAGGAGGGTTGGGGAGGAGGGGAGGAGGGGGGATGTTTTGCAGCATTTCCCTCTCTTCCCCAGAGCCACTTTCCAGGCACATCAAATTCCTCCCGTCCCTCCCAGGCTGCCCTGCCCTAGCGCTGGGAATCAGCCTTGTTTACACGGCTCATTATGCTCGCTTTGCAGTTGCTATAGCAACCACCAGGGGTCAGTTTATAGAAGAAGAGGAAGTTCACTTTTGGGGAGTTAGCTTTCCAGCTCCTGTGCAGAGCATGGCTGAAAACAAAGACCCAGATACCCGGGGAGGAAACACATGGAAAAGTCTCCTAAGAGCAGAAGCATCCTTCAGAGCCTCACATTGCACTCAGCAATCTTCTTTGCTGTGAAAGCTGTTCTAGAACCTCCGATAGGAGCATGGAGGTCTTATCCTTGCGTCTCCCAGATCTTCCCCGCCCCTCTGTGTGCTCCCCCCTGCCTGGGCCTGGAGGCAGTTGTTAGGAGTTAAGAGAACAAGGGCAGCTGCCAGGGTTCATTTAAAGTGATAACTTCATTAATATAATGTATTCACCGAGCATCAGGAAGACCTTTACGGGCTGTTACTATTCCGTCTTTCTCACGGCGAGGGAGGCAGCAGCCACTGGAACAGGGCTCCCATCTCCAGGTCCAAGCCGCACAGAACGGAGCCCTCCACCTGGAGGGAACATGCAGGGAATCTCCCATGACACCCGGCCGTGAAAACTTTCCGTCTCTAACCCGACTGACCAACCTCATTTAGCAAACTAAGAAGTAGAGGATGCCCGATTAAATCTGATTTTCAGATAAACAACGAAATGGGTTTTCATTAGCCTATCCCACCCAACCTTTGGGACGTCCATACGGTAAGTCACACTTAACCCGTGAACGTGTGCTTGCTCAGTTGTGTCCGACTCTTTGTGTCTCCTGCATTGGCAGGTGGATTCTTTACCACTGAGCCGCCTGGGAAGCCCCAAACTTAAGCCAACCCTATTCAAACCCTCCTCCTCTCCTTTACTGCTGTCTCCAAATAAAAGCACAACAGAGGAATTCTCTCGCTACGGCAAATCACGTGCCAGATTAGAGTTTAGGATGGTCTAACCCTTGGATTAGATTGCCGATCATGAAAAAATGCAAGGGAGTGATTTGCCCATGTGCGAACGGCAAACCAGAGGCCAGTCAGCTCACCCCCTGCCAGGAGACACCCCTGAATGGTCCCTCAGATCCAAACCAGCTCAGGGGCCGGATGGCTAAAGAGAAGAGACTCGGGGCTGATCTTACTGAGACATTACTTCAACTTTCTCATGAGCAGTGAGAGTCAGCTTTCTAAACAGCACTGACTCTTGTTTCCAGGACAGGAAAGACATTTCTCTTTTTGGCCATGCTATGCAGTCTGCGGGATCTTAGTTCTCCAACCAAGGATAAATCCTGCAGTGGAAGCGTGGAGTCTTAACCACTGGAGAGCCGGTGGGAAAGTCCCAGGAAAAACATTTTCAATGCCCCTTTTTTTTTTCCAGGAATAAGTGATATTGGCTTCCAAGTAGTCCACTGGGAAGTCTGAGTGCGGAAGATGCTTGGGGCGCCGGTATGTCATCTCGGTCTCCTTGGTCCTCGGTGGTTTGGATGCCTGGGCCCCTGTGTCCACGGGAAGGAAATGACATTTGCTGTATCAGCGGCACCCTCTGCCCAGCATGCCTTCAGCTAAGGTCTTGCTGCTTAGCCACCACGCAAAGCCTGGCCCGATGAAAGTTGTGCCGACTTCTGTAGAACTAGAAAACTGGACCAATCGTCGCAACGCTGTACCTGTGGGAGTTTTGCATCTGTTTTGACCCTAAATCCGACGAACCTAAAACTTAGGGCAAATAAGTCAAGAAACATAAACAGACACAAAACAAAGCAAATAGTAGCAATGATTCTTTCCGAGAGGCACTGCCAAGGCAGACGGCAAGGCCCCCACAGTTCAAACCCAAGACAAGTAATTACAGGGAAGCTGTCAAGACAAACATCACAGACAATAGAAACATTCTCACCTGTTACTAACTCTAAAAAAATCTCAATACGGTTTTCGCCCAGACTAAAAAAGTTGATGCTTCAAGCGAGTTCTAATTCTGTTTCCTCTTCTGAATGTGGCTCCAGGAACATCTGTGGACAGTCTGCGACTAAGCTTCCCATGGGCAACATGCAGGCCCTGGGATGCTGCTAATGCTTACTGTGAGAATATCTGTAAATCACTCTGTGTTCTTCAGACAAAAGGCAGGAAGCATGATATGTGATTATTCATTCTGTTCCTTAAAATAAAATTTAGTAAATATTTTGGGCTTGCCAGGTGGCTTAGTCGTAAAGAATCCGCCTGCCAGTGTAGGAGATGCAGGAGATATGGGTTCGATCCCTGGGTCAGGAAGATGCCCTGGAGAAGGGAATGGCAACCCACTCCAGTATTCTTGCCTGGAAAATTCTACGGACAGAGGAGCCTGGCGGGCTACAGTTCATGCAGTCATAAAGAGTCAGACATGATTGAGCATGCAGGCTGCAAATATTTTAATAATTTTGAATATATATTTCTTACATTGAAATATCTGGAAAAGTGAAAGAAAATATATGGGTTTACACATATATTCCAGAAAATTACCTCAATTCTTTTCTCATTTTGTGTTTAGAATCTTGTGTGTGTGTGTATGTCAGTTGCTCAGCAGTGTCCAACTCTTTGCGACCCCATGGACTGGAATCCACCAGGTTCCTCTGTCCATGAGATTTTCCAGGCAAGGATACTGGAGTGGGTTGCCATTTCCTTCTCCAGGGGATCTTCCCAACCCAGGGATCGAACCCGGGTCTCCTGCACTGCAGGCAGATTCTTTACTGACTGAGCTACTATAATATAAATGGTATACATAGGGTATGATTAAAGTTGGCAATAGAAATATAAACTAAAGTTGCAATCTTATTTGTTTTTGCTATTCACTTTTTAGATAAGTAACTTGATTTAGGAATTGTTTAGTTTTGTTTAAAGCACACTGAAATGACTTCAGTTTGGAAAGCCTAGTTTCATTTATATTTTTAAAAACCCAATAGTTCTTTACTTTTCTTTTTCTTAATCATTTGTTAATAAACCCTACATTTGAAGCTGAAGCTGTCAGACAGTGTCTCTTTAACACTGCTCAACAGCTGTTAACCGGGATAATCACCTGTTTATCCTCATGTCACTGATTCAGATGCTAATTGCACTCTAGACACTGGCTTGTTCTCTGCATGGAGCCAGACCAGGTGTGAGGCCTCTGAGAGATGCTGTAGTATCGCGCTCTCCATCTAGTCACCCGTGGAGGCGCAGAGCCAACAGGGCAACGCACACACACGCATGAAGTTGTTGTTGATAACTGCGAAAAATCAGGAACTGACAGCGAAATAAGCCAAAGTAAACAACCATGGAATACAGTAGTATACAGTCGTTAAAGAGGTGCTCAGGGACACAGGTCAAGCTGAGGAAAGGACCCGAGTGGGAAGAAATAACTACTCCCTTTGTCCCCGTGGGCACTTCTCAGCTTCCTGCTGACTCAGGTGAGCCATAAGCCTGGAGTCCCACGGAGCCTGCGAGCAGCTGCCCTGTGACATTAGAGCTCTCCCGGTTCTGAAGCCTTTCCCGTCATCACACTGAGATTCCGAGAGGGTTATTTTACAGCCATTTTGGATGAAGCAACATTAGGAGGATATTTCATTAATTGAATTCAAAAGCCTGACGAGATAAAATTCTTTTGAATATTTTAATTTACCTTTTGATTTTCAAAAACTACTTAAATTGTTTTTTAAGTTCTGTGTCTCTTCGCATGAGAGAAAAAACATGAAAACAAATTTAAATAAATAGGTGGAACCAAGAACTAGAGATTAATGCTAGAGAGTTCTAGAACTATAGATTTCTCCAAGAGAAAACTGTGGAGAATGTCATTTCCTTCAAGAATAAAGGAGATGAGAATGACAATATATATAATTATAGAACCAAAATGAATTTGACATAAATGTCCATCTACAAGCCACTGGAAGAATTTTGAAAGAATGCTTAAAATAGTGGTTTGATTTTTTTGACCACTGTGAACTCTACTTTTTCTAAAGATAGAATTTGTTTTTCAAACATATTTTCATGGTTTAGTTTCTTCCCAGCCACTAATGGTTTATAAAGTTAATTGTTTCAAGGATGCCTTAATCATCAGAATGGCACAGTATTTTTTTAAATTTATTTTAAAGTTGAAGCATCTGTATTATATTTCTGGCAGGAAATTAGACATATGCCTACAGACTATGTATTTCAATTAAGTATTCCCTGCCTGCTTGCCTGCCTGCCTGAATTTGTGACTTTGCCAAGGGCCAAAGAGTCCTTACTAGGATAGGAATTAAGAGCAGGAAGAGTTTATGCTTTTGAATGAGGCCATTAGAAACAGTGCTAAACTCTGCTTTATTCCAAATTAGGAGTTTGGGATTAACAGACACATGCTACTTTATATAAAATAGATTTTTTTAAAAGTGAAACTGAAAGTCGCTCAGTAGTGTCCAACTCTTTGCAACCCCATGAACTATACTGTCCATGAAATTCTCCAGGCCAGAATACTGGAGTGGGTAACCCATCTCTTCTCCCGTGAATCTTCCCAACCCAGGAATTGAACTAGAGTCTCCTGCATTGCAGGCAGAGTCCTTACGAACTGAGCTATGAGGGAAGCTCTAAAGGACCCACTATATAGCACAGGAAACTATAGTCAGTATCTAGTAATAACCTATCACGGAAAAGAATCTGAAAAAACGTATATATGGATAACTGAATCACTTTGCTGTACACCTGAATCTAACACAACTTTGTAAATCAAGTGTACTTCATTTTTTAAAAGTAGTGTTAAAAGCACAAGCGTTGTAAAAGACCCTCTTGGGTGTAATTCCTGGTCACTCCGCTTAATAGTTGTGTGACTTGGAAGAGCTTCTTACCTTTCTGAGCCTTGGTTTAATTCCTACAACAGGGAAGTTATAACACCTAACACTTGGGGGATTAAATGAGATAATATGTGAAGACCTCCTAGACAGTGCCAGGGAGATTAGAAAATTCTTACCAGGTGTTGGGACCCTTGCCTTCTCACTCAGCCACACGTGGTCCAGGCTCTGATACCCTCTGTCCACTGAGGAGGAGAGCAGAGGGCTTGGCACGTAGACAGCACTCGATAAACGTCTGGAAGCTGATGAGTTAATTAACTAATTAATCAATACAACCAAGACTTTCCATAAAAGAACAGCAAAGTCACCGAATTTCATTTCTGCAGAGGTTTTACAGCCTCTCCCATGAATGAATCACATCTAGAAGATCATGTATTGTGCAAGGAAGGATGGAGGCTAAACAGGTCCCGGGGGTCATGAGTTCTGGGAAGAGATGTTTCTCTCTTCCTTGAGACCAATGTGGTCTTTACCCAACTTGCTTTCAACCTGTACTCGAAACTTGTTTAATTGGCTGCCCATGGCGGTCTCATAAAGGGGCAGACCATAAACCCTGGGATTCCCACCACCAGCCTCCCACTTCCCTACCTTATCTCCTTCCCCCACCCCCGTGCCCAGTGGCACCCAGAGTACTAGACGACTTGTGCTGGGCAACGAGTTCACAAGCTCGCCAACAAGAGTCTCCTTCAACACTGTAAGCGGAGAGATGAAGACACAGCTGCCAGATGAGGATGGCTGATAGAAAGGAAAGCCCAGGTCCGTGGTGTTACTGAGCCCTGTTCAAGTGAGAACACAGAGATGATTCAGCTGCCGCAGGCCGGGACAGCACAGCTGGAGCGAACCTTCCAGATCCTCACTGTCTACTCACACATACCATGTTATACGTGTCTTTATGCAAGAGATTTTTAAAAGTTACTTTTAACAAATGGACTCAGATAAGAAGAGACAGGGCAGGCCCAGGACCTCCATTTTTGCACCCCCACCCCCACCCCTGGACATAGACACCAGCCAAGTAAAGCCACGGCCAGTTAGAACCCAAACAAGATCAGTGGACTTTGTTCCTTAAACTCCATGCTCCTCTTCCTCAAATTCCTCTTGGTTTCCAGGTCTGCACCGTGATCAGGTCTCCATCCAGGCCTGTGCTGAGGTCTTCGGCATGACTCAGGAGGAAGCGCCTCTTCTGCCCCGTGGAGGACATTGCCCAGTGGGCAGATGTCATGCAAGGAGTTTTGTTTGAGATTAGAGAGCAAAATCTGACTTAGGCACACAAGAACTTTTATTAATGAAGGGCTTTCATTTCTTTCTGACGGGCCGGTAGTTTATTTTCATTTAGTGAAGGTGGAGAAAGGATTAGAAATGTGTGGGTTTGCTTTGCCATCTTAATCCTGAATTTCCAGTCATGTATTTCCAAACCCCGGAAACGGAGCCAGTTAGAAGGTGTGACAAATACAGGGCAGAAGTGCTAAGTCACTCTCTCGAGGTGATTACACACTCTCACAACAAAGAATGGAAACAAAGAGCCAGACATTAAAATCTCATGACGTAACGCACTGGACTGGCTGGCTTTGCCCTTGTTCCGAGTGCTCCCTCTGAACAGAAGACTGGTCCCCTGGCCTATTTCACAAGATGCTTCAGGCTTTGCCCAGCTGCCTGAAGGTCGGCCTCCCCGGTGTGGGTGGCAATTAGGTTGGCAGGTTTTGTCTCTGGTCTCTTTGTTCCTTCATTCTTGGAACAGAATGGTACCTCTGCAATCCGGAAAGACCTACAGTGGTCTCCTGAGCCGACTAGATTACCTCCAACCTGAGATCCACACAGACTTGAGCTCACATCACAGTCCCGACAGAATAGTCTTAGGCGTCCGGGTCCATGGACCGGGGCAAGATGGTTCACAGACCCTGACTTACAGAATGCTGCAGCCGGTATTGACACTGAAACCAGAGAGTCCTTCTCCCAACAAGCAGTTACTTTGAGCACGAAGACCCTTGAATGTAAGGAGCCACACAAAGCAGTAAATGGGTGTCCTACACCACGGTCATCATCACCACCAAATACGCACACCCACAGCTGCCGAAGAGTGTCTCAGGGCCTCTCGTCCTATTGGCAGAAAAGCCCCTTAGGTAGGTTCGTCAAAACTCACGTGGTGGTTCCATGGCTAAGACTGCAGGGGGCCCAGATTCAATCCCTGGTCCGGGAACTAGATCCCACGTACTGCAACTAAGACTTGATGCATCCAAATAAATAAATAAAGGTCAACAAAAACAAAAACCCAGATGCCTCTGTCACCCAATTCATCCCGCTCCCAACATATAGACATCTTCCCTGGTGACTCAAATGGTGAAGAATCTGCCTACAGTGCAGGAGACCCAGGTTCAATCCCTGGATTGGGAAGATCCTCTGGAGAAGGGAATGGCAACCCACTCCAGTATTCTTGCCTGGAAAATTCCACGGACCGAGGACCCTGGCAGGTATACAGTCCATGGGGTCACAAAGAGTCAGACATGATTGAGCAACTAACACTTCCACTTTCTTTTCATGTATAAAGTAGATAACTAATGAGAAACTAACACTCTGCACAAGGAGCTCTGCCTGATGCTCTGTGGTGACCTAAACGGGAAGGAAATCTAAAAAAGAGGGGTTATGTGTATACGTATAACGGATCCACTTTGCTCTACAGCAGAAACGAACACAGCATGTGAAGCAAATAGACTCCAATAAAAAATTTTAAAAAAGAAACCTCAAATGCCTTTGAAAGCACTTTCAAAATGAGGAAGAAGAGGTGAATGAGGGAAAAGAATGATGGGTGAAGGACTGTGGCTCCCACAAGTCCAGGGAAGAGCCCAAAACAGAAAGGACCCTGGGAGCATGTGGAGGTAAAAGCTAAGCACCGGATTTTATTTACAAGGGTTAAAAAAATTTTTTTTTCTCCTCCAGCCTCACCAAGCAGTCCATCATTTATTTTTCTTCTCCCAACTTAAAAAAAAATTTAAACAAGCATAAAAGTTAGAAAGATGTTTCAGTGAAGACTCATATGAGCCACCCGGACCCAAGGACTGTCAGTACTCCGTCCTATCGTAGGCTTTCGCACACCATATGGGTGGAGAGCCCAGGCATCAGGACCACTACCCCTAAATGCTTCAACGTGCACCACCCAGGAATACAGACGTTCTTCTGAAAAGCCTCATTTAAGCATCACGTCTAAGAAAATTAACAAGTCCCTACTATCATCTAATACCCATGCCAAGTTGCTTCAGTCCTGTCTGACTCTGTGACCCCATGGACTGCAGCCTGCCAGGCTCCTCAGTCCGTGAGATTTTCCAGGCAAGAATACTGGAGTGGTTGCCACTTCCTACTCCGGGGGATCATCCTGATCCAGGAATTGAACCTGTTTCTCCTGCACCTCCTGCATTTGCAGGCAGATTTTTTTTTTACCACTAGTGCCACCTGGGAAGCCCCATTTTGTCTCTTTGTCGTTCAGTCACTAAGTTGTGTCCGACTCTTTGAGACCCCATGAACTGCAGCACGCCAGACTACCCTGTCTTTCACCATCTCCTGGAGTTTGCTCAAACTCATGTCCATTGAGTCAGTGATGCCCTTCAACCATCTCATCCTCGGTCAGCCCCTTCTCCTCCTGCCCTCAGTCTTTCCCAGCATCAGGGTCTTTTCTAGTGAGTTGGCTCTTCACATCCAGTGACCGTAGCACTGGAGTTCAGCATCAGTCCTTCCAGTGAAAATTCAGAACTGATCTCCTTTAGGATTGATTGGCTTGCTGTCCAAGGGACCATCTTCTGTCTCTTTACACTCTTTTAAATCCTTTCA
Source organism: Capricornis sumatraensis (assembly GCF_032405125.1). NCBI lineage: Eukaryota > Metazoa > Chordata > Mammalia > Artiodactyla > Bovidae > Capricornis > Capricornis sumatraensis. The sequence continues at coordinate 51,744,342 of NC_091090.1, read as the reverse complement.
TCTAGAACAGTCCCTCCCCCCTTTTTATTCATGAAGTGAAATGAAAGCCGTTCAGTTGTGTCCAACTCTGCAACCCCATGGACTATACAGCCCACAGAATTCTCCAGGCCAGAATCCTGGAGTGGGTAGCCTTTCCCTTCTCCAGGGCATTAGTATTGGTGATTCTCAAGAGTCCAGGACAGTTTTGAAAAAGTTCCCGTATTCTGGCTTGGCTGATGTTTTCATCATACTGCAGTCTGCCTTGCCCCTAGCCTCTGCCCTGTATTTCCTGTCAACTGAAAGCTAAGTCCGGAGACTTGATTAGATTCCAGGGATGTTATGGAGTTCATGGTTCATCCTGTTGGGAGGCTGCTTTGCTACAGTGCTCTATCACCTCTGATCGCAAAGAATAAAGTGGTGACCATCAGCTCTCTCCATCGAGAAGGTTCCTCTCCTCCACTCAGTAGGTAGCTCTGGAGCATCCTTTAGCACATGTCCTGTCCCCAGTAGCCTTCCATCCAATGGTCTGACGTCTATTGATGACCCTTGCTGATAACAATTATTGCACAAACAGCTCATCAATTATGAAATGCCTAAAAGAGAAAGGAATGTCTGGGGAGAAGCAGACAGCAAGGTAAGTAGGAGATAGAAAGCTGGAAGCACAGCAAGTAATTCCAAGAGCTTTGCCAAAACCCTTCCCAGTTTACATTCAACTGTTTCCAGGGTGATAAACCCTGTAAGGAAATGCTGGCAAAGAGAGCCCTGAGCAAGGTGCTGCCCTGTGGTAAGAAGTCAGATCCATTTCAGTGTGTCTTTGGCCACCTCACGCGAAGAGCTGACTCACTGGAAAAGACTCTGATGCTGGGAGGGATGGGGGGCGGAGGAGAAGGGACGACAGAGGATGGGATGGCGGGATGGCATCACCGACTCAATGACATGAGTTTGAGTGAACTCCGGGAGTTGGTGATGGACAGGGAGGCCTGGCGTGCTGCGATTCATGGGGTCGCAAAGAGTCAGACACGACTGAGCGACTGAAGTGAACTGAACTGAACTGAACTGAACTGAGGCATCTACATCCTACTTGAGCTTCTTCCCCAACCTTAACCAAGAAAGGGCTAGACAACGCAGAGGACGTGTGCAGCCGTGTCCCAGGTCAGATCACGGCTTTCCGTTTGACCAAGAAGAGGCAGTACCTGCCCAGGGCAGCCTGTACCTCTTCATCTGGGGCCGGTTTACAGGATGCTTCCAACAACAGGCATTTATCCAGAATTTTCAGTTCCAGATCTTTACTTCTCTCCAAACAGTACCTGCTGCAGTGTCCAAAAACAAGTTTCTTAGAAAGAAACAAGTAGTCCCTTTACCAATCAGTTGAATAAACGCATTGCCTTAAGTAAATGACTCTCTTTTAAACTTTCAGAAAACAAGTTCTTCTCTAGGAAGAGTTTTGGTGAACACTTGCATCGAAGAATATTCCGTATCTATTCAGAAATTCAAGTCACACCAGGTTATCTCCCCACACACGTCTCTTGAGACATCCGATACTGAAAACTTTGTTCTGGCAGTCTGTTTCCGGTTATGACAAGCAAGAACCCTAACCCCACAAAACAGGGGTCAAAGTTTACTTCAGTAAACTCCAGGGGCAAGCACAGACCCTTCAGCAAAGAGTTTGACATCTAATAGGAGAGGCGAGTCACGATGACATCCTGTCGTCCACAGACAACAGAACGTGGCTGGAAACGGCACAGGGCTGCCAGGGAGGCGAAACAGCAAGATCAGAGAGCGTGTCTCCCAGGGGACTCCCCCGCCGGGAATGGAAAACTATTCCCCACAGTGGGAACCACCTCCTGGGAAGTCAGCCAGTGCTGACTCATCCAGTGATTATTAAAGCCTAACTGTATACTGCTCCAGACAAAGTATGGTTTCATGGCTCCCTAGAGAAGACTGTAATTATTTCAAAGGGAAAATGTTTTTAAACTTAGGCAAATCTGAATTCACTTTAGCTGCACTTTAACATATGCATGATTTTAAAGACAAGTTGAGAGAAAGGGATTATATTATCAAGCAAACAGCGACGGGGTGCGCCTGCTGCGAGCGAGCTGGGAATTGGGAAACCTTATTCCCCATGGCAGATGCTAGATAAATGACGAACAGACAAATTCTCCAGATGCTTTTTTTCAAGAAGGAATATAGTGTCCCTTGTCAGTATTTTGCCCTACCTGGCCAGCTAGGCCCCTGGGTAAATCATCTCTTGGGTTGTATCTTGTATGTTACTCATTACCAACAAACGAAGTTCATACAAACGTTACATTTTCCTCCTTCAGAAGGGATAGCCCATTTCCCAGAGACTAGCAACCGACTGCAGTATTCCTGCCTGGGAAATCCCAAGGGCAGAGGAGCCTGGAGGCCTACAGTCCGTGGGGTCACAAAGAGTCAGACACGACTGACTGACTGAATACTACTACTACTGCTGCTAAGTCGCTTCAGTCGTGTCCAACTCTGTGCGACCCCATAGACGGCAGCCCACCAGGCTCCCCCGTCCCTGGGATTCTCCAGGCAAGAACCCTGGAGTGAGTTGCCATTTCCTTCTCCAATGCGTGAAAGTGAAAAGTGAAAGGGAAGTCGCTCAGTTGTGTCCGACTGTTAGCGACCCCATGGACTGCAGCCCACCAGGCTCCTTCATCCATGGGATTTTCCAGGCAAGAGTACTGCAGTGGGGTGCCATCGCCTTCTCTGGAGTGACTGAATACGCACATATAAATATGACGAGAGAAGGAAGCCACACATTCTTTGTGGGGAAATGCAGATGACCAAAGAAGGCTTTGGAGCTAACATCTTTTTGGGCTTCCCAGGTGGCACTAGTGGTAAAGAATTCTGCCTGCCGAAGCAGGAGATGTAGGAGACGTGGGTTCTGCGTCCAGAACCCAGATGTTGGGTCCAGAAGATCCCCTGATGGAGGGAAGGGCAACTCACTCCAGTATTCTTGCCTGGGAAATCCCATGGACAGAGGAGCCTGGTGGGTTACAAAGCTGCAAAGACCACGGGGTCGCAAAGACTGGGACACAGCTGAGTAACTGGGCATGCATGCACTTTCTCTCTCTCTTTAAAAAAAGTTTCGGTCTAGAAAAACTGCCCTTCTGTGAGGGATGAAAAATTCTGTTCGAAGGTTCTCTTCCTGTCCCTTCAACCACCTTCTCCTTTGCTCTCCCCTTTCATCATGAAGCAAAAAACTAACCTGCATTATATCTCTTGTTATATACAGCTGTTTATTATCAGTATTGCTATGTGGCCGTCACCACGCACTTGAGAGAGGCCAGCTAACGCCTGAGAGGTCAGATCTTCCTGGCTTCTCAGGGGTGGCTTTGTAGGAAAGGAAACTCCTCCTCTAGGAAGTCTGGCTGCAAAACAAGTGCTGAACAATCAATAATTAAACAACAATTTAAATAAAATGCAGACATTCACACCACGGGTAACCAAATGCAAAACCGCTTTCTTTTCATGGATAAAAGATTCCCCTAGCACTTAGGTGTCTAGAGTCACTTACTTTGCAAACTTAACCAAACAGAATTCAAAAATAGTGTTATTCCATTATTCCCCTAAAATCAAATTTAATTCCTTTGAAGGAAAGGAAAGGAGGGAAGCCTTGAGGCACTTGATTCCCAATTACAAAGCAGAGAACATTCTTAGATTAAAGATGAGTCTACTGATCCAATCCTTACTTAAGTTTGTCCATGTATTAGAATTTTTCGTTTCTTATTTGTTTGTTTTTTTAGCAGTAAAGTATTTTAAGTTAGTTGCAGGCTTTGTATGCTTTTTTGCCACAGAAGAAGCAAGGGGGCTTCATTTGATTCTTTTTTTTTTTTTTTTTGGTAATTTATTTATTTATTTGGCTGTACTGGGTCTTACTTGTAGCATGTGGGATCTAGTTCCTTGGCCAGGGATCAAACCTGGGCCCCCTGCTTCAGGAGCACCAAGTCTTAGCCACTGGACCACCAAGGAAATTCTTCCTCTGATTCTTTATTCTACATAGATTCACCAAACGAGTCTTTGGCTTAGACAAAAGGGCAAAGTTAAAATAAATGCCGAGACAATAGACTCTCCTATTTATTAGCAAGATCAACTACTATCGGTTGTTGGTGAAGAACCAAGCTCACCGAGGCCCTTCATGTCCTCGCCCACCGTGAAGCCCTCTCACAGGGATCCAAGAAGGCCCCAGGGGGTTCTAAGCTCCGGTGAAAGTTCACCTGAGCTCCACCCGACCGGCTCTCAGGTCTGTGCCCTCCCAGGGCTCGAGAGCCGTCAGAGCCTGAGTTCTCCTCCTGCATAAAACAGAAATGGGAAGGCTCTGGGGGTGTGGATCCCTCTAAATCCCAGCCACCAGAATTCCTGCAGACATGCTGGCCACAGAGCTTCCAACGGCCTTTTGAATCCTTATCCTTCTTCCACAGAATCACCTATAGGATTCAGTTCAGTTCAGTCACTCAGTTGTGTCCAACTCTTTTCAACCCCATGGACTGCAGCATGCCAGGCCTCCCTGTCCATCACCAACTCCTGGAGTTCACTCAAACTCAAGCCCATTGAGTCGGTGATACCATCCCACCATCTCATCCTCTGTGGTCCCCTTCTCCTCCTGCCTTTAATCTTTCCCAGCATCAGGGTCTTTCCCAATGAGTCAGTTCTTTGCATCAGGTGGCCAAAGTACTGGAGTTTCAGCTTCAACATCAGTCCTTCCAATGAACGCCCAGGACTGATCTTCTTTAGGATGGACTGGTTGGATCTCCTTGCAGTCCAAGGGACTCTCAGGAGTCTTCTCTAACACCCCAGTTCAAAAACATCAATTCTTTGGCGCTCAGCTTCTTCACAGTCCAACTCTCACATCCATACACGATTACTAAAAAAAAAACATAGCCTTGACTAGACGGATCGTTGTTAGCAAAGTAATGTCTCTGTTTTTTAATATGCTGTCTAAGTTAGTTTTACATATATTGTGATTCCAGAAATCAAATCTTGCCAGTTATCCTTTACTGCACAATTCCCCCCTCTCACCAAGAGGCAATAAAAAGTTAAATCAGGTTCTCTTTCCTTAGGTCTCGAAGATTGAAATAGATATGTACACATTACTATATATGAAAGAGATTACCAGTAAGGACCTCCTATAGAGCACAGGGAACTCTACTCAACACTCTGTAATGACCCATATAGGAAATAATCTAAAAAAGAATGGATGTATGTATGCATATAACTGATTCAGTTTGCATTACAGCAGAAACTAACACAATATTGTAAATCAACTCTACTATAATAGAAAAAAATTCTTTAAGTCTACTTCCTAGACCAGCGGTTTTCAGACCTTACCAGTTTCCACCTTGACCTTGTATCCAGACACAGAAACTGAAGCAAGGTTTCCTGAGTCAACACTTGCCTCAGCTGCAGGCAATGCACAATTGTGTTTTCTAACCTACCCGAATTCTTGTTTTGAATGTTGGTTGTGACTAAGCAAACAGGTTGCAGCTCACAGTTTGGAAGAACCATGCCCTGGAAAACCACCTTCTGTACTCTGTGCGTGCAAGCTTAGTCATGTCTGACCCTCTTCAACACCGTGGACTGTAGCCCTCCAGGTGCCTCTGTTGGTGGAATTTCCCAGGTAAGAATACTGGAGGGGGTTGCCCCTCTCTCCTCCAGGGGATCTTTCCAACCCTGGGGTCAAACCCATATCTCTTGTGTCTCCTGCGTGGGCAGGTGGATTCTTTACCACTGAGCCACCTCCATGCTACGTTTATAGGCCACTGAAAGCATTCTTAAAGCAAAGCTGGCTTTTTCATGCCCAGTTCAGCCACTGACTGAATGGTTTCTTGAAGGCCAACATTAAAGAAAAAATTATTCTGGCGCTTGTTAAAATGGTAAAAGTGAAAGTGAAGTTGCTCAGATCCGACTCTTTGCAACCCCGTAAACTGTAGCCCACCAGGCTCCTCCGCCCATGGGATTCTCTAGGCAAGAATACTGGAGTAGCTTGCCATTTCCTTCTCCAGGGGATCTTCCAGACCCAGGGATCGAACCCAGGTCTCCCGCATTGCAGACAGACGCTTTAACCTCTGAGCCACCAGGGAATGGTAAAGTAATACAATTGAGGAAAATGAAGCTCAGCTCCAAATACAGTAAGGAGTGGGGATGTATACCCACGGAGCAGAGTGAGGGGTCAGTGGATAGAAAACCACTCAGAACCCTCAGGGGTGGGGGGGTGCTTGATAATCCCACCTAACAAGATTCTTGCTGAAGGTAGGCCAAGGCCATAAACACTGAGGCAGATAGCTAGAAAATGAAAGCAGTTTTTAAAGGACACAGTTAAAGGCAACAAAAACAAAAAGTTGTTCAGTAAGGAGATGTAATTCATAACTCACCCCTGGGCTGTGCAGTCAGCACTATTTAAATAGTTTCAAAATGTAAGCATTGTAGTAACAGCGACGTAAGCAATATAGCCCGTGGGGGGAGGGTGGGGGTTAATGTATTCAAATACAATCCAGGACCTGTTTACAGAGGTGTGAGCAGTGGTTAGGAAAACAGTGAAGCATTGGAGCTAACAGTAGCAGGCAGTCCCTGCCACCCTCAGACCTGAGTTCAAGGGCAAGGGGAGGGGCGGTCATCAGAGCAGCTGTTAGGGCAGCCTGCCAGGAGTGGGGGGCGGGGGGGCTCTTATCCAGGGGAAGAAATACCCCACTCCCCAACTTCCATTCCTTTAGCATCCAGTCACCTGCTGAGGCCTCCACTAACCAGCAGGAAGCTGGAGGAGGAGGGAGCCTGTCCACCTCATCCACAAAGGTCAGCATCCCGGGGAACACCCAGGGTTAAGAAGACTTCTGCAGGAGACAGACAGCGTCCAGCAGAGAGAGCTAGAAGGTCAGGACTGGAAGACAATAAGTAGTGTCTAAAATTAACACATCAAAAAATAGCACCACTACCTTTTTTTTTTTTTTTTTTTTTGGCTAGCCCTCACGGCTTCCAGGATCTGAAATCCCGTACCTGGGATCGAACCCACGGGCCCTGCGTTGGAAGCACAGAGCTCTAACCTCTGGACCACCAGGGAACTCCCCCTCCACGCCCCCTGCCGCCATGCCTCCCACACAGGACCCGCCCCCTTCTTAGCTCCGCCCCTTCCCACACTGAGCCCGCATGTCCAGCTCGCCTTGGTGACGTCCTCCGAAGCTCTCAACTAAAATGCTCTCTTAGGCCTGAATTTATTTATTTAACCATTTATCCATGCTTAGGACTCCAGTTATATTCCGTATCGTCCTGTGATATTTTGTGCATTTCCTGTGTACCCCACTAATTACAAAGCCTTGAGGTAACCTCCTTGCCCAGGGAGCAAGCGGGTCATTATGGAGCCCACGAGGACGCAGCACTCAAGCCTGGCTCTGCTTCACGTGATTCGAGGGAATCTCCGCTTCTTCGTCTCTAAACTGGAGAGCGCGGTGCCAGCTGCTCGAGGCAGTGGTGAGGGGAGCGAGATAAGCTGTGTGAAGTCCTTGGGCTGCGGTCGTTGATTAACAGGTGTGGACAAAACATCCGTCCAACGGACCTCGTGAATGACAGAGTCAAAAGGCAAGACTTTTGAGGCCCAATATAGGATCTCACTATAAATTTAATATTTGTATGTGATTCCGAGTGTTACCATCCTGGTTCTTGGACTCTGATCAATGGAATTGATACGAGGGCAGAGGAGAAATTCAGGCGAGGCTGTGCTGGGACTCATGCTGCAGAAAGAGAATAAAAACAAGTAACAGGTTCCCTTGCTTGTTCCCTAAGGGGAGCTGATCTCTTAATGGGAAGGAGGTAGAAGCAGATTAAAAAGCAGAGACGTCACTTGGCTGACAAAGGTCTGTATAGTTAAAGCTCTGGTTTTTCCAGTAGTCATGTATGGTGAGAGTTGGGCCATAAAGAAGGCTGAGCGCCAAAGAATTGATGCTTTCAAATTGTGGGGCCTGAGAAGACTCTTGAGAGTCCCTTGGACTGCAAGGAGTTCAAACCAGTCAATCCTAAAAGAAGTCAGTCCTGAGTATTCACTGGAAGGACGGAGGCTGAAGCTGAAGCTCCAGTACTTTGGCACCCTGATGGAAAGAGCCAACTCATTGGAAAAGACCTCAAAGCTGGGAAAGACTGAAGACAAAAGGAGAAGGAAGGGGCAGAGGATACAATGGTTAGGTATCATCACCAACTCAGTGGATGTGAATCTGAGCAAATTCCAGGAGATGGTGAAGGACAGAGAAGACCAGCATGCTGCAGTCCGTGGGGTTGCCAAGAGTCAGATACGACTTAGCGACTGAACAAGTCACGTCAGTCCTGGCCCCTTTTATGGCACAAGAAACTATTCATCTCTTTGGGACAACTGCATTTTCCAAGTCACTTTTGAAAATAAAACACTTGCATTAAAAAAAAAAAAAATCAGAGGAGTTGCACCTTTTTTTTTTTTTTTTTGGTAATGTTTGACCACATTAATGTTTCTGGGACTGGGCATCATCATAATGAAAAGCAGAGATGCCTTGGAGAAACACCATCCACTCTGGCCAACTTACAAGAGTGGAAACCAGGGCCGTGAAAAACTCGGCGTCCTGACCACGCAGGCTCAGCCTGGTGGTGGCCAGGCTTGGGCCCCGTCCCTGACTCTGCTCTCTGATTGGCTGGGAGATCGCTGAACAGTGGTTTCTGTTGGGTTTTCTGTTTTAAAAGCAGAAGTGAGCATTTCAAGTTGCCTGGTCCTGTCCAGCCTCAGGCTCAACTGGTGAAACAGGAAGAAGAGACTGGAACAGGGGACAGCACTAGCCTCCCCTTCCCAGGCCTGTGAGCACCGCGGCCCTGGGCGTTGGTGAGATATAGGCCGTTTGGGCCTGTCCCCCACCCCCGGGCCTGTTGCCTTCAATCGCATCTGGGGTTTGGGCAACTGTGCTGTGCTCACAAGATGTGCGGGAGATGACACGTGGGAGACTCCCACTCTCTGGGGCAGAAAAGGGGAAAAAGGCCGTTTGATGCCTCTGGTCTCCACTTGGCAGGCCGACGATGCTACCTCCTCCCGGCCCCTGGCCAGGAGCAGTGAGGGAAAGAAGAAAAACTGCACGAAGGCACCGGAGTGCGGCCACAGCCTGTGCAGAGCAGGAAGGAGGTGGTGGGAGCAGGAGGGGCCACAGGGGAGACAGGAAGGGTCGGGGGAGGTGGGTGACTGGAAAGGCCACAGCACATGGTGCCTCCAGGAGCCAGCCGAGCCTGGGGCAGACGTGAGCGCGTGAACGAACCACAAGAAGAGTGACCGACGCCCCCGCCTCCTGCCTCCCTGGGTCTGGGGTGGCTCCCCCTTCAGCCTATCCGCCTGAAAGCCACGGAACAAGGCATGCCGTGCGGGCTGGCAGGGATGGGAGCAGAGCCAGGCCGGGCATGGCTCAGGCTGTGGCCGGGCACACACCACACACACGCCCAGACCCGACCCCAAAGCCCCTCCCTGAGTCTCAAAGCCCAGTGTCCCCCACCCCCCACCCCGTCCCCTCGAGCTCCCAGGAGACTGACTCAGCCTCATCACCTGCCACACGCTTCTCCCTGCACCCTTGGGATGGGGTTACCTCAGCGGCTCGCCTCACCCCTACTCTCTCCCCCTCTGCAAACCCTGCTCCGCTCAGCCCAGGTGGGCATCACGCTGCCCAGCCCCACACCCAACCTTCGCACCCAGTGCCATCACCCCATCCACACGCTGGGCTCCCTACCCCACACCCCTCTCCTTGGGACAGTCACCCTGCCCCCTTCGGGAAGAAATAAGGCAGCCACTTCAGGAAACCACGAGAGGTCCTCACGTCACCAGCGGGTGGATGGCAGAGCCATCATCACTCCCTGCAGGCTCAGGGTGGCCTTTATGCGGGCCAGGAACTTGTTTCTTTGCTGGGGGGAAGCAGGTGAGGGACAGTCTTCTTTAAAAGCTTAGGGACTTCCCTGTCAGTTCAGTGGCCCGGAGTTCACCTTCTGGTACAGGGGGTGCAGGTTCGCACCCGGGTGGAGGAGCTGAGATTCCACGCGCCTCAAGGTCAAAAAATCAAAACATAAATCAGAAGCAGTATTGTAACAAATTCAATAGAGACTTCAAAAATTATCCACATCAAAAAAAAACGTTTAAAGGGAAAAGATTTGAGGGAATGCCAAGGAAGGCAGTAAGAGGGAATGGGGCACACGTCAGGGGGGTGTTCTGACCCCAGGCTCCCTGCTGAGATGTTTGGGGGGGGGGGGTTTGCTCAGAGCATCTGAGACCAGATGCTCCGGTGGGACCAGGCTGTCTTGGGGCTGCAGTCTGCCTCCCAGGCACCATCCCGGGGTCCCCACACCCTCTGAGGGGAAGCAGAGGCTCCCGGAGGTGAGGGAGTGGAGGACGGTGGGGTCAGCTGCCCCAAGCCCCTTTCTTGTGCCCAGCACACCCACCCACCCACCCAGCTGCTGGGGTCTGTAATCGCTGGACACACAGAAGGATGCTGCCAGCTGCTGGCCCCGCTGAGCACCTGGGAGGCCCATGGTCCTGCACGCTGGCTGTGCCCGGGGACCGTAGCACGTGCAGGGTGTTGCAGGGTCCATCTGTATCTGAGGGGGCCCCAGCAAGCCACCTGCCTGCAAGGAATCAGACCACGGGGACAGGAAGAACCAGACATTACTCAGGACAAGTCGGGGCCTCTCCTCCAACCCCGTGTGGTCTACATCACTCTCTTCCTACAGACGTGGAAATTGGGACTCAAAGAGGCTGTCACGGGCAGAAGCGGCTCACTGACGGGGGACCTGGGGTCTGAGCCCCTTCTCAGCAGGCCGTGGCACTGCCCTCCGGGAGCTGATGATTCAGTGTCTCCCGTCACTTCCTGCTCACCGGCCCAAAGGCCCCTCCCTGTTCCCACAGCCTCAGGCGGGGGACTCAGCGAGAGCAGAGGCCCTTCCTGGTGCCAGACACACCCCGAGATGCAGCCCGGGGCTGAGTGGGTACTTCTGCTGTGACAGCGTCATGGCGTCCTGCTGGGCTGAGGTCTGCGGCAGAGACCTGCTCCTCCTGGGGCGGAAGGAGGATGCAGCTCACCAGCAGAGGCTGGACTGGCTGGGATGCTGGGCGGGTTGGGTCCAGGCAACTCCGGGGGAGTTTCAGGTCAGGAGCTGCCTGGCAGGCCAGGGGGTTCTCTTCACTCGGTCATGGTGCATGGAGGGGAGGGGCACAAAGCCAGTCCACCCCAAGGGAACTGTGTCTCTAACAGGCCTGCTCCCCTAGGAGACCTAATGGCCCAAGGGGCTATGGATTCTTGGTTTGGCCTTAGTTTCCAGCAGACCAGACTTCTTTGATTTCCCCAGGAGTTTCTTAGACACGGGAAGGCCCATACTGGGGTGCAGGGGACCCCAGAGGCTCCCAAATTGACACCAGGCTGATGGGGTGAATTCCCACCATATGAAGTCAGGAATTTGCTTGAATTCTTAGCCCGAGACTGGAGGAGGGTGAGGAGGAGGCAGATGTGGTAGGTGTGTATCTGCCTAGCGGGCTTTCGGGGCAGGGGTCAGGGGATGATGAGATCAAGGTCAGCGTGAGGTCTGTGCAGCCCTGGAGAGAAAGAACCCACCATCACAAGGATCTTCACCTCTTGCCAAAGCCTGGGGTTTCCATGGAAAACAAAAGCCCAGCCTACGGGTTGGGAGAGCCTCTTGCCCCTCTTCCTTTCTCTTCATTCACCCCCTTTTGTCACTTTCCTGCTCTCCCCTCATCCCTCCTCCACATCTGCCTTCCCTGGGGTGCCCCCTATTCATGCATCCCAGTCTCCTCCCTTCCCCCTCCCCCCATATCCCTCCTCATGCTGGTTTGCAATAAGGACGCACAGTGGGGACCCTGTTGTGCCAGCCCAGGGCCCGTCAACCTTGCCTGCTGTGGCACAATTGCCAGGTAGCCCCAGCATTCTGCTCTACCCATCTGCCAACATTTAGCTGAGCAGAAGACCACCCAGGATAACGACGATGCTTTTTATCTAAGACTAAGTTCTGATGGGGGCACATCTATACCCATAGCTGCTTCTTGATGATGGATGGTGAAAGCCAACACAATGTTGAAAAGTAATTCTCTTTCAATTAAAAAAAAAAAAAAGACTAAGTTCCAGCCAAAGCTAAGCCAGTGAGGAGGTTGTGTACAAGCTGTCCTGTCCATCTTGCTTGATAGGAGGTATGTGGATATGATGGCTGGGGCCCATGCAGCCATTCTGATCTGTGAAATACATCAGTGTGTGCACCTCTCAGGATTTGCTCAGCTGTGTTTACTCTGCTCTTTGCCACTAATGATCCTTTAAGAGGGTCACCTGACACCTGCCACACTCTTGGAGGCCACAGAGTGTATCAATTTTTTAAAGAGAGGCTGGTTAAGTTCCATCCCACTCCGTGGCAGCCAAGGTCATGGTGCCTAACTTTTTTCCCTTTCCTGCTGGGTGGGGCTGGGCCCTTTGCAGCAGAGGTTCCGTTGCTCCAGGCCCCTCCCCTCCTGCTCACAGCTTTCCCGCTGCTGCTCATGAGACTAGGAGACCTGCTCTCCAGGAGCTGTACCTGGCCAGATCTGTCGGGGTGCAGATGGACACATTCAGGTCAGGAGTCCCCTCGGGCTGCCGCTTGCTCTCTGCCCAGCCCCACATGCCCTCGTTCACACTGAGGACACTTCCACTGATGCCCAGGCCTCAGGCTTTCCAGAGCAGGAGATGCAGACAGCTGCTGTGAGGAAGGTGGGTTCCTGACACCCTGTGGAGCGCATGTGGGCCAACAGGAGGGAGGCCCTGGCCCAGAGATTCTTCCCTCCTCCAGGGGCCTTTCTGGAAACCCTCCCACAAGACAACACTGCTGGCTGCGTTTGCTGAAAGCTGAACAGCATAGCCTCCAGCCCTGTGTGTCTCCCTCCCTCCTCGGCCTCACTAACCCCCTCCCTTCCTGGGGTCACACTCACCACTGAGCATGGATGCATTTGCGTCGGCCTCAAGTTCTGGATCCCAAAGAACCTGTCTCTGAAACAGGAGACACTCAGGGGATGGCAACAAAGCAAGGTAGGGGGAGCCAGAGACCCCAGAATCTGGAGCCTTCCTGCCCATCCTGGGCCGCGTGCCCCTCAGCTCTGAGAGACCAGCGTCCAGCCTATTGAAGCCACAGCTATGCTGGCTTTCCTGTTACCTGCAGCCTTATCCTGCCCAGGTGGCATATTGGTAAAGAGTCCACCTGCCAAGGCAGAGACGTAAGAGACACACGTTCGATCCCTGAGTAAGGAAGATCCCCTGGAGAAGAGCAGGGCAACCCACTCCCGTATTCTTGCCTGGAGAGCTCTGTGGCAGACGAGCCTGGTGGGCTACAGTCCAGAGTCGGACATGACCGAGCATGCACACAGCTTTATCCTGAGCACGAAGCTGCCCGGGACAGCCTCAGGGCTGCCATTCCCCGGCGCCTTCTCGGCCGTCGTGAAAACGCTTCTGCTGCCTTTCCCTCCTGTTTCACTCTCCAGGCCTCGTCTCATTTCCACTCACACAGCTTTACCACGAGGCAGGCCACACACGAGGGCGTCTTCCATTCCGTTCTCATCCCTTCCTACTCAGCTCCCCGCTTTAAGGAAAAGGAATGAGATCTCTTGGAAGTTATATGATTTACCGACAGGCAAGAGTTAACGACACAAAATCACTGGCCTTCTGGTTTCCAGGCCATATCGTCACTGCATCCCACCTCTCAGAGGCCACACGGTTTGAGGGTCACCAACCTTCCAGTCTCCTTAGACCATGGTCCACCACTCCTGCCCCTTTAAAGTTAGAAGTGGCCTGGGGTCTGGCTGAGATCAAAGCAATGCACACAGAGGTGACCTGGGTCCAGACAGGAGCCCCAGGAAGCATGGCGATTCACCAGGATGCTCTTTACATCTGGCCTGGGGAATAGCAGACCTGGGCTCGGCGCTCGGTCTGGCTGCCCTAGTCCTGGGGTGAGGCTGGCATGGAGAAGAGCCCTGATGCCCACTCGTAGTGGGTATGTAGTGAGAAAGAGAAGCGAACCTTTTGGGCTTTAAGCCATTGAGACTTGGGGGTGGGGGAGTGCTTACTGTAGGATAACCCAGTGCATCCTGACTAAGAAACACACATTCAGTGGGCAAGTCCAGTCCACAGATTTGGGCTTATTTTGACTTCTTTCAAAGGAGACACATGGAAGGCAGTTTTATCACATATCACAGATGTTCTCAGATTCGGACAACTTTGAGACCCTGGGAAGGGCATGTCTCCTTGGCTGCCGGCTTCACCATGAGGGCTCTGAAAAGGCTTCGAGATGAAAGCCAAGAACACCCTTCACTTCCGAGCTCACAGGCTCCAGGTAGATGTTCCAGGTTTCTGCCACCACACGGCTCTTCCCAGGGCCCCAGGTGACACCTGGGAGATATGCAGGGCAATCAAGATGGGTTAAAAAGATGGTTTCGAACCTGCCAAAAATTCATATACGTAGGAAGAGACAGGTGACCCAATAAAGGCAGTAACTATGTCTCACGTCATCCATCAAGGAAGTCCTGGAGTGGAGAGGGCTGGCAAAGGCGGAGATGAATCCCTTCCTCCTTAAAGTCCCTCAGCCTGTCTGGACACAGCAGAGCTCCTGGGAAAGGATGTGTCTCTTTTCAGTGGCTCTGGGCAAGCATCAGGATGGGAAGAGGGGCTCTTCCTCCTTGGGGGGCAGGGGAGCCCCCTACAAGCCTCCCTGTCTCTGTGAAACCATGCCAAGACCAGGGCTGCATTTCCTTTCCAAACTCTCAGCCCAGGAGCGTTAAACACTAATCACTTCAAAAGGACGTGGAGTCATCACTTAAAACAGTAAACTCTTTGCTTAAGAAAAGGTTCCTGGGCTCCTTCAAGCCTGCAATCTCCTCTTCTCCATCTTTGTGCCCTGCGGTTCTGTCTGGAGGGAACAGTGACCTGGTCCAGAGCACTCAGGACATCCCCTCAGTCCAGCCCTGTGTGCTCCCCAACTGCAGGGCTTGCCCGCCCCCCCCCGCCCCGTCTTCTCTGGAGAGGTAAGAAACGCGGGTTCAATCCCTGGGTCTGGAAGATCCCCTGGAGGGAAGTATGGCAACCCACTCCAGTATTCTTGCCTGGAGAATCCCAGGGACAGAGGAGCCTGGCGGGCTACAGTCCATGGGGTCACAAAGAGTCAGACACGACTGAAGCAACTCAGCACACACGCACACACATTCATTCTGAGCGACTTGGGCCTACCTCCTCCAGGCAGCTCTGAGCTACTCAGCTCCCTGCTGGCCATAAAACATCAGTTTATTCCAAGCCAGTAACAGGATCCCTAACACTTAATCACATAATTAATAGCCCCATGTGTGTCGTTTCATCATCCAGCTTCATTATAAGTTGCACAGGGTAGGAATTAGGCCTCATCGACTTTTATTTTCATCCTGTCCTCCCCACAAGGATTTTTTTCTGGGGGCAAGAGAGTCACTCAACACACACTCTGCTTCATTTCACAAGAAAGTTGAGCCCAAGGCCGTTTCCTAGTCTTAATTTTTTTAGAACAGATTTTAAAAGTCAAAGCACCGACAAATGACTCTTTGTGAATACTTTATCTGTGTGTGGCTGCCAAGCACCAGTTTTCTAAAAGTTGCAAACCCACTTCTTTGGAGTGGGGCCGAGGGGGAACTGAAGTGACCCACATGTGTCTGATGCTTTTACACTGAAAATGTTGTTTTGTAAGCTCATCTGAGTGTCCAAGGAAAATTGAAAGACCTTTCCATGACTAAAAGCATCCAAACTAAATTTAGAAAAATTCTGAAACCTTCATGCCAATTCCACTGCCTCTCTCCCAGGCCACCATCATCGGTCACCCCAAGTGGATCCCCTCCTGCCCTGCCGGGTACCTCCCCTACGTGGGACAGCTGATCACCATGATGTCTCCTCTCTGAAATGCAAACCTAGTTGAACACACTGTTGCTGCTTTTGCTAAGTCGTGTCCAACTCTTTGTGACCCCGTGGACTCTAGCCCATCAGGCAGGCTCCTCTGTTCATGAGATTTCCTAGGCAAGAGTACTGGAGTGGGCTGCCATTTCCTTCTCCAGGGGATCTTCCTGACCCAGGGATCGAACCCACATCTCCTACCTCGGCAGGCAGGCTCTTTACCACCTGAGCCACAGTTGAACACGACCCCTCCTGAAAGCCTCCTGATACTCCCCACAATGCCCTCCATTGCTAACATAGCTTGAGGGGAGAAGCTTCCAGAAGATGCTTCATTTTCTAATCATGAGACAGCAGTGCCTTTTCTCCGTGCTTAAGTGGCATCTTCTGCAGATTTCCTTTTCAATCCTTCTAGCCAGGTCTGGGAGAAGGCAATGGCACCCACTCCAGTACTCTTGTCTGGAAAACCCCATGGATGGAGGAGCCTGGTGGGCTGCAGTCCATGGGGTCGCTAAGAGTCGGACACAACTGAGCGACTTCACTTTCACTTTTCACTTTCATGCATTGGAGAAGGAAATGGCAACCCACTCCAGTGTTCTTGCCTGGAGAATCCCAGGGACGGGGGAGCCTGGTGGGCTGCTGTCTATGGGGTCGCACAGAGTTGGACACGACTGAAGCAACTTAGCAGCAGCAGCAGCAGCAGCCTGGTCTGACTCGCATACACTTGGACAAAATGTTTTTTGTTCTGCCAAGAGAATGGAGTCCAGGATTCACAGGTATCTGGATTCCAGTCCTGTCTTGATGCTCTCCGAGCCTCAGTTCCCACGTCCACAGAATGGGGCTAAATGGGCCTTAAGCGAGCAAGCTTCCTGCAGCTCTGATGCCTCACAATGTAAGTTCCAGCTCTGCCTGGAGGTCCGTGTGTCTGCTCTGTAATCGGCTTCTTGGCAGCAGCCCTTTACTTATTCATGAGGAGGAAAGTTTGGGGCAAGAGATGTCTCCTGAGTCCCCTGGCACTGGAGGCAGAAGAAGGAACCATGATCCTCAGCCTTCTGCGACCTCGGCCCTCCCAGTGTTCACACACGGAGCCTCCCCCACCTCTGTCTTACTGAGCTGATTTTGGGGGCACAATTCCTATGCAGTTGACAATCAGTGAGTATAGTTTCCATTGCAAGAGAAAAGGTTTTCATTTATTTCCCCTGTGTGCTTGGTAAATGGGGCTCCCCAGGGGGCACTACTGGCACAGAACACACCTGGCAGACCAGGAGATGTAAGAGACATGGGTTTGATCCCTGGGTCAGGAAAATCCTCTGGAGGAGGGAATGGCAATGCATTCCAGTCTTCTTACCTGGGGTATCCCATGGCTGGAGGAGCCTGGTGGGCTACAGTCCCTCGGGTCGCAAAGAGTCAGACACGACTAAAGCAAAGCAACTCAGCACACACGCAGGCTTGGTAAATAAAACAGAAAGTAGAGCAGCGTTTGCTTATGGCAGGTGGGGAGTGGGATGTCAGGACAGGAGGGTGGAAGCTAAAGAGGAGTTAAAGAGGTTTATCTTCGAAGTAATAAAAACGCCCTAAAACTGATTATAGCGGTGATTGCATAGCTGTAAATATACTAGAAACCATTGATTTGTAAGCTGTAAATGGGTGAATAGTGGATGTGTAAATTATCTCAATAAAGCTATTTCACACACACACACGCACGCACACACACGCACAGACACTGACAAGGAAGCAGCTTCTGAGAAGTCCAGGTCTCTCTGTGATGGTGGGAGAGACAAGTATCATCCCGGTGTGCCCCAGTGAGGTCAGGTGAGGGGGGAGAGGTGCTGAGAGCAGGGCGAGCCTGCAGGTGGGGGACAAGCCGTGCAGGAACCAGGGGCAGGAAGAGCCACGGGGGCAGGAGGGCCAGAGCGCCCGCCCAGCATTTCAGGCTCAATCGACGGGTCCAGGCCCTTAGCCGGTGGATGAGCAACCAGGCGCCTTCTCCCCAGTTAAGGTGTGCCAGGATTTCTGGAAGGGGAGGACCTGGGGTCAGGCCGCCCACACCCACTGCCCAGCTCAGGGATGCCATCAGCCCACGCCCTCTTCTCTGACTCTCCTTGCCTCTTTCCTCACTGCCAGGTGAGCTCACAGCTTCAGGAAATGGACCTACTGATCCCTCTCCACAAAGATTAGGTACATAGATGATAGACAGATGATAGATCTGGATAAATGATAGATGGGCAGGTACATAGATAGGTATAGACGATAGATAGATGGATGGATGGATAGACAGACGTACCTTGGTTGGAGTTTCCCTGACAGCTCAGTTGGTAAAGAATCCACCTACAATGCAGGAGACCCTGGTTCAATTCCTGGGTCAGGAAGATCCCCTGGAGAAGATTTAGGCTACCCACTCCAGGATTCTTGGGCTCCCCTGGTGGCTCAGCTGATAAGGAATCTGCCTGCAATGCAGGAGACCTGGGTTCGATCCCTGGGTTGGTAAGATCCCCTGGAGAAGGGAAAGGCTACCCTCTCCAGTATTCTGGCCTGGAGAATTCCATGGACGGTATAGTCCATGGGGTCACAAAGCGTCGGACACAACTGAACGACTTTCACTATCGTGGTTGATCCCAAGGATAGTATAGTGAGGTTATCATAAGGAATCCAGGGGGCGTGGGAAACAACAACAGTCATGTAAACAGGACTCCTCTTACACTCCCATGTTCTTGGCTCAGGAGAAATCTTAGTTCTCAAAATGCTATGAGGTCAGAGGGCAGGAGTGTTCTCTGTGTGCCTGGCACAACACCCTGAAAGGCAAGCTGTCTAGGGAAGAGAAGAAATTCAGAGATGCGGCTGGAAATTGCTCACAAGAGGCTGTTGCCTTTCCAGGTTAGATGAGCTCAGAAAAGCATCCTCTTGACTCCCACAGCCCAGGTGGCCACCTGCTCTGGCACATTGTTTCAGAGTAGCTGGAAGAGGCAACAATTGCCTCCAGCCCTTGACAACATAGGAACAATGTCTCTCATTGCCTTATAGAGTCATCCCAGTCTGCCAGCTTCTGTGTAATTCACTCCTACAGCCTCCATAGAATACGAAACTGCTCTGAACTGGGAGAGACCCAGAGACCTTGGGCAAGCCTTCCTTGGGCAACACTAATGCCCACTGTTGGACGTCAACCATGCGTTATTACATTATCAAAGACCCAGTGGCAGTGAAGAAACCTGTTTTAACCCTGTTTCATGCATCATTTTCAAGACTTAAATATGGAAATCTTTTTCCTCTTAAATCCACTACCATCTCTTGGATTCTATAGAACATTGTTTGGGAAATCCTGATTGAGTCCAAGCTCCACCCTCTCCCTCTCATTTTGTGCATGGCTCTCTGTGAGACATCATGAGGTCACAAAAGGTACGTGGTAAGTGGTAACTGAGTGAATGAAAGGTTGATGAATTAACGAGGGGATGACTCAGTGGATTTACCATGAGGTCTCACACACCCGATGGATGCCTGGGCAGTGATGGGTCCAACGCTCCTCCTTGCCTCATCTACACGGAGAAGCCGCAGGAGGGTCAGCGCCGCGGTCACGTCTGTGCCCAGCCGGCCTGAAGGCCTCACTGCTTGGACACAGGGCAGGACAGAGGAAGTGCTGGAGTCCGGGGTTTAATGTGGGATTATGTCGCCTTAGACTTTGTCAGGGACAGGACTAAAGGCTTGATGAGCTGAGCCATCTGGTTGGGTCCCCTCGTCTATCAAAAATAGCAAGGCTGTGTTTTAGGTCCACAATCTCTTATTCAGAACCCTGGCAGCAGCTGTGTTAAGAATTCAGAAGTTTTCAGATTTTTAAAAGGACAACGCAGTGCGTCTGCCGTAACTTGTGTAACATGGGTCCTGCCCCAGGGTGGGGGTCCAGTAGCCCAGTCGTGTGACTCTTTGTGACCCCATGGACGGCAGCACGCCAGGCCTTCCTGTCCCTCACCACCTCCCAGAGTTTGCCCAAGTTCATGTCCGTGCTCAAACATCAATATTTCTGCAATGAAATGTGAAAGCTCACAGTAAATGAGATAAGTAAGTTCTGTAAGTAGTTTTAAGTCAGTTCAGATCAGATATCGCTGCCAATGGCCTCAGATACACAAAACTCCATTGGTTTTCACCACTTCCTGGATGTTAGGATTGTCGGTGACAGAAAGGGGGGCTTTAATGTGCTTCTCACAGAAAGATGCTCGCTACAAAGGAATAAGGGTGGACAGTGAGTCCATGTGATAAATCTAAGGACTTCTCTTTATGGAGAAATTCTATCTCCAGTGCTTCATGGTGCTCTTATCTGTAAACAAAAATTTTTCAGTGCTCCTCTTAGGATCAACTTACTTTGGACTTTGCCTTAATGCTGTTTGTTTTGACTTGTAATCTGCTAAAAGGGAATCTGTTTTTGTCCTTGAGGGACTCAGAAGTCACTACTACACTACTTTAACCATAATGAGAAGGGGACTGAGAATGAGGGGGTTTCCAAGACAAAGGGTTGAAGAACAAAAGTTCAATGTGGTAGCTGTTCAGTCACTAAGTCATGTCCGACTCTTTCTGACTCCAGGGACTACAGCATACCAGGCTCCTCTGTCCTCCACTATCTCCTGGATTTTGCTCAAATTCATGTCCATTGAGTCAGTGATCCTGTTTAACCATCTTATCCTCTGCTGTCCCCTTCTCCTCCTGCCCTCAATCTTTCCCAGCATCAGGGTCTTTTCCAATGGGTCAGCTCTTCACATCAGGTGGCCAAAGTATTGGAGCTTCAGCTTCAGCATCAGTCCTTCCAATGAGTATTCAGAACTGATTTCTTTTAGGATGGACTGGTTGGATCTCCTTGTAGTCCAAGGGACTTTCAAGAGTCTTCTCCAGCACCACAGTTCAAAAGCATCAGCCTCCTTTAGGGTCCAACTCTCACATCCATACATGACTACTGGAAAAACCATAGCTTTGACTAGACGGACCTTTGTCAGCAAAGTGATGTCTCTGCTTTTTAATACGCTGTCTAGGCTTGTCATAGCTTTCCTTCCAAGGAGCAAGCATCTTTTAATGTCATGGCTGCAATCACCATCTGCAAAATTTCTAGAGTCACCAAAGCTGTCTGCCACTTGGGGTGAATGTAATTGCATGGCTGTCAACGTGCCCGGTGACAATGACACAGTGACTGTTTCTCTCCTTAGATGAGAACCAAATATCGGTTCTTTTTGACTTTTGGCTCTATGGCCTCAGATTCTAGCTTAGAAACAATGGTTAAACGCAAGCTATCTCCTGTGGCAATGTTCAAAGGGCCTCCAGTTTTTTTAGTCCAACAAAATCCCACCAACACCATCAATTATTATTCACCTAAATAAATAAAGTATAAATGTTAGACAACATGACCTTTTTGGCCACCATGCTAACCAAACAACAAGAGGTGTCCCAACTTCAAATTGTTGTAAGTATTCAATCTCTATAGCATTGGACTATCACACCAGAAGACTCTGCCTGTAAAGTGGCTGGAGTATATTCACTGATGTTCAGACAAGGTTGACACACTGAGACTGTACCTGCTGTGCATCAGGCATAGGTCCACTGACGAATAGGTAGAGATTTCACAAAACCAGAGTGCAACATGGGCTCCAAAGTGATATTCAGCAGATGCCTTTACTTTAGGCAACACGGCGCCTAACTGGTCAGACACGTCACGTTCATTCACTCCTGTTTTCAGAGCCCTCCCGACCTGAGAGCCTGGAGGTGCCTGTAATTCATCCCTGGTTTAATGTCCCTGTTCACCAGTTTGTGCCGATTCAGCCCAAAGCTCCCAGGTACTGGGCAAATTACATTACGTCCCTGGAGACCTGGGCTCACCAGGCCACTGAGCCTTAATAACCTTAAGAAGGGAGTTTCCTAAACGTATACACAGCTGGGGATTTGGGAAAATGAGCTCCTCTCCATTAACCTTTAATTCCTGGAAGTGCCAAGGGTGCCAAGAGTGGCTGCGAGGGTTTCTCTGCAGATCTTCAGAGGTGAGAACCTGATGCAGCTGAATGGCTCCAGGAAGTGATGCCAGTGATGAAGGCCACCTGTGTCCAGCTCCCAGGTGGCGTTCGGTCTCAGCAGCGAGAGCAATACAAGAGCCACAAGCAGGCCTGAGAGCCTGCTCCCTGAGCAGCAAGAGATACGCCTGCTGCTGGAGTGACGGTGACCCAATGAGAAGCTCGTCTGCAGAAGCTGTAAAAAGTGTGTGTTGGGGGAGAATGGGGATGACCCCCAAGGAGGAGTCCACCTCTCGAGGTCCCATTCTATCAGCAGCCCACATGAAGCCTGAGCACAGGGCCTGGCACACAGCAGGTGCTTAATAAGTGCTCTCCTGGTTTCTCCTGTCCCTCCAGGTACCGTATTTTCAATCCCTAATAGCTGGGTCTCCCTAGTTCAAGCACTTCTCCTGAGGAACACTTACCTAGAAATCTTTAAGTCAGGACTTTATAACAAAAGAATTAGTTTAAAAATGATTAGGCCCCCCAAAAATGATTGGCAGTTTTTTTAAAGATTAAATCCCCATTTATATAACAGTCTTGAAATGAAGTTATAGAGCCAGAACACCAC
The DNA here is from genome assembly GCF_032405125.1 of Capricornis sumatraensis. Taxonomy (NCBI): domain Eukaryota; kingdom Metazoa; phylum Chordata; class Mammalia; order Artiodactyla; family Bovidae; genus Capricornis; species Capricornis sumatraensis. The sequence goes on along the minus strand of NC_091090.1, from coordinate 51,721,846 downwards.
TTAGGGGTCACCAGAGGTTAGGAACGGAGGAGGGCGTAATAGGTGGGAGGTGTCCTTGGATGTGGAATAGTTTTCTGTATGTTCATTGTGGAAGTGTTTACCAGAACGTACCACCAGTTTATTACGATGAAACTGTATTGAAGTGCACACACACACACACACACACACACACAACTGCGTGTAAAGCTGCTGAAATCCGAATAAGCTCAGTGGATTGTAATAATGGCAATTTCCTGGTTTTCATATTGGATATTATGTCTAGTTTCATCACTAAGCAAAACTCGATAAAGTGTATAAAGTGTACACTGGGATCTTCTTGTATACCGCTTTTCAACTTCCTATAAATATGTAACTATTTCATAACAAAAATTTCTGAATTGACTGAATCCATATGAATGAATTATATATGGAATTTGCCAAACAGTTAAGGAAAGCCTAAATAGACACAAAGATGAACTCCAAATAATATGCACTGTTTTGTTCTGGTAGCAGCTTCTTATTTTCTTGGCCTCATGGCACTGCCTGTGGGGTCTTTGTTCCCCACCCAGGGGTCGAGTCTGCGTCCCTTGCGCTGGAAGCACTGAGTCTTAACCCCTGGGCCACCAGGGGATTTCCCATGTACCCCTCACTAAAGGATTGAGAAAAGTGTTACCCAGAGCCATTGCTTTGCAAAACACTCTGCGTATTGCGGTTGCTAGGAAGACTGCCTTCTGGAGTTGCACAGTACAGGACCTGTGCAACCTGCCTTTAGCCAAGTATTGCAAAGAGTTGTGCTGTAGTCACTGATTCTTTCATCTTGGTCTCATGATCTATTCCTGATCTCAAACTGCTCCACCTTTCAAGCCATATTAGATTGGAATAATCACATTTTTGCATCAGTAGTGATATTCAGATTACAGAGAATTCTCAGTCTACACTTGCTCAAACATCAGACCTGAAAACAGAATTTGTATTCATTTATTCGATAAATTTTCTACTGAGCTAAAAAGACTGGGCTTTCCTTGTGGCTCAGCTGGTAAAGAATCCACCTGCAGTGTGGGAGACCTGGATTCAGTCCCTGGGTTGGGAAGATCCCCTGGAGAAGGGAAAAGCTACCCACTCCAGTGTTCTGGCCTGGAGAATTCCATGGACTGTATAGTCCATGGGGTTGCAAAAAGTCGGACACGACTTTCACTCACTCACTCAGAAAGACTAATTTCAGCCTCAGTTACTCCTGCTGTGATGGGCTGCAATTCACACAGATACCTGCCACAGCGCTGCAGTTTCAGGCAGTTCCTGTAGCCCTTATGTCCAATTCCCTAACGTGTTGGCAAAAAAAGAACGTCCAGTGAGAAAGCGATGTGAACCAAGAGTCCTCACCGCTCAGAAGCGGATGCTGTATTTTTTTACAAGCCGGACTCTCCGTCGTGGCTGGTCCTGGGCCTGTCTTGTCCATTCATTTCAGTGCCTTGATGTGCAGGCCGGTCAGCCACGTGGTGTGGTCCTGCGGTTCCCAGCAGGGCCGGGCCCTGGAAGAGCCTCGCGGAGACCCGGCGATGGGGGCCAGTGGGAGACAGGTGAGTCATGGATGAGGGTGGGGAGGTGTCGGCATGGGTGGCGCTGGGCAGAGCGCCGCGCGGGTGGGGCGGGGCCTGAGTGCTGACTCACCTGCTGTCTTTGTCAAGGGGGCCGGGGCGAGGCGGAGCTTGCCCCGGGCAGGGAACCCACCCAGCGCAGGTTCCCTCCCCTCCTGACCTAGCACCCCCGATTTCCCACCAGACGCAGGTGCGGAGGATGCCCGGAGGCTGCCTCCCGGGCAGCAGGCGGGGAAGGAGCCAGCGGCTGACCTCAGGATGTGCGCCCTTCCCGGGCTCCTAACGGAGACCAGCCGTAGAGAAGGGATCGGGGCTTTAGACGTGGACTCGCGGGGCGGGGCGGGCGGTCGGCAGGCTCCAGGATCCCGATGTTCTCCTGGAGCAGCTTTCATCGGCGCTCACCTATCTCACACTCACACTCGCCCGGAATACCAGTCACCACGTCTCTCTCCGCCGTTTCAATCCGACTGCCCCACGGGGCCTGAGTCAGGAAAGGGTGGGGGCGCTGAAATAGGCCCCTCTCCCAGCCTTTGGGGAAGAAATTGAAAAAGGAAGCGGGCAGGGGCTGGCTGGAAAAGAAGAGTTTGCCTAGACTCGACCCACCTAGCCTGGTGGGTCAAGAAAAGGCTGCATCATTTTAAAAGGAGGAGGAGGAAGGGGAGGGGAGCAGAGGGAGAGAAAGGAAGGAAGGCAAGAGGGAAGAAGGGAAGGAAGGAAGGGAAAACGCCTCTCTCCTCCACCGTCAGACACATGGGCACCCCAGCTCCATCACGTCTCCCCGTGTGACCTTAGACAGGTTTCTTCACTCATCCGTGCCTTTACTCGCGTTTGTAAGAAGGAGATCCTTTGGACCAGGACGATACCAACCTCCTGGGATTCGGAGGCTCGAGGGGGCTGAATGTGGGAAAACACAGAGAGACGCCTGGCATGTGGCAGACCCGGTACTCGGCTTACAGCTTACAGACTGCCCGGAAACCTCTTCTATTCACCCCCCCAACCCCGCCCCCAGAGGTCCTCTGCTTTTCCCTGCCTCCCCCCCCCAACTGTGACAGCGATCCTCACATCCCCTAAGGGGACCCCCCTGCCCCACATCCTTGCTTGGCCAGAGCTTCCTCATCTGACCTCCACTCCTGTGCCCCAGGCGTGCCCCACAGAGCCTCCAGGGCGTGGGTGGGGGTGGCCAGGCTGCCTGGCTGGGACTTGGGACTCGGTGCTCCCTCCCCCCCGCCGGGTCCCCCGCTTTGCTCTCACTCCCGCGTCCCTTCCCCTTCTCCTGACCCCCATGTTGGCTTAGGGCGACAACAAGCATTGCTGAGTGGGCACTGAGTGGGCATTTGTTGCCTTCCCAGCTCTGTGCCAAGCACGCTCCTCCCCATCATCCTCAAATAGCCCCAGAACCGGGACCTGCCCTCCATTCTGGGGCGGTTCTCTGTCTTTGCCCCAAAAAACAGCTAAAGTTAACAGTGTGTGCTATGAAAATCAAAAGCAATAAAAATTAAAGAGGAGACAGATGAGCATTTAATGGGGTGACCAACATCCCTGGATTTGCCCAAGATTAAGGGCTTTCCCAGGACACTTGCATGGCTAAGCCTATGAGAATCCCTGGCAAACGGGGCTGGCTGGTCACTCCCACGGTCCAGTCATCCAGAAGACCCCTGATGCTGCTGGGCCAGTGGCTCCACAGCTTTGAAGTCACCATTTTGGGAAGGAACTTAACTCTTCTGAGCCTCGGTCTCGTCATCTGTAAAATGGGGAAAGACCTCACAAGACCGTCATTGGGAGGACATTGGTGTGTCAACAGCAAGCCCCGGAGAGGCCTCGGGCTCCGCTTGCCAGCCCAGAATGTGGCCCCATCCCCCGCCGGCAGCTCATCCAGGCCACTCCAACCCCAGCTGCCTCACCCATCACATCAGATGAGCAGGGACATAAATAAGTGACCTAGTCTTGCCTTTCAAGGAGGACCAAGCCCTCAGGAGACACAGGTCGCCTCCCCCCTCCCACTTTCACCAGCCCCTGTCTTGTGTGTGTTTGCGTGCTGAGTCAGTTCAGTTGTGTCAGACTCTGCGACCCCGTGGACTGTAGCCTGCCAGGCTCCTCTGTCCATGGGATTCTCCAGGCAAGAATCCTGGAGTGGGTTGCCATGCCCTCTTCCAGGGGATCTTCCTGACCCAGGGATCGAACCCACATCTCTTGAGTCTCCTGCATTGGCAGGCGGGTTCTTTACCACTAGCGCCACCTGGGAAGTCTTAGGAAAAAGGAAAGAAAAGGGAGAGAGCTGGCTCCAAAAGAAGACTTTGCTTGCACTCCGCTGACCGGACTGTGCGGGCAAGGCTGCAATGTTGGCTTATTCTTTTTTTTTTTTTTTTTTTTTAAGGAAGAGATCAGAACCCACAACTCAGACTCTTTGGAAAACCCCAGGCCCTCCTATCCTTCACCACAGACCAGAAGTCTCGGCTGAACCATGGGGCAGGAACTTTGTGGGGGAGGGGGAGCGGCAGGCAAAGGAGAAAGGTGCCAGCAGGGGCCTGGCCTCAGTGTGGCATCTGACACGCGAGGTGCCCAGAGATGTCTGTGGGGCTGGGGCGGGCGGCCGGGCCCCGTCCTCAGTGTGCAGAGGGCACGCCGCCCGGCATCTGCAGGACAGCATCCGGCCCCATCCCGCTTGCCATGGCCTCTGAACCAGGCTGTGTCCAGGGCAGACTCCGCAGCACCCTGGACCCCAGCGTCCCCGCCCCTGATCTGAGGGTGTGCTTCTCTCTCCCCCTCTGCAGGCCTTGGCTGTCTGACCCCACGAAGGAGCAACCGCCGTGGCTGTGGTCTCCAAGGCCTCTATGTGAAGGTCGGTGGCTCAGATGTTGCTATTTTTTCACGTTTATCAGAGACGGATGGCATGTGAGCCCATGGAGAATGCTGAGGTGGACCAAGCGGGCGGGCCCGGCTCAGCAGATAAACACGTGCATGGCATTCCACAGCCCTGAGGGCAGACGCCCCTCCAAGCCCGCCCCCGCCCCCCGGCCTGGAGCGGCCTTAACCACATTGTCGCCTTCAGGGGCGTTCTCAGAGGTTCCCACCACGGAAGGAGCGACAGGAACAGCAGAACTGAGACAGGATCAGCAGAGCTGAGGGCTCACTGGTGGCCTCCGGGTCAGCCCCCAGCCGCTGCTGTGGGCACTCTCCCCGGGACGTGCTGGGCCGCCCTCCCCCCTTGGCTCCCTTCGCTGCCTGCGCAAGACAATAAAAGAACAGCTGGAGGCAGGGATTGGCTCTGGGTGTTCTGCCCAGGCTTCCCAACCTGGAACTCCACCTGTCCCTCCCCCAGGAGACGGTGGTGCAGGATTTACTTTGAGGCACAAGGAAAAGCCATCGCTTTTGGAAGGGCTCCCGGGGTGCCGGAGGAGGGGCCAGTGGCAGGGATAGGGGTGCAGGGACCAGACTCTGGGGATGAAGTCCGATGCCTTGAGTCTTCCAGCTCCCCGGGGTGCATTCAACCCCCACGCCCTGCAAGAGAAACACGCGGTGCGGGGGGCGGGCAGCCTCCTGCTTCCTGGTGTGCAGACTAACAGCTCTAGGTTCAAGTCTCCCTCTACCCCAACTTGGAACAAGTCATTTCTCCCCTGGACTTGAGTTTTTTCACCCGTAAAATTCAGGGCTGGGCTGGGCTGGATTTGGAAAGGTCCCTCAAGCTTCCCGATGCAGCCGTGGGGGCAGCATCTAGCCACACACACCCCTCGAAGGAGTGGTGGTCCCCCTTTCTGGTGGGGAACCGAGGCGGAGGGTGAAGGTGTAAGGCAAGGGTGTCTGTGTGATCCTCCGGGGAGAAGTGTTCATCAGCGTCTCCCAGCTCATCCCTCACTCGCGCGGCCTCGCCAGATCCTCTGGGTTTGGGACCCAAGGTTCCACGTCTCCCCACCCCTACCAGCACACATCCTCGTTCCTGGGGAAAGGGTGCTCTGGAACACAGCTGCAGCTCAGTGCCCATCGCCCCTTCCCCAAGAGCCACGGCTGGGAGCCGCCTGCTGGGTTGTCAGCTGTTGCTAAGCCCCGAGTTGCTCCTTGGGTTACAGAGCCGAGAGGACATGGAAATTGAAACAGGAGAAGAGCGAGCTGGGCCAGAGGGCTCCCAGGGCTGCGATGGAAAGACAGCCCAGCCAGGGTGACCACATTATTTATGGGTTCTCTCAGGGGGACATATATGGTTAGGAAAAGAACCGCTTCGCATCACAAGACACAGCCCCGCTTTTCCGTGGCCCGCCCAGGCACCCCTGAGCTAACTCGAGATGGTTGCTGGCTCAGGAGGTACCTAGGCATCACATGTCAGCATCCCAGTCATCTTTCCCAAGCGCTTCACAGGATGTGGGGTGCAGAGACACGGCATTGCTCGTGGCCCCAGGGAGGGAGGCGCGGCAACGGAGGGTCTTCCCCGGAGAACCCCGCCCCGCCATGTAGCGAGCAGCTGGCATTCCCGGAGCCTCTGCCCAGAGAAGAGATTAGAGCAGCCAGGGCCTGGGATATTTTCAGAAACAAAGAGCATCAGCCCCCAGCCCCAAACCCAGGGCCCTCCCAGCACTCCACAAATGACCAGCCTGAACGTCGGGGAGGTGAGGGACCCGGGGGCAAGGCTTTGGGGGGAAAGAGGAGGAGGAAGGCTGGCTAGCTGGAAGGGATGAGATGAGGCCGCAGCTAGCACAGCCTGGCGCTGTGGAGTCCTGGGGCAGCGTGCCCTGCCGGGGGCTGGGCCAGGTTTCAGCAGGTCGGATCGAGTGACTGCTTTCCTGGAAACCAGGCTTCTGGTTGTGACGGCCGATACGGCAGGCAGGAAGATGCTGCCCTGGCATTCACGGGAAAATTATTTGACATTGAAGAGGTGCTGGGACAAGCTAACCGTTGAGGAAAAACAGAACCGCCCTGGCTCAGTGGCTGCAGCCGCAAGCCCTGCAGAAACTCAGGTTACCCACGCAGGGTGCAGCGGGCCCAGCAGTCCAACGGGGCATGCCCTGGAGGCTGCAGGGTGGAAATTCCCAAAGGACACGCCACTGAATGAGGCCCCCGTGCACCGGGCCTTCTCCCAGGGTCCCCAAGGGCCCAGGCCCTCCCTGCATGGCTGTGGGCCTGCTACCACACTGGCAGCCAACTGCCCCCAGATGGGACTCCAGCCCCCGTCAGCCCAGCACTGTGCACGTGCTGACGCAGTGGTATTCAAGGTGCTGCTAACGGGGGATGCTAGCCCAGCGAAGTTCGGGGTGATCAGCCACTGGGCTCAGGAAGGCCCGAATAGGACCACGGTCTGCACTGGCCAACGTGGCCATTAGGGCAGCGGCCTTGCAGCCTCACTCTTCAGAGCTCTGTGCCTGGGGGGTTGGGGCCGCGGGCACCCTGCAAAGGGAAATGGTTGGCGATTGTGGCTGAGAGCCAGGCCAGCCTGTCTCACGCTGCCTTCTGATCTAATCAGGCAGCATTGGGAGTGGCTGACGTCACAGTTCTTCTCATCCACTTGAGGGCAACTCCTCTGGGACGTGCAAAGCTCAGGCCCTCCATCGGGAGATCTGAATGCCCGCCATTTCCGCCTGCCCCACGACATCCGTGAACCCTACCAAACAACAAATGGTTTTAGTTTTTCTCTGGTATCACCTGTAAATACGTGTGTGCGCTCGGTTGTGTCCAACTCTTTGCGATCCCGTGAACTGTAGCCCACCAGGCTCCCCTCCATGGGGCTTTCCAGGCAAGAATGCTGGAGTGGGTGGCCATTTCCTACTCCAGGGAATCTTCCAACCCAGGGATCAAACCCGCATCTCTTGTGTCTCCTGCATTGGCAGGCAAGATTCTTTACCACTGAACCACTTGGGAAGCTCAAAAAATCTACATTCTTACAGGCTACAGTCTACCAGATCGCAAGAATCGGACACGACTTAGCGATTAAACCACCACCACCACCACAGGTTGGAACAGGGATCGAACCCAAGAACTTGATGCTATTGGCAACACTCTCTAACCAACCAACAAGCCAACTCATCCGTCGGTATCCACAAGCTCTCAGCAGAGGGTGAGAGCAAGCCCTGGGTTCAGGAAGGCGAGGTTCGGATGCAGCTGGGGTCAGAGCCGCCCCATCCCCCATCACCCCTCAGGGGTCCTGCCCTGTGAGTGGTCCTGGGAACCAGGACACGCCGCCCGTTTCCCCTCAGGGTCTGCTTCTGCTCCAGCCGCGGGCACGGAAGCCAGGGGCTCCCACTCTCCTCTCTGACGCTGTCATCACCGCCCACGCTCCCGCGAGAACTGACCGCATCGCAGAGGAGCGTGGGGATGACGGCGGGAGGAGGGAGACAAGGAGTCTGCCGACAGAGGACTGGAAAGTGGGGTGCGGAGGTGAGCCAGAGGCGAAACCACAGCGCCGGAGCCCAGCGGGACGCCTGTGGGAAGCAGCGGAATACACAGTGCCAGATAAATCTCAACGTTAACGAAAAAAGATTTAGAAGAGAGCAGGAAAAGACTGAAAAATTGAAGGGGAAATATTAGACCGGTTGGAAACGAGGCAATACAGACAGTTTCCAACCTACGATGGTTCAACTTAATTTGTTGATTTGGTGATGGTGCATAAGCAGTATGAATTCGATAGAAACCGTACTCCAGTGTTTGAATTTTGATTTTTCCCTCAATCCTGAATGGTCACTACTCCTTCTTTGCTGCCCAGGGTCATTTTTTAATCCTATTTGCATCCTAAACAAAGATTGTATTAAAATTTGGCAGGTTAAGTATAGTATCATTTTCCCCTAATGGTTAATTGGCTGTTATTAGAAATTAATCAGAAGTTATTGCACTTTATACTTTTAACAAATGACTTCAAAACCCGTTGAGATTTCTCATCTGGGAAAAAAAATGGACAGAATTAAAAAATCGTTTTTTAAATTAAAAATATTAAAAGCTTTTAATATTTTTAAAGAATGCAGGTATGAGGTCTTATATTTAACACATGCCACTTCCAACAGAAAGAAAAAAAGGAGAGGTGAGAGCGAGAGAAAGGGAGGGAGGGAGAAAATCGCAAGCGTGGAGACAGTCGCGAAGATCTGGGTTTAATGTGCTCTGTCCACAGCGTTTGTAAGTCAGTTGTCCTTTTACTCATTGTTAAAGCGTCCCCTGCACTTGCCAGGTGGCTCAGTAGTAAAGAATCCGCCTGCAATGCAGGAGACCTGGGTTCAACCTCTGGGTCGGGAAGATCCCCTGGAGGAGGGCATGGCCACCCACTCCAGGGTTCTTGCCTGGAGAATCCCATGGACAGAGGCACCTGGAGGGCTACAGTCCATGGCATCGCAGAGTCGGAGACGACTGAGCGATTAAACAACAAACCAAGAATTGCTTATGGGGTGAAGTGTGCATGAGTTGATGTTCTGGCTTTGAGAGAAAGAAAGCAGCTCCTTCTAGCTTAAACACAAAGTAGGCATTTTTCTTAAGAAAATAGGTATCTTGACAAAGCAGAAAGGGGTCCAGGCCTCTGAAAAGAGGGAAGGTGGCCAGAACCACAGCAGGGCTTGTGTGTCCCTCACCTGAGTGTTGCACACTTGTGTGGCTTTCTGCACAAAGGCTGAGCTGTGTCTGCTCCCCAGGGTGCATGGCAGAAGGCAGCAGAGCTCCTGAGTAGGTGTGTCAAGAAGACCTCTCTCTTCTCCACTGCCCTCCCTCAACCCCCCATCCCAACCAGTCTGCAGCATCCTTGCAGAAGGGACTCTGACGGGCCCTGCTGATCTCTGTCCCTGATCCACCAGGTGGCCGGGAGGACAGGACAGGCTTGTGTGGGGCAGACATGGCACCAGGAGCCCGACCTTGGAGCGTGGAAGGGCGGTGAGCGAGGGACTGCAGAGAGGGAGGTGAAGCTGAGGACGGCCTCTTGCTGGGATCCCCTGGAACCGGGGAGAAGACTTTGGAGCACAGTGATGCCTCTGAGGTTAAAGGGCGAGGCTGGGCCCTGGGAACCTCTGCTTCCCCAGCAGTTGTGCTGGAGGGGACATCAAGGGAGCCCACCCCACACCCTCGGCAACCGTGGCTTTGCTGCTTTCTAACCAGGAGGCTTGGCTCCCAGAAGAAGCCTCACCCAGGTCAACAGGGGACACACATGAGATGACTCATCACAGTCAACCCCTTACTGGGGGGCTGGAGACAAAGCAGGCGGACCATCTTTAGGGAAATGGACTGAGAAACTTGGGGGATGATCCTGTGAAACACAACATGCAGCTTAGACCCGTGATCTAAGTGTACAGCCCAGAGAGGCCTGGAGACACGCTTTTATTGATCAAAAAGGTAAGCATCAGAACACTCTCTGCCACATAAAGACAATTACATCAGTTTTAAAGACGCACATATGTACCAATGACTGCGTGATTTGTACACGTGTGCACTGTGAGTGTGCTCAGTCGATAAGTGTGTCCGACTCTTTGCAACCCCATGGGCTGTAGCCTGCCAGGCTCCTCTGGCCATGGGATACTCCAGGCAAGAATACTGGAGTGGGTTGCCATTTCCCCCTCCAGGGGATCTTCCTGACCCAGGGATCCAACCTGCGTCTCCTTCTTCTCCTGCAGGCAGATTCTTTACTGCTGAGCCGCTGGGGAGGCCCTTACATGCGTGTGCATACCTGCGCATCCAAAACAGAAACCAAGAGCATTTAGGGTAGTTGTCCATGGATAGGAGAGTGAAAGTCATGGATCAAATGAGGAAAATGTATGAAATAAAGCAGGACAGAGGCCTTGCCCAGATGTGTGGGGTCAGGGGTCACAGACAGAGTAGGTTTGAGTCTAATCTCTCCAGCTATCTGAGTTTACAAAAAAGAACCAAAAAAAATTTTAAAGCCAAGTCGATTCACTCCTGCAGCAACATGTGGATGAGATATCACTCCCTGCTACCCATACTGCCTAACCCTGCCTGGGTTTCTATCCCTTGTGAGGCGTGGCTATCCCCCAGTGCCGTCAATTTTGTGGGCTCCCCATATCTTTTCCAATAATAACTCATTTTTCTCCATCAGGGCAGCAGAATCAGCTTCTGTTGCTTGCTGTCAAAGAACCCAATACGTTCTCAGAGAATGGGTCCCTGAGGGAGGGTGGAGAGCCTGCCGGGGAACAGACTTCTGGGCCACTGACGACCGCATCCAGCATCTAAGCTGCTCTGTCTCCAGGACCCAACAAGGGCCACTCTGCGGGAGAGACAGGAACATAGAGGCCACGTTCCCTGGCACGTTCACATCGTCCACCCCTAGCAGGGCGCCTGCCCACGGTTAGGTTGTTAAGCGCCTTGTGAACTGGAGACCTCATGAATGTAAGACGAGTGAGTGAGTTTACGACAGCTGCTTAACTTGCTGGTTTACAGAATCTCATTTCCAACCACCAGATGCTGTGTGCTATTGACCTTGACGAAACACACTGCGAGCTGCAGGCCTTTGGTGCATATTTTTGTTGGACCAAATCGCTGTGGACTGGCTCCCTCCAGGGTCAGCTTCTTGGGCGGCTGTCCCGTGCAGTCACACAGCCCCGCAGGCTCTGAGGCCTCTGCACTTGGTAACACTCTGCATTCACCATCTTGAAATTCCTTTATGACATTTCAACAGGGGCCCCCACATTTTCCTTGTGCATGGGGTTCTGACCAGCCCCAGCTTCAGTCACGCAGGGCTCACCTACAGGAAACGCAAAAAAGCTGAAATCTCACCGTTGAGCTGCAGGACGGCCCGGCGTTCACAAGGATGGCTTTCAGTGGCCAAGGAATTTCTATTGCAAGGATAGTGCCCTTCAGATCACGGGCCTTTCCTTTTCACTTCTGCAAGTCTACCAAGCCCTCAGCTGGGAACACATAACCAGTCCTGCAGAGAGCAAACCTGGTGGAAATTTGGGGGCACAGGCTGCACGCACGAAGATAATTTCAGCGCCGTCTCCCTCTGCATCGTGGCTTGGAATGGTTGTTGGGTTTCTGCGGACATTTTCCGCTCCATTTTCTGGAAAAGAGCTGGTGGGATGTTTTGGAAAGAACGTGGGTCTGGGAGTCTGGAGGAACTCAAATGTGAATCTTCCCTTTTCATTGAGTGCATGATACTTGATTTTTTGGCATGTTAAAATTTCATCTTTAAAATAGGAATAATCATAAAAGTGTGGGGAGAGTTAATTAGAGACTTTTTTAAGACAGGGAGGAAGGGAGGGAGGAAGCAAAGGAGGGAGGAAGTGAGGAGGGAGGGAGAGGTGGAGGAAGGGAGGAGGGGAGCACCGTCGGAGCTTCCCACTTCTGCCTCCTTTTACTCTCGTTCCAAAACACAGCTCTCTGGGGTCCTCTGGGTTTCACATCATTTTTCCTCCAGTCCCCAAATGCCTTAAATCCATTCTTGGAGAGCCTCTAGAACTATGCAGGACATGGGATACTCTCATTTGACCAGAATCCCTTTTTCTTGGCCCATATTCCAACTCCACCCACACATTTAAGAGAAGTTTTTTGACTTATGACTTTGCCTTTGTGCTGAACTCGTTTTTGCCAACACCCCCAGTTATTCTTTCTCATCTCTACCCTCCCCAAATAACCCTGTCCCACCACACCACTCCCCAGGCCACACCTCCCTTAATCCTCTCCTGGGTGGCAAGAACAGGCTCTCATTTCCTGACCTCCCTGCCACCTGGGGACAAACACCAGCCTGGAAAAGCACTGGGGACGGAGTGATAAGCACAGTCTGATAGCAGTCCCCCCCACTCACCTGCGTTCAGGGGCAAGCAGAAAACGCTGCTCTGTATGGAGCAAACACGTCTCGGTTTTGAATTCCTACTTGGCATTGACCTGGATCCTATCACCTTGTCATACATCCTTTGCTCTAAAGAGAAAAGTCACAACACCCACCCACCTCCCCGGGGCCTCGGAGAACAACCAGTAAATTGTTAGGAGTGAATGGTGCTCTTTTTATTATGTATTCGCTCTTCCAAGAAAAACCAGTTATGCTATCGTGAGCTGCCCTCTTACAAGCAATTTAAAAAGGAGGCAGTACGGGGAAGGAGCGATAAGAAGGAATTTCTAAACGAGAAAAAAATAAATGATTAAGTTCATACCCAGTTTAAAATTTCACATACTCTTGAGCACAACGAAATTCAACCCATTCCCAAAGATACGCGAATCCTGTGAAATAAACGTGGTCTACAAGGAAGGAGGCGACAATGGATTTTCAGTTAATAAAATGTCAAAGGCTGCTTTTGCTGAAGGATGAAACTGACTCTGGAGTATTATTTCAGTTTCTAGAAGTTGGTAACCACGGTCCCCAGGAACATGCTGTCCAAGTGAGGACACCTCTCAGTGTGGAAATAGACAGTTATGATGGGCGGGGGGTGGGGGGGGGTGGTGCTCCGTGCATCTATTAAAAACTGTTTCACGGATCACTCAGCTTCTTTTCTCCCCAGCTAAGTACCAGCAGCCGTGACGACTGGTGAAGCACATATTCAATCAAAAAACCAGGTTGAGCCTTGAAAAAGTCAAACACTAAAGGCCATTTTCCTACTTTTCTTGTTTAACACACGAATCTCTTGTTTTCTGTCTCCAGGGCTTTTGAGTGTGAGCTTCCGTGCGGAGGGGAGAATCCAAAGGTACCTGCCTGGGCAGACAGCTGGGGCCTTAACATCCCAGCAGTGGAGTGCCGAGGCTGAGTAAAAACGGACGTGGGGCTCAGGCAAATGGGCTATTAATGCAGTGTTTGCTTTGCACTTCAGAAGTTACAGAGCACATAAGTCATTCCATCTTATTCTTTACTCTGTGGTTTCTAAAACTTTTGGACCTTTATACATCATGACCCAGCATATATATCACACACACCCACACACACACCCATGCATACATACACGCATACACACACGTACGCAAATCACACACATGTGCACGCACACACACACACACACTGCAGCTATGCATCCACAGTCTTCTAAACTAGTTTCACAGCCCACTGACGGCTGCTTCCAGTCAGAGCTGACTGCCTTCTGCAGGCCTGCACTCCTCTCCACGTCTTTTTCGACCCTGTTTCCTGAATTCTCAGGGCTAGAAGCCTAGAAGCTGCTCTCCCTGAAGTTCCTGGCCAAGGTGACTGCTGTCTACTTGTGGCCGACGTCACGCCCCTGAGCAAGATTTGGACGGTGGAGGGCGACGGTGGAGGGCTTCCCCAGCAGGGGCAGTTCACACAGGGGCTTTGGTGCAAGGGCCCCCAGCTTTGATTCTCCTCATCTTTTCTCTGGCCTTTAAAGCAACTTGTTCCCAGATTAAATGCCCTTTTGCTTCAAACACAGGCTGCCACTTCCTGACTGAAGTTCAGCTGATAGAGATAGATGCTGGAAATCCCCCTGCTGTTTGCAGAAATCAACACCTAAGAAGCTCAAATGACTGGTTCGGATCACAGAGTCCTAAGTGGCAAGTCCCCAGCAAGCATGCTTTTTCCGTTTGGCCATACTGTGCAGCATGTGGGATCCTCCCCAACCGGGGACAGAACCCGTGTCCCCTGCACTGGGACCACAGACTCCTAACCACTCGACCACCCAGGAAGTCCCCACGACAAGCCTCCTAATGACAGACTCAGTTATCTTCTTCACCACTCACAGCTGTGTGTGTGTCACATAAAGCTACTGGAAGTGTTGTTTCTGCAAAGTTATACTAACTTTAATACCTAAAATTCTTTTAAATTTTCTCAATTTTTCCTCCTTTTTATCAATCAAATTAAATGTCTTTTTTTTGTGCCTATATCAACCTACTCTGTACTTTCCTTTCTGTGAATTGCTACATCGAGAGTCATTGGAAACCACTAAAGGATATGATTATTGTCCTGTTGCTTACACATACATCTTTTTCTCCAAACCAGGCTGTAAGTGCCTTGAAGTCAGGAATTCTATCAGAACTTTCTTGTGACCTCCTTCAAATGGTTCTTAAGATTTGTTTTCTATCACAAGCAAGAGATACTCGGCAAATATGTTTGCACAATTAATACATTGTGCCTTGCCACAATTAATATATTACTCAACTGCCATTTTACCAAAGTTCACGGGTTGTAAAAAAAAGATAGGGACTTCCGTAGCAGTCCAGTGGTTAAGACTCTGCGCTCTCACTGTTTAGGGGCCATGGGTTCTGCCCCTGGTCAGGGAACTAGAACCCCACGTGCTGAACGACACATAAAGATCAATCTGTTCACACCTTCCAAATTGTCTAGGTAAGAAGACATTCTCTGGAAGGCAGTTTGGAGAAAGGAGAATTGGATTCAAGAGACAAAATTCAAGGGTCCTTTTCCCAAAATGAAAAACAGGATGTGGTCAACCAGGAAACGAAAGGGACACGCATGTCACTCTGGCAACGAAGAGGGGAAATCACCCTTACTGGATGTCAGCTATTTTCACTAAACTCTATTTTTTCCCTTCATTTGACTGCCTCAACTGCGTATCATGTTTATGTTTTTCTACTTTATAAAGAAACATCCAGTCTCTGTGAAGTGAGGCAGGCTGGACCCTTTCAGTACTTCCGATTACACCACTCAGCACTTGAGTCAGAGTCTGGAAAGCACTTCCAGCCACCTGGGGCTGAGTTTGGACCAGGCATCCAAGTCTAAAGTTGATGCTTTTTAAAAAAACATTTTGTCTTTCCTTTGTAGTCACTTATCTTGGCTGCACTGGTCTTCATTGCTGTTGCAGGCTCTCTCTAGGTGCGGCGAGCGGGGAATGCCTCCTAGTTGCTGTGGCTTCTCTCGTTGTGGAGCACGGGCTTTAGGCAAACGCGCTTCAGTAGCTGCAGTGTGAAGGCTCAGTAGTTGCGGCCCACGGGCTTAGTTGCTCCACAGCATGTGGAATCTTCCCGGACCAGGGATCAAACGCATGTCCTCTGCACTGGCAGGCAGATTCTTAACCACTAAACCACCAGCAAAGTTGGTAAAGTTGATGCCTTTAAACCACTAGTTCTCCAAGCATGGTTGCCAGGCCAATAGTATTAGTACCACCCGGAAACTTGTTAGACGCGCCCTCAGGCTCTGCCCCTGGTCTGAATGGAAAGGCTGGGGTGGGGCCCAGCAGGTGACGCTGGTACAGGTAAGAGGCAGGGGACGTTGCTTCAGATGTTTGACCCGAACCGGAAGCCCTCCCCACACTCAGGACCCATGGCCCCTTCATCCACTGTCGTCAAGGCTGCATGAGAGTGGGGGACTTCAGCACTGGAGAGGGATGGGTTCAACTCCGCTCCCCAACAGTTAGCGAGAACTTGTCCAGGCCTGGTGTCCAGGCCTGTCCCATCTGTAAACCAGAAACCACTCAGCTGCCCACCTGGGCTGTTACAGAAGTTACAAGCACCTGAGCAGTCATCACTTTCCTGTTCTAACACCTCTCCGTGGCCACAGGAAGGCAGGCAAGGATTTCCATTATTCAGCTTATACTTTATCTCCCTGGGAATTGCAATCCATCTCAGTTGACAAGGGAGTCAAAACTCAAAGTCATGATAAACCTGAAAAAAAACACAAAGAGAACAGTGAAGAAAGCGAACAGAAAAGAAGGGAAGGCACAGGGAGGCCCGAAGTCAAAGTGTTTAGTCGCTCTGTCGTGTCTGACTCTTTGTGAGCCCATGGACTGTAGCCCACCAGGCTCCTCTGTCCATGGGATTCTCCAAGCAAGGAGCCATTCCCTTCTTCAGAGGATCTTCCTGGCCCTGGGATCAAACCCAAGTCTCCTGCATTGCAGGCAGATTCTTTACCGTCTGAGCCACCAGGGCAGTCCAAGAAGGGATGAAAGGAATGCACAAGGAGAAAAGAAACAAGGAAAAGAAGTTGGGACAAATAAAGAAGGGAAAACATGAACAGGAAGTAGATGGAGAAGAAAATTAAAAAGTAGGAAAAGGAAAGAAGAAAAGGATGAGAAGCAGGAAGGCAGCGGAGGAAGGGCAGGGGCTCAAACACTCAAGTCTGAGGCTTGCAGCCCTCCCAGCAGGAGACCGTCTAATTACCCCACTTCCTCCAAGCCGCTTCTCTGGCTGCAAAGTGGTCTTGGGTCTGGAAAGAGCCCTAAGCATCTTAGGTGCATCTGTTCCGCCTAATCCCTGACAATGCGGGGCTGTGTTCCTGCGGACACGGGGCACAGGCCCTGCCAGCGGCAGTGCTTGGAGCCTTCGGGTCTCCGACTGGGGTGCCCGGGAGCCGGGGTGTCAGGGGGCAAGAAACACTGCCTTCTTCCACCCAGATCCTGCAGGAGCAGGAAAAGGCTTCTTCCTCTCCCGACTTTAGGGCAGGAAATCAGTGTGTCTGATCTCTTGCTGTTTCCACTCCTCAGTTAACTTCCTCGCTGAGCTCTTCCTCTCTAAGCTGGCTTTGTCTGGATGGGCCAGCATCCAGTTCTTTCAAATGAAAAGAAAGCAGAGGCAGACAGGAAAAGAGAGGAGAGGACGACGGGGAGGGAGAGGAGCAGATGGGAGAAGGGAGGAAGCAGAAACGGAGACTGTCCTTGCTTCCTCTCTGACCCAAGTCCACGTGGAAGCAGAGTGTTTCCGCTGATGGCATCACCGGCACACGAGCACCGTTTCCCTTCTTTCTTTCTCTCCTGTTCCCGTCCTCCCTCCCTCTGTCTCTCCCTCTTCCTTTCTTTCACTCTTTTTGAAAGACTTCTAACAGTCTCATGAGGGAAAACGGCTGAGCCACCAGGAGAAGGACCACCCTGTGTGGGAATCATGCAAGGAATCAGAGGAGAAACCACGACGTTGCCTGAGTCAGTGTAATGGGAACCATGTCTGCACGTGGGAAAAGACAGCTATGGAGAGAAAAGCCTCTGCAATCAATCCATTCATTCCGGTGAATTTTTCAAATTGCGGTGCTGGAGAAAACTCTTGAGAGGCCCCTTGGACAGCAAGGAGATCAGTCCATCCTAAAGGAAACCAACCCTGAATATCCATCGGAAGGACTGATGCTGAAGCTAAAGCTCCAATACGTTGGCCACCTGGTGTGAAGAGCCGACTCTTTGGAAAAGACCCTGATGCTGGGAAAGGTTGAGGGCAGGAGGAGAAGGTGGCGACAGAGGATGAGTTGGTTGGATGGCATCACCGACTCAATGGGCATGAGTTTAAGCAAACTCCAGGAGATAGTGAAGGACGGGGAAGCCTGGCCTGCCGCAGTTTATGGGGTCGCAGAGTCAGACGTGATTTAACGACTGAACAACAACATTCATTCCACTGGCCTGCTCCAGCCTGCCTTCCTACTCACCCCCACCAACTAGAGGATTCTCCAGGACCCCCTCCACACAGCGATCGGTCTGAATTACCGGCCACCGTCGTGACTTACAGAGAAAATTTGTCAAAGAATCAGGGAGAGGAAAACACAGTATGGACACCCCACATACAGTATTGCAAGGAGGGTCAGCAAGGCAGCCAGAACAGGAAGTGAGAGGGCAAAACGAGTCTGCCTGACTCCCTTGTGGGCATTTGTGGTGATGGTTTCATTTGCTCATGTTTCATTTTGGGAGTGAAAGGGTCTCCAAAGCACCCTGAGCTTTAAAAATAGCCCAAGCATTATGGGATGGGACGAGGGGGCTGTACCAGGAGGCGGCCTTGGACCCTCCCCCACCCTCGGGAGAGAACGCTTCCTTTGTCATTCAGCTCGGCTAAGCAGCCCCCCCTGGGAATTTCATCCTGGCGCCTTCTCCTTCGCCAGCATGATGTCTGAGTGGCGGCACCTGGCATGAGGCTGGTGAGCAGAGCATCTTTTGCTTTGCCCTAAAGCAGAACCAACCACTGCAACAAGCTGCCGGGAAAACGGAACGTCCACACTTTCTGTTTAAATCTCTCCGAGGAAAGATGTTTACAAATAACACCAGACTGGTATGAGTCACTCAGAACAGAGCATTCTCAGTTCCTTTTGAGACAGAGACACGTACCACCCCTGTCACTGGGAAGGGCTGGAGTGTCTGCCCCTCGGGCGTCAGTGGGGTCTACCCTCCCTGCATCTCACTATCTCTGCAAGGAATAACTCCCTTGGAAGAGGGCAAACTCCAGCCCCTCTGCCCCAGGCCAGCTCTCCGGCACCCCCTCCCTCCACCTAACTCTCCACATGTCCAGCCCGGCACCCAACGCCTGCGCCTCCAACCAAGGGACACAGTGAATTATTTTCTCCTTCAAGAAACAAAACACATTTGCTGCTCCTCTTCCTTTAGAGCAGAAAATCCAGAGTTACTAGATAACCCCAAGAAGCACAGTGTAAATTATTGACAGCTTCCCCAGGAAGACAGAAAGTAGAATTACCCCAAACCAATGGAACTATTTTGTTCAAAGAGCAGCTCTAAAATCATGAACCCGGGATGGAACTTTACGCGTGCTGTGCCCAGTCGCTCAGTCGTGTCCGACTCTTTGCAACCCCCAGAACTGTAGCCCACCAGGCTCCTCTGTCCATGGGGTTCTCCAGGC
Source organism: Capricornis sumatraensis (assembly GCF_032405125.1). NCBI lineage: Eukaryota > Metazoa > Chordata > Mammalia > Artiodactyla > Bovidae > Capricornis > Capricornis sumatraensis. The sequence goes on along the minus strand of NC_091090.1, from coordinate 51,702,878 downwards.
AAGGACACTGGAGTGGGTTGCCATTCCTTTCTTCAGGGGATCTTCCCGACTCTGGGATCAAACCCAGGTTTCCCGCACTGCAGATGGCTTCTTTACCATCTGGGCCGCCAGGGAAGCCCAGAACTCCACAGATTCCCTGCTAGCTCTCTATGCCCAGACACGAGGCAGCCCGAACCCGGCTAGTAAATACCCACTTCCAGAAGGCATGGGTGAGCCTTCCATTGGCAGGAAATTGTGTTTCTTGGAAGAAGAAGAATCTCTGTTAGGGAAAGTTGTGGGTCTAAGGCGAGGTTCCCAGGACTGGTCTGAGGTCATTCATGCCTTGGGAGCCCCATCTTGTTCCAAGACCACCCAAAGCCACAGAAGGACCCAGAAGCTTGGGGGTTTGCAAAGACCCCAGGCATATGCTTACAAACACTGACAGCATCTTTCTCATACTGCTTCTCCCTTGGACAAAACTACAGTTTAAAAGTCATGATTGTACTTTTACAAGTACAAATATATATACACACACACACACACACACACACACACACACACACACACATACCTATATATATATATATATATATACACACATGTGTGCATGCATGCTGTCTCTCAATTGTGTTTCTTTACAACCCCATGGACTGTAGCCCGCCAGGCTCCTCTGCCCATGGAATTCTCCAGGCAAGAATACTGGGGTGGGTTGCCATTCCCTTCTCCAGAGGATCTTCTCGACCCAGAGATCGAACCCAGTTCTCCTGCATTGCAGGCGGATTCTTTACCGTCTGAGTCACCAGGGAGTTTGGCTCCCTCCAAAGCTCCCAGCCTCTCTGTGCATGAAAACCCCGGTCCCTGTCACTCTCACCCGCCCAGGGCTTCATATCACACCAGTAGGCAGCTCACACTGGCCCTGCCACATCCCGGGCACGCGTGCATCAAGAACCGACAGGCCCGAGGTTGGTGGGACTCCACCCAACACAGGACAGAAAGATTCCTAGGTCCTCTTAGCCTTTGGAAGAAAGCTGGTCCTACAGCTCCTCGAGGGTGAACTTTCTCCCACATGCAGACATGTCTATACTCTCCCACTTACTTCTTTTTGTTGTTCCGCCATTCAGTCAGGTCCAACACTTTGTGACCCCATGGACTGCAGCAAGCCAGGCTTCCCTGTCCTTCACCATCTCCTGGAGTTTGCTCAAACCCATGTCTGTTGAGTCAGTGATGCCATCCAACCATCTCATTCTCTGTCATCCCCCTCTCCTCCTGCCCTCAGTCTTTCCCAGCATCAGGTGGCCGAAGTATTGGAGCTTCAGCTTCAGCCCAGTCCTTCCAATGAGTATTCAGGGTTGATTTCCTTTAGGACTGACTGGTTTGATCCCTTTGCAGTCCAAGGGGCTTATTTATTCCATCACTATTTTCATCAGTGAGGACTCACGGTTACTCATTTTCCACTTAGGGTTAGAAAATGAACTTTGCTTTGTTGCTCAAATTGTTCCCGCTTTGGCCACTGGAGGCTCTCTGAGCTGTCCCCTGGGCCCCCCGACAAAGCCCAGGTGAGCAGCCTTACTCTCTGGCACCACGAGATGCTCCAGGCTCATTTCCTGCCCTGGCCTGAATCCTTCAAGGAGCTCTGCCTCTTTTACTGGAGGACTGTGGTGAGAACTCAAGATCTGGAATGAGGTGTGCGCTTTGGTATCAGGGTACCATTTCCTTTTTCCTTTTGTGTTTTTAAGGCCCTGTTAACTGACAGAGGGGTTCCCTGGTGGCTCAGATGGTACAGAATCCACCTGCAATGCAGGAGACCTGGGTTTGATCCCTGGGTCGAGAAGATCCCTTGGAGGAGGGCATGGCAACCCACTCCAGTGTTCTTGCCTGGAGAATCCCTATGGGCAGAGAAGCCTGGAAGGCTCACTTTCTTTAACTGACAGAAACAAGAAATCTGTGGGTATAGAACCCTCATCTATGCAAATCTTAATACCTAGAAACACTGAATATGTGTTCCATTCAGTCGTCCCTCCTCACTCTGCTTCAACCACTGATGTGTTTACCGTCTCTCTAATTTTGCTTTTTACAGATGTCATATAACTGGAATTTAACAGCATGTCATCTTTTCAAACCAGCTTCTTTAACCTAGCAGTAGGTACGGGCAGTTTCCCTATGTCTCTTCACATCTGGTGTGTTGTTCAGCCAACTCCAGGGAAGAAAAGCGAGCATGAAACTGTCACTTCAGCTGCTTTTGTTCCCAGCCTGAGCCTGGCTCGCTCAGCTCCTGCAGATCTGGATTCAAGGCTCATCCAGGTCAGGCCTCCATGGCCACGCCACATAAAAGCGCAGCCCCTTACCTTCACTCTTTCCTGGCTTTATTTTATCCAAACGCCTTGACTGCAGCATATTCATCTGTTTCGTGTGTGTCACTACAAAGCCAGGGATTTTTTTTTTTTCCTATTTCATTCTTTTGCTGTTTTCTCAGCATCAGAAATAGTGGGCTATTTCATGGATGGATAAACCAAAAGGACATCCTCTCCCAAAAATGTGTGTGTGTGTACGTATGTGTGCCTGACCCCGTGCCTGTACGCCCCCTTGGCTTCACAGCAAATCAACAAATTAGCCTGGCAAGACGGAGTCAGGGGTTGTGAGGAAGTGTACCTGCCCTCAGCTCTCTCGCCAAATACAATCTCACCTGACATTTCTCCACTAGAGATTAATTTAGCTGCTTTCTTTCCCCTGTTGGAAGTTTGGTTTTCAGTTTCAAATGCTTAAGGGGGATACTTAAAACTTTTTTTTTCTTTCTTTCTTCCTTTTTATTGAAGTATAGTTGATTTACAACGTTTAGTTAGTTTCACATATAAAATGATTGTGTGTGTGTGTGTGTGTGTGTGTGTATACATATATATGTATCCTTTTCGAGTTTTTTCCATTAAGGTTATTGCAAGTAACATGTTTTGTATGATTTTATTTATTTATTTTTTATGGCTGTGCCGGGTCTTCATCGCTGCGTGCGGTCCTCCTCAGTTGTGATGAGCAGAGGTTCCTCTCGAGTTGTGGCGCGTGGACATCTCATTGCAACGGCTTCTCTTATTGTGGAGCACGGGACTCTAGGGCGCGGGGGGCTTCAGCCCTTCCCTCTTGCGGGCTTAGTTGCTCCGTGGCCTGAGGGATCTTCCCAGACCAGGGATCAAGCTAGTGTCCTCTGCATTGCAAGGTGGGCTCTTAACCAGTGGACCACCAAGGAAGCCCAAGTAACATGCTTTTTAATTCCTGTATATTTAGTGCGATGAGTTAGGCCATTTAGAGACATGTTAAGGAAGAGTACTGTCTTCCCCACGTCCCTGTACCTGCCCCCCTTAGACCTGGAACGCTGAGGCTCCTGCCCCAAGCCCTCTGCTTTGAAGGCTGAGCCTTACCAGTGTGCCAAGGAGTATCCAGGGCCAACAAAATGTGTCTACCCACAGTCTCGGACTCTCCTCCCAGCTGGCACTCCAGGTACCAAGGATGCTAGAATTGCCTACCCAAGTGGCCCCGAGCCCTCTGTCTGGGCCAGCACTGGGCTCCTCTGGGTCTCGCCCTTCCAGGCACACTGGCCCAGGGCAGTGCACTTACCCCAGGGGCATTTGCAGGCAGTGGGCAGGTCTCCACGGGGCACCAGGGGCTGGGGCAGACAGCAGGGAGCAGACAAGGCCAAGATCCCTCTGTCCCTCCAGAGACCTCCCCCTCTCAGCGGGAAGAGCAGGTCTGCCTCCCCTGGTGAGGTCCCACCCCGCTGGGTACCAATGTTAACAGTTTGGGCGTAACCCTCACACCTTCCTCCATGGGCTCCTAAACACATAGGAATATATACACACATGGGAGAGGTTTCCTTCCCCCTTCTCTACAGCTTTTTAATAGAAGTGGCACTCCAGTATATACCCCACATCATGATCATCCCTCCCTGCACCGACAGAATGAGCTCATTCTTTTTATTAGCTTCACGAGATGCCATAGAACAAATGTGTATGCCTTTATGGTGGAATAGTCCGTTTCCTCTTGCTTCCCCCGCCTCAAACGAAGCTGAAATAGTCTTTATACCTGTAGGAGTACATCCAGTTGCTCTCACTTTGTAAGATTGGATTCCTAGAAATATGATTCGTGATTCAATCAAAGCCTATAAACATCATTTATTGTACAGATGTTTCTGAACGACTCTTGTAAATATTTATACCAATTCATATTTGCACTGGCAATGGATGAGATGCCAATTTCACCAGCACTCCCAGCTCTAGATTTTATGGATTGTTTCAAATTTTGCAATTGGCTGGAAAAAGCTGACATCTGGTTTACTTCACTTCTGTTTCCCCGACCACACTGAGACTCAGCTTCTTTTCAGATACACTGGCCACTTGTGGCTCCTCTTCTGTGAGTCACCTATTTATATCCGTTGCCCATTTTTATACTGAAATGTTTCAAACATTTGTCTAATAGTAAACTCCTGTGGTTGCAGGCATTATCAAATTTTTCTCCTGTCATCTATCAATTTTGATTAAGGTATATCTTTCCGTGCAGGTATCTCTCTTTTATTTTAGTTGAATATATACACATCTTTTTTTCCTTTTTAATGCTATCTAGGTTTCCTATCTTATTTGTAAAAAATCCTTACCTGTCCTCCTAAATTTCTTTCTAATATATTTAATGCCATGTCCCTCTGCCTTCACTTCTAGTGAAACCAGTGCAGAAAAGAAGGCGCTCTGAGAAAGGAGACGGGTCCCTGAATTCTGGGCCTTGGGTCTCTTCTTCGGCTTCTGTTCCACATTACCGTTTAAAATTGCTTATCTTCCAAGAACCTCATCTTAAAAAGTTAGAAGCCCTGCAGAAGTAACACCTCAAGTCCTTTGCAGCAAGTCAGGCTACAATTCGTCAGCGTTTCTCAAGGACAGACCTAGGAAAGATAAAACGCCAGGGGCAGAGAGGAGAAGCAGGCGTGTGGGGAGGAGGGAGCGATTGCTTCATTCATTCACTCATAATTTCATTAACAGCCGTTTCCTTCGTTCATTCACTCATACTTTGATCCAAACAGCAAGAACGGATCGAGGGCTTCCCATCCAAGAGACACAGTAGGAGCCTCGGGAGACTCGAGGGGCTGCGCGACCTCTGTCCCTGAGGGTTTATCACTGTAAAAGGGACACGAAACCCACACAGAAACACTCTGGCACAAGGCAGCATATCCACGGTCCGGACACAAGGGTAGAGAAGGAAGGAGGTCACTTCTCCTGGGCGACTAGAGAACACTTCCAAGAGGAAATTTAAGATGACTTTTTAATAACGGTAGAACTGTGTCTGCAGACAATGAGGACTCTCAGAAGAAAACGGCATAAACAAAGACAGGAAGGGAGGAAAGGGCCTCTTTAGGTAGGAGCCTACGCCAGTCTGAAGGACAGAAAACACATGTAGAGACGTAAGAGATGACCTGGAACGTCCCCATGAGTCTCAACCTCAGAAGGCTAAGAGGTCTGGGCTCCACCCCCGCAGGCTGCAGGCACAGGTGCAGCCACCCAGAGCCTGGCCTATTTCACCTGCCTGCAGGAGCTGGCCCTGCCGAGAACAGGGCTGCCTGAGGGCTACCCAACGCCATTCGATCGTCCAAATCTCCTGGGTCATCTTGAAAAATGACCAGATTTATCACAGGCAGTGGGTCCCACACCAAACGTATAGAATCTAAATCCCACAGGGATTTTAGTGATATGCCAGTGGGATACGTCTACTTCCGCCTAAAGCTGCCCCCAAAGAAAGTACGATCACATTTGTAGGATTCCTTGGGAATTATCTTCCAAGACTCGACTTTGTCTAGTCTGCCTTGTCTGTGAAAACGGGGCTAGTGAGTAGCAGAGACCTGCAGCTTGGGCTGTCCCATTTCTCTTTCTCCTGGTCCAGCCCCAGGTCCCCTATGGATAGATCCCCCAGTGATCCATTCTCAGCCCATGGCTTTGGGTAGAGGTGACTGACTGAACGGAACTTAACTGGCTATACTTGCAAAACTTTGGCCACCTGAAGAACCGACTCCTTGGAAAAGACCCTGATGCTGGGAAAGATTGAAGGGGGAGGAGAAGAGGACAACAGCGGATGAGATGGTTGGATGGCATCACCGACTCAATAGACATGAGCTTGAGCAAGCTCCAGGAGCTGGTGATGGACAGGAAAGCCTGGCGGGCAGCAGTCCATGGGGTCGCAAAGAGTCAGATACAACTGAGGGACTGAACTGAACTGGCTCTGGAGTGGCTCATGGAACCTGGGTCTAATCTAATCAGCATGGTATACATCCCTGGCCATATGATTGGTTCGGGGACAGTCTCTCAGCCCACTCAGAGGCCGTGAGATGCAGTGAGAAGTTGCCTGGGAATCACAATATACTTCATTTGAAACACATGAAATAAATAATAAATGCTATTTAAAAAACTACACAGAGTGGGAGACGAGGATGACAGAGTCAAGTGGGGTTATATGCAAGGAGGGTCCAGATGATGAGAAGGAAAGAGCGAGCCCCGGGGTCTGGGGAGAGCTCTCCGGGAGGAGGAAGGGGAAGAGCAAAGGTTCCCTGAGTGGGAATACAGATCCTTGTAGACGTGGAAAGGAGTGTGGTTCTATTCTAAACATGATCAGAAGCCTCTAGATGGTTTTGAGCAGAGACGTAAAGGGACGTGTGTTTTTAAACGTTGTCTGGGGTGGGATCATCGAAAAAGCAAGAGAGTTCCAGAAAAACATCTATTTCTGCTTTATTGACTATGCCAAAGCCTTTGACTGTGTGGATCACAATAAACTGTGGAAAATTCTGAAAGAGATGGGAATACCAGACCACCTAACCTGCCTCTTGAGAAACCTGTATGCAGGTCAGGAAGCAACAGTTAGAACTGGACATGGAACAACAGACTGGTTCCAAATAGGAAAAGGACTACGTCAAGGCTGTATATTGTCACCCTGCCTATTTAACTTATATGCAGAGTACATCATAAGAAACGTTGGACTGGAAGAAACACAAGCTGGAATCAAGATTGCCGGGAGAAATATCAATAACCTCAGATATGCAGATAACAGCACCCTTATGGCAGAAAATGAAGAGGAACTAAAAAGCCTCTTGATGAAAGTGAAAGAGGAGAGTGAAAAAGTCGGCTGAAAGCTCAACATTCAGAAAATGAAGATCATGGCATCCGGTCCCATCACTTCATGGGAAAGAGATGGGGAAACAGTGGAAACAGTGGCAGACTATCTTTTTGGGCTCCAAAATCACAGCAGATGGTGATTGCAGCCATGAAATTAAAAGATGCTTACTCCTTGGAAGAAAAGTTATGACTAACCTAGATAGCATATTCAAAAGCAGAGACATTACTTTGCCGACTAAGGTCCATCTAGTCAAGGCTATGGTTTTTCCTGTGGTCATGTATGGATGTGAGAGTTGGACTGTGAAGAAGGCTGAGCGCTGAAGAATTGATGCTTTTGAACTGTGGTGTTGGAGAAGACTCTTGAGAGTCCCTTGGACTGCAAGGAGATCCAGCCAGTCCATTCTGAAGGAGATCAACCCTGGGATTTCTTTGGAAGGAATGATGCTGAAGCTGAAACTCCAGTACTTTGGCCACCTCATGCGAAGAGTTGACTCATTGGAAAAGACTCTGATGCTGGGAGGGACTGGGGGCAGGAGGAGAAGGGGACAACAGAGGATGAGATGGCTGGATGGCATCACCGACTCGATGGACGTGAGTCTGAGTGAACTCCAGGAGTTGGTGATGGACAGGGAGGCCTGGCGTGCTGCAATTCATGGGGTCACAAAGAGTCAGACACGACTGAGCGACTGAACTGAACTGAACTGGGGTGGGATGGGGATGCTGTGAGGACTGGACAGGTAAAGAGTAAGAGTGGAAGCCAGGAAACCAATGGGGAGACTTTGGGTGATGGGACCCGGGGCTGGGGGCTGGTGGTGGTCCCTGTTCTCCGCTGCGTCCCCAGACCCCAGAAATGGCGGTGACAGCCCAGGCCCTTGGTTAAACAGCGGTTCAGGGGATGAATTAAATCCTGGCCTAGAGGGTAGCTTGCTGCTGCTGCTAAGTCGCTTCAGTCCGACTCTGTGTGACCCCATAGGCGGCAGCCCACCAGGCTCTGCCATCCCAGGGATCCTCCAGGCAAGAACACTGGAGTGGGTTGCCATTTCTTTCTCCAATGCATGAAAGTGAAAGTGAAAGTCGTGTCCGACCCTCAGCGACTCCATGGCCTGCAGCCTTCCAGGCTCCTCTGTCCATAGGATTTTCCAGGCAAGAGTACTGGAGTGGGGTGCCATTGCCTTCTCCGAGGGGAGCTTACCGCCTCGCAGGTAAGGCCGAGGTGTGAATTCACTGGCTTGGAAACACAGGACGGGGGCGCCAAGGAGAACGTTTGCTGAAGAAGTGGGGGGCGGCGGGTGGAGCCCCAGAGGCCAGCGGGCAGGGCGGCTGGAGCGGGCAGAGAGCTCCGCCCAGGGCGGGAGGGGGAGGGGGAGGGGCGAGAGAGCGCGATGCCAAGTTTGAATCCTGAGAGCTGATCCCGCCCACCCCCTCCTCCTGCCGGTTTACTACGGGATCCAACGCCCTCCCCTGCAGCGTCTGCTAGACTCTCCCGGGCCTCGGGCGGGGTGCCCTCAGAAAGCCCCCCTCCGGCCCCCTCCGTGCCAGCTGCTCTGGAGGCAAGGGTGTGCCCGCAGCCCCCGCCCCGGCGGCCTGGCAGAAGCGCTGAGTCAGCAGCCCTCTCCCAGCACCCGCGCGGCTTCCTCCCACAGGTGAGCCCCGGGAGGCAGGATCGTACGCAGGCTCTCCCCGGGCGGGGGCCTGTCCGCACACATCGGCGGGGCCCAGGCCCAGCCGGCCCGGTTGCCAAGGTCCAGGGTGGGGTTCGAGATGGGCCTCTGTCACGGGCTCTCAGGCACCTGGGAGGCTTCCCCGGGTGCCCCTTTGAGGCTCACTGCTCTACAGGAACCCACGACGAGGCTGGCAGGGGAGAGAGAATAAATATAGCCAGGGCTTACCGAGTGCCAGGCTCCAGGCTCAGGGCATTATGTGAATAATCTCTTTTAATCCTTACCCAGCCCTGTGTGCTGGCACCATTATTCTGCCTATTTAACAGCTGAGGTTGAGAAACAGTGGGTAACTCGCCCAGGGTCTCATGGCTTAGGAGTGGGACCTGCCTCACTCCAGGGCCCAAACTAGGAAGAGAAATCTCAAGGGGATAAAGGTTGATAGGCCGACAGCTAGAGAAAAGGTCAAGAAACACAAAAGACGCCCGCGTGTCCCAGTGCTCAACCACAGAAGGAAGGGTGGGCACGCAGCTGTGACTGGTCCCCACAGAACAGTCTCAAACAAAGCCACAACTTCTGAACCAATCAAGATTAAAAGCGGAAAGAAAAGAAGTCAACACGCGTCTCCCTCTCGGCTCTGCATTGATTACAGAGCCCCAGAGAAATATTTATGTTTAAGATAACAAGCCCTCTAGAAAATCAAAAAATTTCTCTTTTATTTCTGGAGTATTCACACACCTAAACTCTGTACTGTTCTCAAAATATACACTAATTTGCCTAAGGGCTTCCCTGGTGGCTGAGTGGTAAAGAATCCATCTACTAATGAAGGAGAAGCAGGTTCGATCCCTGAGTTGAGAAGATGCCCTGGAGGAGGAAATGGCAACCCACTCCAGTATTCTTGCCTGGCAAATCCCGTGGACAGAGGAGCCTGGTGGGCTCCATACAGTCCATGGGTCACAAGAGTCAGACATGACTTAGGGCTAGACAACAACAACAAATTAGTCTAAACCCTTTGTCTTTTTTTACTTATGGGGTATAATAGACAGGCAGCTAAGACGAGTTCACTCAGATTACTGCACGACTATGCCCACCAAGCAAGAGATGCTGAGATGAGATTGGGAAGCTGTGGAAAGATCCGGTCTGAACAGCGTTGCGATGTGGGATGGGAAACCTGGGTATTGTGCACACTGAAAAATGAAATTACTTTATGGAATGAGACGGAAAGGAAAAATACTGTAAGTATTTATAACCAGTGCCACTCAAGGAAGAGCAACAATCTGGCTTAAATCCTTCTCAAAAGTCAGCAGTGGAGGAAATACTGGCCCCCAACTCTTTCTGTTTCAAAGTGAGAGCCCCTTACACGTGGCCCAGGGGTAAAGCTCAGAGATTCCCATTCCCGGTGCTTTCTCGTGCATTTCTGTAGATGTCACGTCAGACCCAAAAGACCACCTCACGCCATTCAGTAATCCCATGTCTGGAATCAGGGCTGAAATGAGAACCAGGAGAGAGCTTATTTTTCCCCCTCGGTTGCCCTAACTCTCAGCTTAGGAATCCCCCAGACACCCATAAACATGATCCTGTGTGCTTCTGCTCATCACACCTTGCACAAGTGCCCCGAGGGGGGGATTTTACACACGCACTGTGGACAGGGGAGACGGCTGGGAACCGACAGGCCATAACTTGTGTCTCAGTTCAGTCCCCGCAGGAGGACAGAGGCCTCCAACTGCCGTGAGGGTGCCTTCCCTGTGTGTGTCTCAGTTTTCCTTGCTTAACACGTTTCCTAAACCAGTGACTCTCCTGCACAGAGGAGTTCAGGGACGTGATGCTTGGGGAATTCTATTTTCTTATGAAGTCTGAATAAAGACACTCTTCTCTGGAACTTCACCGGTGGTCCAGTGGCTAAGACTCTGCCCTTCCAATACAGAGGGCCTGGGTTCGATCCCTGGTCAGGGAACTAGATCCTGCTTGCCACAGCTGTTTCCATGCTGCAGCTAAGACCTGGTGCAGCCACACAAATAAACAAATAAAAGTAAATTTTTTAAACAATATTTCTTTAAAAACAAATTTTCTCCTCCACCCTCCTGTCCCAGGGCTCCCATCTGCTCAGACAGCATTTGCTCCCACCGGGCTTGTTCTCTGCAGTTCCTCTAAGTGGCAGAAGGACACAAAACACAGAGTCTCTGCTTTCGGGGAAGGCTCTCACCGCACAGACTCACAGTCCTGTGTTCACTCTGGAATCGCCCCCAAAGTGACAGCCCCCCTCCATCTCAGCTCCTTCTGTAAACGCCTGCTGGCAACTTAAGTTTTACCTCTGGGGGCAAAAAATCCCACCCTTCCAACGAAGAGCCTCAGATTGACAAACTCCAGTCTCCCTTGTACATAGAATATTGTAACTACACCAACTATATAAAAGTTTATATCCTCAATCTTCCCCAGAAAGTTGGATGTGGAAAAGAGCTCTGAGGGGCTGACCCAGCCCTAAGATAGAATGCAGATCAGGTATGTGGTTTGAATAAGTGAGTGATAGCCTCTCTGCTGCTGCTGCTGCGAAGTCGCTTCAGTCGTGTCTGACTCTGTGCGACCCCATAGCCCGCCAGGCTCCTCTGTCCATGGGATTCGTCAGGCAAGAATAGTGGAGTGGGTTGACATTTCCTTCTCCAGTTAAAAGAAAAGGAAACAGGTGAAATCCATTTTAGTAATATATTCAGCCCAATGGAACCAAAATATTTCCATTTGAATATATACTCAATACCTAAAATGATTAATGAAACATTCCGCCTGCTGTGTCCCATGCTGGAGCCCCAGGCCCCAGTGTGTCTGTTATAAGGACGTCTCACCTTGGACATGGCACAGGTCAGGTCCCCAGGACCACCTGCGGCCAGTGGCTGCCAAATTGGACAGAGCAGGTCTGACCAAGTCTGGAAGGATCTTTGAGTCGCCTGCTATCTGCCTGTTCTCTCAGATTTATCTTCCTCGAATGCAGGCCACTGGTGTACAGCTCTCTGGATACCCGACCTAATAGGCACTCAATACAATGAGTGAGTAAATTTCTACTTTACTTTCCTGGCCCTTAAATCACCCCTTCTAAAAATATCATTTAAACGTTAAAGCCTGCCAAGGGTAACATGTAATTTTTTTGAAATCCAAAAATAAGTGCTCCCCCTTTTTTTAACATGCTGAGGAAGGCATGTGGGTTTGATTTGGCAGAAATTCCCGGATAACCTCAGTGCCAGGGGAGCTCCCCAAAAGCCAACACTATAAACTCCGACCCTGAAGGTGAGAAGTGGATGTGTCCTGGGCAGCAAACCGCCCCTGCGCCGAGGTGCTTGGTGGCGCTCAGGCAGAGGCCCCAGGGCACCAGGCACCAAAGCCGCCCGCTCCTCCCGAGGAGCTGGGGCGGGAAGAGACTCCTCCCAGCCCCGTGTGCTGCTTTGGGGCGCCCGCATGAGCTGAGCAGAAGGGCCAGTCCAGGGATGTTTTCCCAGCTCCAGGCCCTGCTGTTTACGTCCTCAGCTGCAGTGTGGCTTCTCTGGGCCCTGCTGTGCTGGGATGGGCTGCGGATCCCTTCTCCCCCCTCCTCCCCCTCCCTCCCCTCCCCTCCCCCTCCCCCTCCCCCTCCCCTTCCTCCTCCCTCCTCCCTCCCCTCTTCCCTCCTCCCTCCCCTCCTCCCTCCCCTCCTCCCTCCCCTCCTCCCTCCCCTCCTCCCGCCCCTCCTCCCTTTCTTCCTTCCCTCCCTCCCTTTCATCTGACAGCATCTGGATCCATCCTAAAGGCTGAGCTGGGTGCTGCCCCACCTGGCCCTTTTTCCTCCCTTGGTTCTGACTCACACTCCCTACCTCGTACTTTGAACTCAGGCTGGGTTAACTGCTGCCTGAGTCACTATAAGTGATCTGAAGCCCCTCTCGTCCGGACAGCCCTGCCACCTCTCTCAAATCAGCCTTTAGGAGTGCAGGCTTTCACGGTCCCGCCAGCCATCCAGACATGACAGAGGATGAACACAGAAGCCCAGAACCTCGGTCACTCATTCCGAAAGCCCTCACGTAGCTTCCACTGCAGAAAGGATTGTGGGAAGGTCACAAGCCCTGAAAGAGGCAGCAAGATAGATGCCAAGTCGGGGAGAAATTGTCACTGACCCCCGTTCTGCCCTCCAGGTCTGAAAGCAGGGAGCATGGGGACGTTGAAGGCCATTCACTCATTCATCCCGGAGTGATGTGCCGGACAGCAATCCGTGGGCTTGATGTAAAGAAGAAAACTGACACGGGAGGTTAGATGTGAGATTACGAACTGGGCAGACACTTTTTTTTTTTTTTTTAAATGCAGCAAGATGTAACCAGAAGTGCTAGAAAGACTATTATCAAAAGGACATTATAACACGTGTTGGTGAGGATGTGGAGAAACAGCAGCCTTCATGCATTGCTGGTGGGAAAGAAAAATGGTGGAGGTGTCTGCCCCTCAAAGGTACAACAATCCTGCTACTGCGTATAACCAAAATAAATGAAAACACACATCCACACAAAAGTACCTGCAAATATTCACAGAACTATTTGCATAAAGGCCCCAAAATGGAAACAATCCATTGTTCACTGGTGAATGGATAGATAAAATGTGCTATATCCATATAACAGAGGACTTGGTAAGACAGAAAAAGGAAGGAAGCACTACACTCGGCACAACATGGATGAAGCTTGGGAGCACAGGTAAATGAGAGGAGCCAGTCACGCACTGTCTGGTTCCACTTGTAGGAAATGGCCAGAACAGGCAAATTTATATGAACAAAGTGAATAGTGGCTGCTGGCGGAAGAGGGCTTGGGCGTGACTGCTGAGGGGCACAGCGTTTCTTTTCAGGGGGATGAAAATGTTCTAAAGTTAATGGTGGTGACGTTTCACACCTGGTGAGTGCTCTAAACACCACTGATCTGCGCGTTTGAAATGATGAAATCGCATGCCTTGTGAATCGTGTCTTCATGAATCTGCCCAGCCCTGTCCTCAGCATCCTTAGCAAATGGTGGCGCTGTCACCCATGGACACACAGGGGTTCCCACTGGCAGAGGAGCTGAGCAAAGTAACTGGGACGTCTGAGTGTGACCTGTGAGCAAGTGAACTTGGGTCGCCAGGCCGCTGGCGTTAGGGACACGTGTGAAAAGTGAAGCGTTCAGCCCAGGGTCTGGCACTCAGGAAGGACTCAAGAAACAGTAACTCATTAAGCGTCTCCTTGATATCTTATTCTACGTCATCCTTAATGGCTTTCCTCCCATCTTTCTAGCTCCCTTTGAGCATAACGCGTGAACACGGAGCCTCACACTATGGGAATCATGAATAGCCTCGTAGCTCCATTTATGGTATGAAAAAAAAATTGTGTCTTGTTAGAGGAGTTTTGAAACCACCAGGAAACACCTGTGGAGGGAGGCGGGGAGATAGGCCGAAATGACAATACCCCTTTCTCTCCCCCCGCCCCCGCCGCCCCCCACCCCCACCGGCAGAAATGACACTAACCCCACAGCAGGGTTTGGTGTTTGCAGCTGGGCGATTCCTGCTCTGGGGCTCTGCTGTGCCTTCAAGGCTCTGGGCAGTATCCCTGGTCTCTACCTGTTAGAGACAGTACCTAACAGCTGACTCTCCATTCACAATGACCGACCGATGTCGACGGGCTGGTTTCACAGCCAACAACAGTGAAAATTAACAAGCATTTCTTAAAGACTAGAACAGGTTCTGGGATATAGAGGGCAAACCATGGGGGTCAGAACATCAGTAACACAGCTGATGTGATAAAGCATGGGTCTAAGGGGGGGGGGATATAAATTAGAGTAGAATAAGGTGCTCGAACGTAGATTTATTTGGAAGCAGGGGCTTAAGAATATAATATGCAAATTTGTTCCACATATATGCAAATATATGCCCCCAGGATATGCAGATTTGTCTTCCAAGCCGAGACCTCTGGGCACAAACATACGTGTGTATGTACACACTCATATTTTCTGTTTACCTAGGCTGCGATTCTGTCGTATGTCCGGGCTTCCCATGCGTGACCTCGTCAGCTCGTCCTTCGGAGACAGCTGAAGACAGCGCAGGTGCCTGCAAGACGCAGCGTCCGAAGGCAGTGACGGGGGATCTGAGTGACCAGAAGATCCCGCACTGAGGTCTAGAAGCTCTGGACAGTCCCGGTGGGGAAGCCTCTAAACGGAGATGAAAAGAAAGCAAGGTCGCAGAAGCAGCCGCGTGCATGGGCCTCCTCTGGAGGTAGAGGGCTTCTCTCTGTCCAGGCGTGTTTGTGTGCTGTTCTGTTTGGGCTTCTGGTGGCTCAGCGGGCTAAGAATCTGCCTGCAGTGGGGGAGACACAGCAGACGTGGGTTTGATCCCTGGGTTGGGAAGATCCCCTGGAGGAGGGCACCACAGCCCACTCCAGCATCCTTGCCTGGAGAATCCCAGGGACAGAGGAGCCTGTTGGGCTACATTCCATGGGGTCGCAAAGAATCGGACATGACTGAGCGACTAAGCATGCTGTTTGCAGGAGAGAGAGGGATGAGATAAGGGTTCCACGTCCCTTGGCCTCTAATAGTGGCTAAAGCCTCTGGATCGATCTGGTTTCACCGGTAGGTTAATGAGCCCAGGACTGGTGTACACCCTGCTGGAAACAGAGGGTGGAGCAGGGCAACTCAGAAGGGGCGCGGGGGGATGGTTTAAGGGTGGGGCAGAGGTAGGGGGAACATTTCTGTTTCCAGTTAACACTTGGGGTCTACTGTGTCATTACAGAAAAGAAACGCAAAGTTAAAACCGCCTCAAGTAATTACGAGTGGGAATACGTCAGAGGATACGACACCGCTTGTCTGCCGGGGAGCGCCCTGCTCGATTTCTGCTTCTGACGTGGCATAAATACAGCCCAAACCAAACCCTAGTACTTGATGGGAAAACGGTGTCGCGGAGGAAACTGTTGTTCATCTCTAAAACCCATCCTGGTGCACACGAAAATCGAGAGACCCGACTCAAAATCTTCTCTCATCACGGAGATAGGAGAACGGTTTCCAGATGGCATCTGAGATACACAGCTTATCATTACATCAAGGAGCAGGCCCGCTCCAACCACATCCAAGTGAACCACAGATCCACAAATCTATGCCTGGGCAAGTTTGGCTTTTACGGTTTGCCTGGAACGTTCCTGGACCTGCCGCTGTGGTTTCTGGGCTCTCCCCAGGCTAGGCCTTGAGATTACGCCGATCAGCCTGGAACCAGGCAATGTTTCAGGCGCATGACAACTTCTAACCCCTTTCTGCCTCACCGTGTTTTCCCCAGGCTGGCCAGGTGGAACCCGAAATTACATCAAAACATCATGGTGTCATCTTCAAAGTGTTCCGTTCTCCTCTTCCTCTGTGACCCTGGATCTGCAGAAAACCCTGAGTTGTGCAATTTAACCTAAGTAGGGCTGGGCATTTCAAAGAGGTTGAGCATGGAGAGAATGTAAGGGTTTGGCTGCAAGGAACAGAAAGTTCAAAATGCCAGTAGCTCCAACAAATGGGAGCTTACAGATCTCTCCCATTAAACCCCGATGGCGGGACAGCCTGCCTCTCACAGGGAGCCTTGGCAAACCTGCCAGGAGCTCAAGATCTTTCCATCCAGCATCAAGCTTCCCTACTCCCAGCACTTCGTCTCCAAACTTATCCAGGACAGCTGCTTGGATTCTAGACATCCCAACCACTTTCTAGGCAACAAGTATGATAGGTGGTGGTGTGTGTTTTTTTTTTTTTATGCCTCTTTTGAAAAAAAAAATTTGATTTATAGAGGATGAGATGGTTGGATGGCATCACCAACTCAATGGACGTGAGTTTGGATAAACTCCGGGAGTTGGTGATGGACAGAGAGGCCTGGTGTGCTGCAGTCCATGGGGCTGCAAAGAGTCGGACACAACTGAGCGACTGAAATGAACTGAACTGAACTGAACTGAATGGCTCTGCTGGGCCTTTGTTGCGGTCCACGGGCCATTCATTGCTGCGCTCAGGCTTCCTCGAGTTGCAGTGAGCGAGGGCTGCCCTTTCGTTGAGGTGTGCGGGCTTCTCATGGCGGTGGCTTCTGTCGTGGAGTATGGGCTCCAGGCAGGTGGGCTTCAGGGGTTGAGGTTCACAGGCTTAGTGCCCCCTCGGCATGCGGGATCTTAGTGCCTGGACCAGGAATCAAACCTGTGTCTCCAGAATGGGCAGGTGGATTCCTAACCACTGGACCACCGGATAAGTCCCAATAATGGTTCTTAATAATGGTCCCCAGTGATCCACCCTCCTGTGTCTGCACACCTTTGCAATATCAAGGACACTGCCTCTCCTTCCATCAAGACGTGGGGTCTATTTCCCCACCCTTGAATCCAGATTGACCAATACAGTTTGTCAGTAGTGACGTGTGCACTCCAGAACCCAGGCCTTAAAAGGTCTTGAAGCTTTCCTTCTTGAAATCCTGATATCCATTTTGTGATAAAGTCCACCTAGCCTGTGGGAGAGCAAGACACCTTGGGGAGAAGAACAGAGGAGCCTCAGCAACCAGACATGACCACAAGGCCATCTTGGATCCTACAGCCAGATCAGCATAAGAAAGCTATCAGATTGCCAGCCCATAGAATCGCAAACAATAATAAACGGCACTGATTTCAGCCACTAACTCCGAGTGGATGGGTCCACAGCAACGGATGACAGTAAACAGGAGAAGCGGAAGTAAAAAGCATGTGCGGCGCCCTCTTTGATGGAACTTTCCAGACGCTTCCAGGCAGCACTGCTGTTTATGTCTTTTTGGCCACCATCAGCTGCAAGGGAGGTCGCATGAACTAAGTCATTTCAATCGTGTCTAGCTCTTTGTGACCTATGGATGTAGCCCACCAGGCTCCTCTGTCCGTGGGATTCTCCAGGCAAGAATACCGGAGTGGATTGCCATTTCCTCCTCCAGGGGAGCTTCCCAGCCCAGGGATGGAACCTGCGTCTCTTATGTCTCCTGCGTGGCAGGCAGGTTCTCACCACTACTGCCACCTGGGCAGCAATGGAGGTCAGGGGGTGTGGTTTTTCTGTGGGCAGCTGGGGGCCCAGCTATCAGCAAGGGGATGGGTGACTAAGGAAGAGCTGATATCGGGGTAAACAGCCAGCACTCTGAGACCAAGGAAAGATCAGCCTTGCCACAAGGCTGGAAAGATCCCACATGCCACAACCAAAGATCCCACATGCCTTAACCAAGACCCGGTGCAGTCAAATAAATACATCTAAAAAAAAAAAAAAAAAAAAAGACAAGTGATTTCTGTGGTCTCTCAGTACCGAACCCCAAAGAAGGTCCTCAGGTGAGCTGTCCCCAGTTCTCCCACGCGTGATGGGAGGGCCTCTCCTTATAAGCAATGTCTGCCTTCTGCACAGGCCTTGCTCACTCTGAAAGCTGGTAGGGCCCCTGACTTACTAGGCACCCCAGCCTCAGGGGATGCGGGGGCTTCCAGGAGGAGCTGCGTATATGCTCTTCAGAGAACCCAGGACCAGACTCCCATCCTCCACATATGCGCTTTCCTAAAGTGGTTAGAGTGAAGGGGTGCTAGATTTTGTGAAAGCTTTTTGCAGACTTTATATTTTTTAAAAACAGGTGTACCCCTCAGCTCTCATACATCTTCCCAAGGCTCGCTATCCTGTGATGGGACAGGGCAGCGAACCAGAGGGGGGGCCTCCTTTGATGAATGGTAAAGGCCCTGCTGACTCACAGCGCTTTCGAGATTTCCCTGGTTTGTACATTTGCTTGTTTGTTAAGGAAACCCCGTTATTCAAACTGGGAATTTGACCTGTGTGGTGGTTGTTGTTGAGTCACTAAGTCGTGTCCAACTCTTTGAGACCCCATAGACCGTATAGCCCCCCAGGCTCCTCTGGCCATGGGGTTTTCCAAGCAAGAATACTGGAATGGGTAGCCATTCCCTTTGGAGTGGGCAATGGCACCCCACTTCTGTACTCTTGCCTGGAAAATCCCATGGATGGAGGAGCCTGGAAGGCTGCAGTCCATGGGGTCGCTGAGGGTCAGACACGACTGAGTGACTTCACTTTCACTTTTCACTTTCATACATTGGAGAAGGAAATGGCAACCCAATCCAGTGTTCTTGCCTGGAGAATCCCAGGGACGGGAGCCTGGTGGGCTGCCGCCTATGGAGTCACATAGAGTCGGACACGACTGAAGCGACTTAGCAGCAGCAGCAGCAGCCATTCCCTTCTCCAGGGGATCTTCCCAACCCAGAGATCACGCCTGCACCTCCTGCACTGGCAGGCGGATTCTTTAACACGGAGCCACCAGGGAAGCCTTTTGCCCTGTGGTAGGATGTCTGATACCAGCGAGGAAATTGGAATCAGAGCAACTTTTTATCAACCAAATCACCCCCTGCACTTTCTCACCTTTGTCAAAGAAAGAGAGGAGGAAAAGGAGGGCTGGGAAACAGAGCAACGCCATCATTCTTAGGGTGGTCCTATCGGAGCAAGTCAAGTAGCACCTCTGTAAGAATTTTTGATGCCAAAACATAGTTTCTTGCTTACCTTTTTAAATCTAAGGAATTCTTTGCCGCTGTTCCTAAAATTCATCCCTAGGAGGTGTCATTAGCTGAGAAGAAAATCACATTCAAATAGCTAAAGCCATGTAGCCCTTGGAGTTTTATAATTTTAACCATAAACTGGCCATTTTAACTGTAACTGGAATTATATTTTTAGAAACTTAAACAATTTCTCAGATTTTTAATTGCTGTCCTATATATTAGCAATAAGGAGGTGAAATTTGAAATCAAAAACTCAATGCCAGGGACTTCCCTGGCGGCCCAGTGGTTACGATTTCACCTTCCAAGGCAGGGGGTGCAGGTTCGATCCCTGATCGAAGAACTGGGATCCCACATGCCTCGTGGCCCAAGGACCAACACAGAAGTGATGTCGTAACAGAGTGAATAAAGACTTTTAAAGAACCCCATCTTTCTGAGTATCCCAAAGTGAAATGCTTAGTATAAACCTAGCAATCTTGCCCTTGTGATGTGACTTTGTGAATCTACTTCCCCACCCCTGAGCCTGGACTGGCTCTATAGTTTGCTTTGCCCAGTGGAATATGACAGCCGTGATAAGGAGTTGGTTTCGAAGCTGGGCGCAAGAGGCTTTTTTTGGTTCCACCCACTCTCTTGGGACCATGCCCAGTGGCCCCAGGAAGAAGCCCAGGCGAGTCCACTGGAGAGCGAGCCAGCAGGCTCAGCAGACACCAGGCCTCCCTGCTGACCAGGTGCTGACCGCAGACGTCTGCACCAGCCCGGCTGGCCCTTCTGGACCTAAAGAACCACTCGGCCGGACCTCCCTGGTGGCCAGTGGAGAAGAACCTGCCTGCCCATGCAGCTGGGAAACATGGGTTTGATCCCTGGTCCGGGAAGACTCCACGTGCCGTGGAGCAACCTTGCGCCTACAGCCAGCCCATGCTCTGCAAGAAGAGAAGCCACTGCAGTGAAAAGTAGCCCCCAATCCCCGCAGCTGGAGAAAGCCCACACGCAGCAACATAGCCGTGCTCTCGACTCAGCACAGCCAAGGGAAAAAGAACCGCTCGGTCAACACACAGATTCCCGAGCTCGAAGAATACACACGTGGGGGGCTGTGATAGTTTGTGGGGCAGTATTCTTGAGGCAAGAGAAAACTCACTTAACAGGTGAAATGTGCTGCGTCCATTGTATATTTCAGGTAGCTCTCTGTACGTACGTGAAAGACTAAGCTTCTATACACTCTTGGATGTGCATGCATACAGATTTACATTCATGGGCAGCTTTACTCAGAGCAGTGGTTTGCTGTATAAATGTATAACTTCTCTGTGGCCAGTCAGCCAGTTTTCTGTTTTACTTGAAGAGAGATGGAAAGACTCCTGGTCGGGGAAATTGAAGGGCATAGGCCCCCTGCTCAGAGGCAGAGCAAGGTTATGGAAAGAGAAGTGGGTTTTCCTTCAGAAAACACTGGGACACCTGAGAGGGAGAGGTCTCAGACGGTCCATGCATAATGCCATGCAGCAAACATTAGTCTGCGTGAGAACATCCCCACTGCTCAGGAGCTTGGATTCCAGTCTGCGTGTGCGCGCTCGGTCCTGTCCGACTCTTTGCGACCCCATGGACTGCAGCCCGCCAGGCTCCTCTAGCCATGGGATTCTTCAGGCAAGGATACTAGAGTGGGTTGCCATTTCCTTCTCCAGGGGATCTTTCCGACCCGGGGATCGAACTCGCGTCTCCTGCATTGCAGGTGGATTCTTTACCGTCTGAGCCACCAGGGAAGGTGTCTAGAAATCACAGAGACATACCGGCAGCACTGGAATGGCCAGAGGGGCTCCAGAAGGAGGTTACGGGGGCTCTGTTCTCTGGCTGTTACTGCTTCACACGCTGGGCCCCTGCACACACTGTTCTCTCAGCCCAGGATGTCGTTCCCTTTTCTTATTACATTTCTTTTTAGCTCCTGGAGGACATAATACATCTACATGGTTTGAAAAATAAAACAATAAAGAATGATTGGGAAGACTGGGTCTATTCTCGCCTAGCCCTCTCTGCCTTCCTGCCCCCCACCTCCTACTGGAGGGGTTCATTTCGATCAGTTCTTCACTTATGTTGCCAGTCTATCTGCAAACACAAGGAAATATGGACGAATATGCCATCCCCCAACCTTCCTTACACAAGATGTACACCACTATGCATGCTCACTGTTCCTTGCTTTCTTTCTTTGCTTAACAGTATATTCTCGAAAGCTTGCTCTATCAGAGCACTGATGGATGACTACCCCCCTCTTTTTTACAGCAGTATCGTATTCTACCTTGGGGATGTTTGTGGATCACCCAGCCCTCTATAGACGTGGATTCCAGACTTCCGCTATTCCCAACGATGCTGCAGTGAACAACCACGTTCACACATCCTTCCACACAGGTGCAGACGCCTGTAGGGGAGAAATTCCCAGAAGTACTGCCCCACCTTTTCTTCCTGGCAAACTCTTACTCACCTTCTGACACCCACAACCCAGGGAGCCAGACATATGAAGAGGCATGTCCAGAGAGCTGCAGGAAGCGTGCCTGCCTTCTCCGCAAAGCTGGTAGTCATAGCTCAAGGCGTGCACCCCTCCCTCCTTATTTGCCTCTAAATTCCCATGAGTAAATACATCAATAGATGATGTCCAGACACACGTTTCCTGGGAAACTCAGGAAGACAACTCCTAGAGGAAAAGTGTATTCTTTCTCTAGGTACCAATTCCTACTCACCACTACAAAATCTGTATCAGTACACAGTCTAAACATGAGCAACCAGAACAGGGAAGGGACTCAGAACACACAGCAAATCCCAATGAGCTGCTCTTCTAGAAACAATTTTCAATCTCATGACTTAACACAGATTGTCTTAAGGAAAAAATCTTGAATATGTGTACATAATCTGCATTTTGACTGTTCTTAAATTGCTTCTTCTTGCCTTTCAGGAACATTAATGGAAGTCGTCAAATGAGCAAGCAAATAAGGGAAAACATACCTGATACAACTCACTAGTTGCCTCAGCATATAGGAAAGCAAAGTATGAGCAAAAAATGCGCAGATAATAATAGGCAGCAAATAATAGGCAGCGTGTATCAAATATTTACTATGATTTTAAATGTATTCGATCAGTTAACCCTCTTCAAAAGCAAAAACTTCACAGTTGTTACTTTTAGTATTCCTAGTTTATACATCTAGAAACTGAGGCACAGAAAAGTTAAGAAATTTGTACAAGGCAGCTGGAATTTAAAGCAAAGTAAACCAACCGAAGAGTCCATGTCCTTCACATTTGTTCTTTACATAAATAAAGAATAAAGGTGACAGTTCGGGGTGGCAGTAATGGAATGCAAGTTTCTTATCAAAACAGAGCTTCTACCTCATGGCCCCAAATCGCTGCTGAGCTCCAGCCACCACACCCACATTCCAGTTTACATAAAGAAGGAAGGGGAAAGAAGAGTCTATCTCCTCGCTTTACTACTGTAATGCTTCCCAGAATTTGAACGTGATACTTCCTCTTTTAAAAATCTATCGACCACAATCCACAATTTTGCTCCCTGGCCATACCAATTTCCAAGAAAGGTTGGGGAAAGTAGCCTTTGTTCTGGAAGGGCATGCTGGAAATACTGGGGTTTATTATTCAGGGCGTCATGAAAATGAATATTGAGGAATAACTGGCAGATTCTACCACACACAGTAATAGTGAAGCATAAGGGTGTGGGCTCCTAAGTATCAAGTAAAAGTGCTTATCTGCTGGGTAAGCTTTCCTGACCGGTTGTCCCCCACCCTCAGTCCCCACGAACCTCATAAAGAGGCCTGGGCCAGCACACCCGATGTCTGGACACCTGACGTTTCCATCTGTTGCACTGATGTCCACGGGGCCTAGTTTCAACGCCTTAAGATCATTCAGAAGAACTAAACCTGAGCTCTTTTCCCCTAATAATTCAGATATTCGAAACCACCAAGAGCCCACAGCCAGACTCCTATCCTCTCAGCACCCACTGTATTCTGCGTCGCCTCGTGTGTTACCCAGGACAGGACTTGAAATCCTAGGAGTGGCCTTGCCCAATCAGAAGAAGATGACCACACTCAGACAATAGGCATCTGTTAGTACACGTCTCCAACAGCTTCCCAGATTGCTTTAGGATTTTTGACAATTGCTTTACACTTCAACTCAGATTAAAGCTTCCCTGGTGGCTCAGACTCGGTAAAGCGCCATTGCGTTGCTCCCGCCTGCGATGCGGGAGACCTGGGTTCCATCCTGGGTTGGGAAGATCCCCTGGTGAAGGGAGTGACCATTCACTCCAGTATTCTTGCTTGGAGAATCCCCGTGGGCAGAGGAGCCTGGCGGGCTACAGCCTATGGGTCGCAAAGAGTCTAACATGACTGAATGACTTCCACTCACTCACTCACTTAATTCAGATACCACCTCCTAAAGCTGTCTATTAGCAACTCCATTTGTTGCAACTGATTTTTTTGGCTTTGATATGAACCTTCCGTGGCCGCCTATTTTACCTTCTCTTCTGGATCAGGCCTCTTGGTTTGAACATGACAAAGGCAGCTTAATTCATGAGTCTGCAGATCAACAAACCATCCGTCCCTCCCACCCACACCTGCGGTTGCAGTAACTCGGTGCTCCATCGGCGTCACTAAGCAGAACGTTGCACAGGGTGGGGCGGAGGCGGATGGTGTGTCACACACCATGAAACCCGCCCTCCAGGTGCCACGGGTCCACAGAGCAGCCCTTTCTGCGGCAACGAGGAGAACCGGTTGGGATGTGTGTTGCTGCCATGGCAACGCCCAAGAGGGTGGCTCGGAGCCCCGGAGAGATGCTCCTGGTGGCACCTGCTCTCCTTCAGCAGCGAGAGGACTCCAGAGCCCTGGGAGCCAGAAACTGGTTGTTGGGAGGCAGCATTCGTTCAGCATTCATTCATTCCTCATTCATTTTTGAAACCTACACCGAGGTCTTCTACAGGGCAGAAGGTTATGTCCTGAGCGTAAAGGTCACAAGATCCTTGCCACGTGGGGAGCAGCTGGACCGACTCTGAACTCCGGCCGTGGCGTGCAGTCCTCTGCTCAGCACTCGGTGGCTCCCCGGCCCTTCCCACGGCCCCCAGCACCCTGCCCGCCCCAACTCCCCCGTCCCCTCTCTCCCTCCAGCCACACGGGCCTTCTTTCCGAACAGCCAGGCGCGTGAGCTCGTGCCTTCTGATCTTCCTGTTTCTCTCTCCTTTGTCTAGGACGCTCTTCCCCAGAGAGCGACGTGACTCTCGCCTCCCTGCCTTCAAACCTTTGCTCAGAATCGCCTTCCAGGAGCCCCTCTGGCCACCCTGCCCCAGTGTCAGCTCTCCCGCCATATCTCGCTCCTCCTTCCCAATTTATTTTTTTCTCCTTATCCTCTTCTCCAACATTCGCTATCCTAAGTTTTAATCCCATTTCATTTCTATTTCCCCCACTAGGAATTAAGCCTGAGAGCAGCAGGGAGCTATGGATTTTTCCTTTGGGATTTAGAGCTCTTAGATGAGTAACTGTGAAATAGAATGAATGAACGTGCAATTTCATTATACCATGATACATCCTGTAAAGGAAGAATTCTGGGGTGCCTTAGAAGCAGAAGAAAAAGAAAAAATGCAAAAAGGCAAAATGGTTGTCTGAGGAAGCCTTACAAACAGCTGAGAAAAGAAGAGAAGTGAAAGGCAAAGGAGAAAAAGAAAGATATACCCATCTGAATGCAGAGTTCCAAAGAATAGCAAAGAGAGATAAGAAAGCCTTCCTCAGGGATCAATGCAAAGAAATAGAGGAAAACAATAGAATGGGAAGGACTAGAGATCTCTTCAGGAAAATTAGAGATACCAAGGGAACATTTCACGCAAAGGTGGGCTCAATAAAGGACAGAAATGGTAGGGGCCTAACAGAATAAAAATATATTATGAAGAGGTGGCAAGAACACACAGAAGTGTACAAAAAAGATCTTCACAACTCAGATAATCACGATGGTGTGATCACTCACCTAGAGCCAGACAGCCTGGAGTCCAAAGTCAGGCAGGCCTTAGAAAGCACCACTACAAACAAAGCTAGTGGAGGTGATGGGATTCCAGTTGAGCTGTTTCAAGTCCTAAAAGATGATGCTGTGAAAGTGCTGCACTCAGTATGCCAGCAAATTTGGAGAACTCAGCAGTGGCCGCAGGACTGGAAATGGTCAGTTTTCATTCCAGTCCCAAAGAAAGTCTATGCCAAAGAATGTTCAAACTACCACACAATTGCACGCATCTCACACGGTAGCAAAGTAATTCTCAAAATTCTCCAAGGGAGGCTACAACAGTACATGAACCGAGAACTTCCAGATGTTCAAGCTGGATTTAGAAAAGGCAGAGGAACCAGAGACCAAATTGACAACATCTGCTGGATCATAGAAAAGCCAAGAGAGTTCCAGAAAAACATCTGCTTCATTAACTATGCCAAAGCGTTTAACTGTGTGGGTCACAACAAACTGTGGAAAATTCTTCAAGAGGTGGGAATACCAGACCATCTGACCTGCCTCCTAAGAAATCTGTACGGAGGTGAAGATGCAATAGTTAGAACCAGACATGGAACAACGGACTGGTTCCAAATAGGGAAAAGAGTACGTCAAGGCTGTATATTGTGACCCTGCTTATTTAAGTTATATGCAGTGTGTTGCTGCTGCTGCTGCTAAGTCACTTCAGTCGTGTCCAACTCTGTGCGACCCTATAGACGGCAGCCCACCAGGCTCCTCTGTCCCTGGGATTCTTCAGGCAAGAATACTGGAGTGGGTTGCCATTTCCTTCTCCCTACATGCAGTGTACATAAAGCATATCACCAGGCTGGATGAAGCACAAGCTGGAATCAAGATTGCTGGGAGAAATATCAATAACCTCAGATATGCAGATGACACCACCCTTATGGCAGAAAGCGAAGAGGAACTGAAGAGCCTCTTGATGAAAGTGAAAGAGGAGAGTGAAGAAGCTGGCTTAAACTTTCTACATTCAAAAAACAAAGATCATGGCATCCAGTCCCATCACTTCATGGCAAATAGATGTGGAAACAATGGAAACAGTGAGAGACTATTTTTCTGGGCTCCAAAATCACTGCAGATGGTGACTGCAGCCATGAAATTAAAAAACACTTTCTCCTTGGAAGAAAAGCAATGACCAACCTAGACAGCATATTAAAAAGCAGAGACATTACTTTGCCAACAAAGGTCCATCTAGTCAAAGCTATGGTTTTTCCAGTGGTCATGTGTGGATGTGAGAGTTGGACTACAAAGAAAGCTGAGAGCCGAAGAATTGATGCTTTTGAACTGTGGTGCTGGAGAAGACTCTTGAGAGTCCCTTGGACTGCAAGGAGATCCAACCAGTCCATCCTAAAGGAGATCAGTCCTGAATATTCATTGGAAGGACTGATGCTGAAGCTGAAACTCCAATACTTTGGCCACCTGATGTGAAGAGCTGACTCACTGGGAAAGAGCCTGATGCTGGGAAAGACTGAAGGCAGGAGGAGAAGGGGATGACAGAGGATGAGATGGTTGGATGGCATCACCGACTGGATGGACATG
Organism: Capricornis sumatraensis; assembly: GCF_032405125.1. Taxonomy (NCBI): domain Eukaryota; kingdom Metazoa; phylum Chordata; class Mammalia; order Artiodactyla; family Bovidae; genus Capricornis; species Capricornis sumatraensis. Next base: position 51,676,044 of record NC_091090.1, on the reverse strand, counting down.
AGTTTGCCCAAGCTCCGAGTTGGTGATGGACAGGGAGGCCTGGTGTGCTGCAGTCCACAGGGTCGCAAATAGTCGGACACGACTGAGACTCTGAACTGAACTGAACTTAGAAGCACATGGGAAGGAGTGCTAACCCAGTGCTGGGAGGTCGAGGCTTTTCTGAGAACAGCAGGATGAGTCAGCAGGAAGGGAGTTCCCGGAAGAGGAAACAGCGCAGGAACGACTCCGGTGGACGGACTGGCGTTGGGAACGGGGCGCACTTAGCAGATGTGCGTCCTGGGATGCGGCCCCGTCGGAGGAGGAGCGCTGGAGCCCTGTGGAGAAGCCGCAAACCTGGAGACGGCGCTGAGAACTCGCCCAGCGAGCACCAGGAGCCTCGGCAAAGCGGCCTCACCCGGTCTCTAGTTTAGGCTGGCCGGCGTGCAGGACCCTTCAGGCGTCTGGCTAAACCAAGGGTAGAAAGGGGAATGGGGACATTGGACGGGAGGGGAGGCAAGCAGGAGAGGGGCAGCGGTGGGAATACGGTTCACTCGTCCCACTGGAAGGGGGTGCTGGTGAAGGAGGGCGGGGGCCAGTGAGCCCTGGGAAGGGGCAGATGGGACACGTGGGGCCGCTCTAGCAAGAAAACAAGCAAGCACGTGATGCCGCGCGGCTGCTCTCCCCTAAACCTTCATTTGGGAGATCGGCGGTCCAGATCTGGCCCGGGGGCTGTAGTCCACTCTCCAGACCTGGGAAGCGGTGGACATCCTGATGGATGTGGAGGGACAGGAGTCAGCAGAGCAGGTGGTGGGTTGGCTCTGGCGGGGGGCGGGCAGGCCTCCTGCTGGGCGCTGGGCTGCGAGGAGCTGAAACCATGGGCGCCCACAACCCTTAGTCGAGGATGCCACTGAAGAATCTCCGCATCCGTCTAACCCCAGTGTGAGATGTTCCAAGGAACAAGAGAGAAACTGTCTGATGGTGCAGGACGAAGCAGCCAAAACTGGAATGAGGGAGACAGGGTCTCCCAGGAGGGCCTGGGGGCTGAACTTGGGTGTTCCTCCCGCCAGGCTTAGACTGCCAGGCACCCTAACCTGTCCTCTGCAGGAATGGCCCCCTTTGGGGCCCCGTAGCACCCCTCAGCCTCCTCTGCCAGATTCCCCTCCACAATACCTGTGCTTTCCCTTCCACCTGAATCCTCTGCAGGGGGATGAAGCTCAGTGAGCCCCACTGTGAGTCAGAGAATGCCAGGGTGCCTGTGTGTGGCGGGGGCAGCTCCCTCGGGTGAGTGAGCGTGAGGAGGAGAAACAGGGCACGGATGTTGGGTCTTCAGATGTGGATGAACGCCAGCGTTTCAACAGCTGCACACAAGACAATAGCAGGAAAAACAGTCAGGACAGGAGACAGAGAGACAAGACGCGGAGGGACGGACCCAAACAGGCTCCTCTTCGACCTCGGGGGCGGCAGGGTGGGGGCGTGTTCCTCCGAGCACGTGGCCCACATGCGGCTCCTGTTTAACAGTTTCAAAGGTCACACGCTGACGTGACAGCTCCTAAGTCTGTGATGAAAACACGAACGGGTGGCGTTGTGTGAGGGGCCCTATGGACCCACGGGTTTTGGGTCACCGCTCCGCACCGAGCCTCAGCCCCGAGCCTGGCCAGAGCCAGGCCTGCGGTGGGGCGCCTGTGGCCAGGGGACCTGTCCAACCCAAGGCGGCCCCCGGGGGGGTTGCAGGAAGCAGCCCAGCCTCCGGTGACCTCCCACTGCCCCCACCCTACACACACACACATGCACACACACGTGCGCGCACACACACATGCACACACACGCGCGCACACACACAGAGATTGCGTGCAGCTCAGATGTGGATGAGCACCGAGGCTTCTCAATCCACCAGCGGAGGAGTGGAACCTCACTCTGCTTGTCTCGGACCTGATCGGCGCTGCCCAGAGGTCAGCAGGAACCCGGCTTCTCAGCAGAGAGGCCCTGCCTGAGCCCCAGCCTCAGGGACACGGCTTGGGACCGACTGCAAACCTGTTCCATGCACCGGCCCTGCGCCCCCCAGGGCAGCCCACCCTCCCACCAGCCCCTGCTACCTGGCCTTCCCTCCTGTCCCTCATGCCACCCCCCGAGTGGCTCAGGCTGCCTGTGAGCGCGTGAGCTCTGGACCTGCCCACCAGCAGCCTTCTGCACCGGCCACGCGGCCTGGGAGCTCCCAGGGAGGCTGCTTGCAGACACCTTCAGAAAGGCGAGCGTGCACACACACGTTCTAGCACACACTGCCACCTCTGGCTGGTTTGGGGTGACTGATGGAGGTCAAGAGCGTGTCCAGCAGGAGCTCTAGTTTAGCCCGAGTCCAGGGACCCTGGGCACATTCTAGGTCGTGGTCTTGCATTGGCAGTGCCCTGGCCCAGGGCCCCTGCTCGGTGGGCTTGTCCAGCCCCTTCCTGTTGCCCAGTGTTCGTCAGGGGCTCCCGGAGCTCTGACAGCAAGCAGAGAACTGTGCCCGGATGGAGACCCTGGGTGACAGCCGCACCTTCCCCTCCCCAGCCCCCTCGAGGCATTTCCCAGTCACGCAGGGGAAGCTTCTGGAACAGGCAATGTCTGTGGTGTCCCAAGGGCAAAAGAACAGAGGGAAAACCAAGAAGGGTCTTGGAATGCAGAAACAGAAAAAGCCAGACCCTTTCTGTCCTTCCCTTCGCCCGGTAGTAACTGTTAATGGATTTTAGGTCCTCCTGAGCAGTATAAGCTGTCTGCCCTCCTACCCCGCAGGGAAAAGGTATTTGCCTTACTCTTCCCCGACCCAGTATATGTGCCTCACTCAATCAGCAAACGACCCACAAGACCCATCCCACTCTGTGCACCCTGGGTACAGAAGTGGCCCCAGGACCCCTGTTCAGCGTGGGCGCTCCCTTGAGCTGGGCACTGCCTTGAGCTGGCTGCTGCTCTGTCCCTCCTGCTCTCACACACCTTATTTCCCTCTCATCCTGTCTCACGTCTGGAAATTCTCCAACCCGCACATGGACCACGGCCGTGTCCTTGGCTGTCGACCGAAGCTGAAGGCCTCTGGGCAGCTGCAGCTGCGTAGGGGGCTGTCAGGACCAGAGCCGCCCTGTGTGGTCCGGGGTTGGTGGGGGTGGTTTCGGAACTACCAGGCATAGCTAGGACCCCAGGCCGACCGCAGACCGGACGTCAGCACCTCCTCCTGAGGCCAACAGACAGGGCTCCTGCAGGTGGAGGATGGGTGCCCCCCGGCTGGGCAAGCCCAGCGGGGTCAGGGAAGAAAGCAGGCTGGGCGGGTGGGGGCAGAACCACACAGCCATCTGAAGACACAGAGGTGAGTCAGACCTGGGCCCCCTGGAGCAGGAGCTTCGGAGCCGCTGATGTCAGATGCAGGACAAGCCAAACTCTCTGCGATGCCCCCAGGCCCCGAGCCCCATCTCAGCCCCAGACTCCATCCTGAGCGAACGCCACCCACGAGGCCAGCCCGTCTCTGCTTGAATCTGCTGTGTGACCACATGCACCGCGGTGACCTCTCTGTGCCCTGACTTCCACAGCACTAAATCGGGGTGACGAACACCCTACCCTTGACGTAGGCTGTGAGCTGGGAGGGTAGGGCCGGCCCCCGGGAGGCCTGGTTGGCGTCCCTCGAGGTACAGGGACAATCCCAGCCCTAAGGCAGCAGAGGCCTTCCCAGACCCAAGGGAGCCTTCCCCCTTCTCTCCATTGTTCTTTGATGAGAACATGTCTTCCCCTGCGAAGAGGGAGAGAGAAGCCCAGGTTTTTTTTCTTCTTTCAATTTAGATGCCCAGTTCTGGTCGCAAACCTGGAGTTTAGTCGGCCTGTCATTTTTCTGAGCAGGAAATCGGGAAAGAGGGCAATCCCCAGGCTAGCCTGTCACTCAAAGTGGTCCCCACCCTCCTCACACCCACATACACGTGTGCACACACACACACACTCACACACAGCTCTGCTTGAAGGGTGACACGCTGCTGAACCAATGAGATGCAGTGCATAACATCTGCTTTTTAACTGAATTACTAATTATTCATCATAATGATGAGTCGATTGTTCTTCAACACCAAAACCTAAAAGGGGCCTCCTGGTGGTGCAGTGGCTAAGACTCGGAGCTCCCAGTGCAGGAGGCCTGGGTTCGATCCCTGGCCAGGGAACTAGTTCCCACGTGCTGAAACTAAGAGTTTGCGTGCTGTAGCTAAAGTTCCCGCATGCCACAACAAAAACCTGGCCCAGACAAATAAGTCAAATAAATAAATAGAAATAACCATTGTCGGCAAGGATGTGGAGGAAAGGGAACTCTCTTGCACTGCTGGTGGGAATGTAAAATGACGTGGCTATGGGAAGCCATATGGCAGTTCCTCAAAAAATTAAACTTAGAACAAAGCATCCAGCCATCCCACTCCTGGGCACCTACCCAAAGGAACCGAAAGCAGAGTCTCAAGCAGATTCTAGTGGCCCCGTGCTCACAGCAGCATTGTTCAAAGGCAGAAGCAAGCTGAGTGTCCGTGAGTGGATGGATGGACAACCCAAGTGTCCGTCAGTGGATGGATGGATGAACTACCCAAGTGTCCGTCAGTGGATGGATGAATGAACGAAAGGAGGCAGGGATGGATGATGGAATGTTATTCAGCCTCTACCAGTAAGGAGATTCCGACACAAGAATGAACCTTGAAGACATTATGCCCAGTGAGATAAGCCAGCCATGGAGGACACATACTGCATGGTCCCACTTATGCGAGGTCCCTGGAGTGTCAAATCCATACAGACAGAGGAACAGAGAGCAGAATGGGGGTTGCTGGGGGCTGGAGGGGTGGGGTGGGGAGTATTTAAGGGAGACAGAGGTTCAGTTTGGGATGGTGAGAAAGTTCTGGAGATAGATGGTGGTGTTGGCCGACCACAGCATTAAGGTACTCCATGCCAGTGAACTGTCCACTTAAAAATGGTTAAGACGGTAAGCTTTATGTTGTGTGTATTTCACCATAGTTAAAGTTAAAAGAAACATTTCTCTCATCATATATGCCTTTGGACGCTGAGTCGCTGGAGCGGGACTTCCCATGAGCTGGGCAGGTGGCAGGCCTGAATAATGGCTGAATAAGGCGTGAGTCAGAGGGCCGTGGTCAGGGAGGACCCTCCCCACGGGGCTCCTCGGCCCTGCTGACCGCCGAGTGCCCTTCGGGAGCAGGTGCTGGGCTCCAGGCCGCCATGGACCAGGCAGGGGCCATCGCCGTGTCAGTGCAGGCTGCCCGGAGCCGGGGCCCAGTGGGACGCATGCCGGGAGTCATGGCAAGATGCCCGGAGGAAGCCGTGTGTGCCCCCCGGCCGCTCCAGTCCTGCCAAGGACGAGATAAGGGAGGAAGGCAGTTCCCCTGCCTAGACGCCGCCTCTAAAATCTAAGGAGGCAAATAGAAGAAATAAGAATATTCACCTCTTTCCTTGATACTGGACACCTACATTTCTCTCTTCATCTTTTCTGTCTTTTTTAATTTTCTTTTCTGTTAAAGGAAGGGCCTTTCTGGCTGACTAGGGTATCTGGACCATTTCTATGCACCAACTGGCAAGTTCAGTGACATTTCTGGGTTTCTTCTTACCAGCAAAGCAAGGCCCCATGTGAGGCTCAGACCGCAGGAGCCCTGCACATCTCTCTCACCCACAGGCGTCCCCGGGGTGTCCCCAGGGTGTCCCCATCGTGTCCCCAGGTCCCAGGTGCCTCAGAGGCTCTATCTCCTTCTTCTTGTTCAGTCGCTCAGTTGTGTCCAACTCTTTGCAATCCCATGGACTACAGCACGCCAGGCTTCCCTGTCCTTCACCATCTCCCAGAGTTTGCTCAAACTAATGCCCACTGAGTCAGTCATGCCATCTAAACACCTCATCCTCTGCTGCCCTCTTCTCCTTTTACCCTCAGACTTTCCCAGCATCAGGGTCTTTCCCAGTGAGTCAGCTCTTCACAGCATGTGTCCAAAGTACTGGAGTTTCAGCTTCAGCATCAGTCCTTCCAATGAACATTCAGGACTGATTTCCTTTAGGATAGACTGGCTGGATCGCCGTGCAGTCCAAGGGACTCTCAAGAGTCTGTTCCAATACCACAATTCAAAAGCATCAATTCTTCAGGACTCGGCTTTCCTTATGGGCCAACTCTCACATCCATACACGATGACTGGAAAGACCATAGCTTTGACTGTATGGACCTTTGTCAGCAAAGCGGTGTCTCCGCTTTTTAATATGCTGTCTAGGCCTGTCATAGCACTCTGACTATTTACCAGTTAGGAAAACAGCGTCCTGGGAGTTTCTTGGGACAAACTGGTTACAGAGGTGTTGGAAGAGCTGAAATGTGAATCCTGCACAGAAGTCACAGCTAGCATCCCCACACACCGGGGTTGGAAAGGGAACACTGTCAGAACCCGAACCCTGGGCGGTCTGGACGAGGGGAGACCAGGGAGGGGCCGTCCAGCAGGAGGACCGCTGTCAGATCCCAACCAGCTCAGAGCCAGGCGGATGGGACATCCTGGCCTTTCCCTCCCTGCAGTCCTCTGACTGCTCCTGCTGGGCTCCTCCTGGCTGAACCCCACTGGATGGCATGTGGCAAGGGAGCCTGGGACATGTGCTTTGCAAAAGACAGACCACAGCCATCCAGGGCAGGAAGGGAAATCGGACAAATGACCAGCAAGTCCAGCCAGGGCTATAACAGTCGTCCTAACCTTCAGGGGGATATTTCTGGTTTTTGTTTTTGTTTTTTTTTACTTTTGGTTGCTGTTTTGTCCTGACTTTTCTGCTTTAGATGAAGGCATTAGTCGCTCAGTCATACCCGACTTTTTGCAACCCCATTGGATACTGGAGTGGGTTGGCAATCTCAGGCAATCTTCTTGACCCAGGGATCGAACCAGGATCTCCCGCATTGCAGCAGATTTGTTTACAGCCTGAGCCATCAGGGAGCCCTGTTTTGGATGCCCCATGTGCAAAGGAATTGAAGTAAAGCTGGAAAGAATGGATACATTTCCCAGCGCACAGCATTTAGGATCTTAGTTCCCCGACCAGGGACTGAACCTGTGCCCGCTGCGGCGGAAGCACAGAGTCTTACCCAGTGGACCACCAGGGAAGTCCCTGGATACACTGTAAGTAGACTGTGAAGCTCACACTTGGCAGGCCAGTTCACCACTTCTGAATCCCCAAAATGGGTGGGTGTCCTGTAGGTCTCCGCTTCCCTGACTGAGCAACCCCCCAGCCCAGCCCCTCTGGCCAGTGCCCTCTGTCAGCAAGGAGCCAGCGGGGCCAGGCAGGTGTGAGACGTGGGCCAGACACAGACAGGGCCGGGCTGGAGCTGGCAGTGGGGTGGGGAAGGAGGCCTTGTCACCGTCTTCCAAGGCACCGGGAGGCCACTGCTCCCTGTGGGGCTGGGCTTCCAGGAGCAGGAGCAGAGGGCACTGCGGTCTGCCAGGCTGAGCACAGATTAGGAGCTCAATGGCTCTTTGTTTAGGTTCAGCAAAGGCACCCAACTCCATGTGACCTTGACCCAAACCCCGTTCTTAGGACACAACCTGCTTTACGAGACCAGGGAGTCAGGACTGAGAAGGTCAGCGCGAGGCTCTGAGAGGCAAGGGCACCGGGGCAGCCTTGGCCAGCATCCACAGTCTGCCCCTCCTCTCGGGCGTGCTCTCGGCGTCAATGGTTTCATTCGGCCTTGAGCCCAGCCTTGGAAGGAACGGGCGGGACTTTCGGCCCACCTGACAGACAGAGAACCCCCCGGCGCTGCAGAAACACAGGCTCCGGCACAGCGGGTCGGGCTGGACTCGAGGCCAGCGAGCAGCAGCCTCATCTGGTTCTGTGGGATCAAGGAGGACCCGTTACCCCTGGGCCCAGGGCCGCGGTGCAGTTAAGGAACGGCTGTAGGGGGCACTCCTTACATTTGGCCTGGAAAGGGGAGAAGGCACACGTGGGAAGAAGGCGAGGGAGAAACGAAATGGGAAGGGGAAAGAGAACACAGAGGGGAAGAAAGCACCA